>NC_047118.1:68275663-68582541 GCF_902500255.1 Thalassophryne amazonica | reverse complement strand
CTAACTTTTTCATTAGCGGATTAGCGATTCAGATAACTTTGAAAACCATCAGCAGACCAATTAGCTTCTGCTAAATTTAGTTCTGCTAACATTTTTTTTTTTTTTTTTTTGCTGGTAAAGTGAGTAAATTTTAACAGTCAAAAATGTTTGTAAACCCTAAAATCATACATGTTAGCTCCTGTTTGTGTCTGCAACAGTCAGGCCGGTGTTCTGTGAGCTACCATAGAGTAAATCGACAGTTAGTGTGTCTGCTTTAAAGACATCGTGTACATGCAAATCTTTACTTTTTTTTAAAGTGAAAAGACACTTATTGCTGTATTTTTATGTAAAGACAAATATTACGTGGGTTTTCTTCGGTGGGGAAGCTCAATGTGCGGGTGAAGTGTAGATTTTTACCAGTCGCATTGAATGCAGCACAGGTGAGCCGTTCCTGTGTTTATAAATACAATACATTGATAACTATTAATATTGTGATTTACTGCTTTTTATAAGATGATGACCGTGTTTGGGATTTTATTTTTATTTATTTAATTTTCATGCATTTGTTTGTGTTTGTGAATGCAGCTCCGTTTAACGGTTTATAAATATATAATATAGAGAAAGTGTGACTTCTAATACTGTGATTTACTGCTTTTGTTAAAGATGATGACAGTGTTTGGGGTTTTATTTTTTATTATCTATTTATTTTTCATGTGTTCTTTTGTGTTTGTGATCCTGCTGCTCCAGCAACCCCTGCAGTGCTTAAACTCAAAACCGGCTTATCAGTAGCCGACAGATGTGGCCAAGACGGAGTCACTAAAAGTAGCTGTAACTTCTGCTAAATTTTAAAAGTTAACTTTTCAGTTAGCGAATTAATGGTCATCGAAGCTAACTTTCCGTTTGCTATGCCCACTACTGTATACATGCAAGATTGTAAGTATGCACAGTTTTTTGCTTACAAAAAGCTGTGGTGATAATTCTTTTCTTAGAATCCTCTAACTTCTTGTTGAAAGGTAACACAACTTCCTATGTTACTTCATCATGATGCCACCTACACCAATAAATCACAAATATTTTGCTGATGACAAGCTGAAGTTTGATGTCAACACAGAAGCCATTGTGAAGCGAGGACAGCAAAGAATTTCTTCTCTGTAAATTGAACTCTTTCTGTCAGACCTGCAATCCTTTGTCATTTTTATCAGTCTTTTATTGAGAGACTTCTGTGTTTTTTCATTTATCTGCTGGTTTGACAGCCTCTCAGTGAAAGACAGAAACAGCCTGAAAAACATTGTTAAAATTTGTTCAAAGATTATCGGAGTGAAACAAAGAGACTTACACTCTTTTTGTAATCAACAGATCCTCCGGAAGGCTGAAATCATTTAGTCCATGTCAGGTCATGTTCTTTTAGGAGAGTTTTCCCTGCTTCCTTTAGGATGCCGTTATGCGTCCCCGGTGTGTAGAACCAACAGGTTTTTAAAGTCGTTTATATCTTCATCGACTCGACTTATAAATGCTGCGTAGGTCTGCCATGTTTTTATTTATTTATTTATTCTTGCTATTCATTTTAACTTAAGTCTGTTTTATTTGTTTTTTATTAGTTTTATTGTTGTTATCTATTATTACTGTATTTTATTTTTTCTTAAATGGACTGCTCAAATGAAATTGCCCCTTGTGGGATTGTAAAGTTGTTGATTGATCAACACGAACTATAGATCATCTCTCTAGCCCTACTGGATATAGCAAAAAGTTTATTGCATCATGTGCTTGTTGATCTTTGACCTAGAGTAAACCTTTAACCAATCCGCTCCCAAAATTAATCATCTTGACAAATCTCAGGCATGCTGCAGTATGTCATAAAAACAGCCAAATGCATATCTGCTTGAAGTAAATAGTAAAAAGTTAGTGTGACGGAGCAAAGACCTCTGGGAAACAGAGTGGCGCTCTGGTAGGACGACTATTATAACACTCGTGCTTTTCAAGCTCATGGTGTCTGAACACACTCACACCCTTTCAGCAAACACAGAAGCACACATTAAGCTCCGTCTGAAGCCTGGTATTCCTCAGGGACTTTTGGGACCGTGTTAACGTGCGGAGCTTTCACTGAAACCCGACAGGAGGTTGTGATATCAGTGTTGACAAAAAACAACAGCTGCACACTAACACACAGCAGAATCATATCCGCACGCTGTACGGCTACTTAAACCATGCGGGTGACACTTCAGATTTGTCAAAATGCTGCATTCACATTTTGATGGTAGGAGAAAAACAACACACATACAGATTCCAAACACAGACAGACACACACACACACACACACACACACACACACACACACACACACACACACACACACACACACCTTTGTCCCTCAGGCCATCAGACTGTACAACTCCCCACTCAGGGGGAGGAGGAGAAACAGGAAGACAGTGGACGGGAAGGAGAGGAACAGTAGTAGCCAGTAAACCAGTATGTCTGGTATTTATGTTGTGTAATTATATAGCAAACTGTTTTTCTTTTTTACTCTCACTTTTGATACTCTGTGTGCTTCTTACCCTGTGTGCTGCTATGCAATGCTGCTGGAACGTCAATTTCCCTAAGGGAGTCTTCCCAAGGATCAATAAAGTTCTATCTAATACAACCCCAATTCCAATGAATACACCACAAAGACAAGCTATTTAATGTTCAGACTGATAAACTTTATTGTTTCTGTGCAAATATTTGCTCATTATTGAAATGGATGCCTGCAACACATTTCAAAAAAGCTGGGACAGTGGTATGTTTACCACCTGTGTTACATCACCTTTCCTTCTAACACAATCAATAAGTGTTTGGGAACTGAGGACACTAATTGTTGAAGATTTGAAGGTGGAATTCTTTCCCATTCTTGCTTGATGTACGACTTCAGTTGTTCAACAGTCTGGGTCTCCGTTGTCGTATTTTGTGCTTCACAATGTGCCACATTTTCAATGGGCGACAGGTCTGGACTGCAGGCAGGTCAGTCTAGTACCCGCACTCTTTACTACAAAGCCACGCTGTTGTAACATGTACAGAATGTGGCTTGACATTGTCTTGCTGAAATAAACAGGGACATCCCTAAAAAAGACGTTGCTTGGATGGCAGCATGTGTTGCTCCAAAACCTGGATGTACCTTTCAGCATTGATGGTGCCATCACAGATGTGTAAGTCGCCCATGCCATTGGGCACTAACACACCCCCCATACCATCACACATACTGCTTTTTGAACTTTGCGCTAGTAACAATCTGGATGGTCTTTTTCCTCTTTTTTTCCGGAGGACACGACGTCCTTGATTTCCCAAAAAATAATTTGAAATGTGGACTCAGACCACGGCACACTTTTCCACTTTGCGTCTGTCCATTTCAAATGAACTCGGGCCAGAGAAGGCGGCAGCATTTCTGGATGTTGCTGATGTTTGGCTTTCGCTTTAAATGGTAGAGTTTTAACTTGCACTTGCAGATGTAGCAACGAACTGTGTTAACTAATAACAATGGCAATGGTTTTCTGAAGTGTTCCTGAGCCCATGCAGTAAGATCTTTACACAATGATGTCGGTTTTTTAATGCAGTGCTGCCTGAGGGATCAAAGGTCATGGCATTCAGTGTTGGTTTTGGCCTTGCCGCTTACATGTAGAAAGTTCTGCCAGAGTCTCTGAACCTTCTGATTATATTTTGGACTGTAAATGATGGAATCCCTAAATTCCTTGCAAGTGAATGTTGAGAAACATTGTTCTTAAATTGTTGGACTATTTTTTATGCAGTTGTTCACAAAGTGGTGATCCTGCCACGGCTGAGCCTTTGGGATGCTCCTTTTATACCCAATCATGACACTCAATTAGTGTCTTCAGTTCTCAAATGCTTATCGAGTGTTGTTAGAAGGAAAGGTGATGTAACACAGTGGTTAAACATACCACTGTCCCAGCTTTTTTGAAATGTGGTTGAAGGTATCCATTTCAAAATGAGCAAATATTTGCACAAAAAACAAAAAATTTATCAGTTTGAACATTAAATATCTTGTCTTTGTGGTGTACGAGGTCTGTTAGAAAAGTATCGGCCCTTTCTATTTTTTTCAAAAACCTGATGGATTTGAATCACGTGTGCTTGCATGAGCAAACCTTGAACCTTCATGCGCATGCGTGAACTTTTTCACGCCTGTAGATTGCATCATTTTCTGGTAAGCAGCCTTTGTGTGAGGACGTGTAGCGTTCTCGGCGGATTTTCAGTTGTGTGAGGTGTGTGTCGTGCACTCTGCGTTTTTTCATTCCAAGGAAAAAGATGGAACGACTGGAGCAGCGCCGCATCAAATTTTGCCAGAAACTGGGTGACAGCCAGGTGGAAACCATTCGGATTATTCAGACGGCTTTCGGTGACGATGCTATGAGCATCACACAGATTAAGGAGCGTACAAACGGTTTAACGACTGCCTGCACAACGCTGGAGAGAGAGCCACGCCTCCAGTCAGCCATCAACATGCTGAAGTGACCAGATCATTTCCAAATGTGAACGCTGTGGTGATGCGGGGGACCGTCGTGTGACTATCCGAAAATTGCGGAAGAGGTGGACATCAGCACTTTTTCGGGACATTCCACTGTGAAAGAAGATTTTGCCATGAAAAGAGTGCTGTGAAATTCTTTCCTGAAGCTTCTGACGCAGAGCAGAAAGTGCATCCGTGTTGAAGTCTCACAGGAGATATTGTGACATGCCACCTCTTCCACAATTCTCGGATAGTCACACGACTGAAAAGTCACTGAATGCCATCTGAATGGTTTTCCACCTGGCTGTCGCCCAGTTCTGTCTTTTCCTTGGAATGAAAAAACATCAAGCGCACGACACACGTCCCACCCAAAGGCTGCTTACCAGAAAATGATGCAATCGACAGGCGTGGAAAAGTTCACGCATGCGCACGAAGGTTCAAGGTTTGCTCATGCAAGCACACGTGATTCAAATCCATCAGGTTTTTGAAAAAAAATAAAAAGGTCCGATACTTTTCTAACAGACCTCGTATTCAATTGAACATACAGTGCGGAAAATAAGTATTTGAACACCCTGCGATTTTGCAAGTTCTCCCACTTACAAATCATGGAGGGGTCTAAAATTTTCATCTTAGGTGCATGTCCACTGTGAGAGACATAATCTTAAAAAAAAAAAATAATAAAATCCGGAAATCAGAATGTATGATTTTTTTAATAATTTATTTGTATGTTACTGCTGTAAATAAGTATTTGAACACCTGTGAGAAGCAATGTTAATATTTAGTACAGTCACCTTTGTTTGCAGTTGCAGAGGTCAAACATTTCCTGGAGTTTTTCACCAGGTTTGCTCACACTGCAGCAGGGATTTTGGTCCACTCCTCCATACAGATCTTCTCCAAGTCTTTTAGGTTTGGAGTTTCAGCTCCCTCCAAAGATTTTCTATCGAGTTCAGGTCTGGAGACTGGCCAGGCCACTCCAGGACCTCGAAATGCTTCTTACGGAGCCCCTCCTTATTGCCCTGGCTGTGTGTTTGGGTCATTGTCATGCTGGAAGACCCCAGCCATGACCCATCTTCAGTGCTCTTACTGAGGGAAGGAGGTTGTTTGCCAGAATCTTGCAATACATGACCCCATCCATCCTCCCTTCAATACGGTGCAGTCGTCCTGTCCCCTTTGCAGAAGAGCACCACCAGAGTATGATGTTTCCACCCTCATGCTTCATGGTTGGGATGGTTTTCTTGGGGTTGTTCTCATCCTCTAAACATGGTAAGTGGAGTTGATTCCAAAAAGCTCTATTCTGGTCTCTATTCTGACCATATGACCTTCTCCCATGGCTCCTCTGGATCATCCAGATGGTCCTGGTGATCTTCAAATGGGCCTGGACATGTGCTGGCTTGAACAAGGGGACCTTGCTGCCCTGCAGGATTTTAAGCCATGACAGCATCATGTGTTACTAATGTAATCTTTCTGACTGTGGTCCAGCTTTCTTCAGGTCATTGACCAGGTCCTCCTGTGTAGTTCTGAGCTTTCTCAGAATCATCCTTACCCCACAAAGTGAGATCTTGCATGGAATCCCAGACCGAGGGAGATTGACAGTCATCTTGTGTTTCTTCCACTTTCTAAAAAATAATCATAACAGTTGTTGTCTTCTACCAAGCTGCTTGCCTGTTGTCCTGTAGTCCCATTCCAGCCTTGTGCAGGTCTATAGTTTTGTCCCTGGTGTCCTTAGACAAGCTCTTTGGTCTTGGCTACTGGTGGACAGGTTGGAGTGTGATTGATTGAGTGTGTGAACAGGTGTCTTTATACAGGTAACAGAGGTCAAACAGTGCAATTAATACAGGTAAAGAGTGCAGAATAAGAGGCTTCTTAAAGAAAAGTAACAGGTCTGTGTGAGCCAGAATTCTTGATGGTTGGTAGGTGTTCACAATACTTCTTTTGCAGCAGTACAAGTGTTCAAATATTATTTGCAGCAGTAACATACAAATATATATATATAAATATACATTGTGATGTTCCGGATTTTTTTTTTTTTTTAGATTATGTCTCTCACAGTGGACATGCACGTAAGATGAAATTGCAGGAGGTGTTCAAATACTTATGTTCTCACTGTAGGTTGAAGAGGCATTGCAAATCATTGTATTCTGTTTTTATTTACATTGTTACACAATGTCCCAACTTCATTGGGATTGGGGTTGTAAAATAAGTAATAATCACAATAATAATAATAAATAAAAACGTGTCATGAAAAATGTGACTCATTTCATGACGGGAGCATGAAAAAAGCGTGAGACTGGGCTGATTCAGCAGTGCTCAAAATCTTTGTGAACCCCTTGAGCTGTTACATGTCTGAATTGTGTAATGACATCAATTTAAGAAACATAATTCAGTATTCTTTATATTAAAAATTCTGAAATGATGCCCTTTAAACTCACAGTGAAAAGTAAATTTTCAATTTATTTTCATTTATATAGCACCAAATCACAACAGAGTTGCCTCAAGGTGCTTCACACAAGTAAGGTCTAACCTTACTAACACCCAGAGCAGCAGTGGTAAGGAAAAACTCCCTGTGAGGAAGAAACCTGTATTTTTACACAGTGACAACAATAGTAATAACACATTTATATTTTATTATTTATTATTATTTAGATTATATTTTATTATTATTTAGATTTTGTTTTTGCTGTGAGCTTAAATGGAATCATTGCAAAAATTTTCAATATAAACCAGCCTAGATTATATTGATTAAATCTGATGTCATTACAAAATTTAAACGTACAACATCTACACGAGGTAGGATGAAATGTCTTGTTGCCAAGGCAAACTATCCAGGAATTTGTGACAATTCAACCAATATCCATGTCCATATAGCTATAGATAGATGGATATACATCTATATAGCTATGTATATAGTGATATGTTGAATTATTTGTTGAATTAATTGTTGAAATCCTGGCATCATAAATTTATGGGGGACTGCCAATGGATACTGGTGGAAACGTTTGGCTGTTTTCTTCAGATTGTGTCATTGGAAAAAAAGGAATGTGGATGAAGTTTAACGTGGATCTGACTCCACTCTATGATTGGTACGTCTTTGGGAGGCATCAGTTAGGAGCTTTTTCAGGCAAACTTGTCCCCATATCGTTGCAGATCGCTTCAGTCTCTATTACAACAAACAAGCAGCTTTTTACTTTGCACACAGTTTGTCTTTTGTTGGCACAATGTCCACTGACGGAAACACTGTCCAACAAGCACAAATGCTGTCATTCCTCCTCTCCAGTCAGCCTTATAATCAGAAGCCGGTGACTGTGTAGACCAGATCCCTTCCTGGGTGAAAAATGCTGATGGTTAATGTGCTCACCCCCACCCCACCCCACCCACTCCAGCCTGTTTCATAAAATGTAAAGTCAAATCTGCCTGTCATTACGCATGGCAAAAATATATTTTTTTCCAGTTTTTAATAATTTTTTCTCCTCGTTGAATGGCATGTTCCAGCTTTCCCCAAATTAAATATTTGTTCCATTGAAAGAATGTAAAAACATTCATTATTTGTTTTATATAAATGCTAAAATAGATGCTTGTCATTTGACATTATATGAATTTATAAACAGAAAAGGGGCGTAAATTTTGGTGTGGTGGTTTGACATCAACAGTCCAACAACAACTTTAAAATAGGAGTCCAAACTTGTTCTCAGTCAACTTAGAAAAACAGTCTGTGATACTGTGTACTTCCTCAGTCCAGTGAAAAACTGCGTCAGAAATTTGTCCAGCTTTCATCCTAACAGCTCTTCATGCCTCCAGACGGCTTATGGCATAGGTGGATTTGTTTTGTGTGTGTTTGAAGAATTAGCAGTGTCAATTAGCTCATTCAAATCGTCGTCCATCAGCAAAACAACCTCCGCCATGTTTAGCTAAACGGCGCCCCCCCTCGTAGGTGTGTGGGTGGGGTTCACAGTGTGCAATGGGACAAAAGTTATGGAACCAAAATTGGCACGCTAAATGGAACCTTATTTGCATGCTAAATACAATGCAACACAAATGGGACGGATAATCCATTTCACATGACATACAAAGCACCAATCAACGACAAGGATCCACTCAGCAGTGATATACATTCATCTATTCACACACACAGTGATGTTCATTAAAAATTTAAGTTATATTCCAATGCATAAAGATCAAATTTTATTTCCAGCTCAATATTCTCATCACCTCTCTAGACTGGATGTCTTTGGTACCAGGTGATCCTTGGGCACTGCTGGAAAGACTTTGTGTCATGTGAGGGAACATCAGCTATGGACATTCTGACCATGTGTTGTATTTCTCTGAGCACGATCCAGCATGCAGGTGCCTTAGTGGTGAGGAGCCCAGCAACTGCAGAAGGCCAGGGACATACCCACGTTTCACCAGGCTGCAGCAGATATATGGTTATTTCCTAGAAGTAGAGATGCTCCGGTTGTCTGCCTGGGTGTTTGCCATCCAAGACCCAAGGGGGTTCCATAGTGCGATGAATGCAGCCATGAGCAACACTGGTGCATGCTCCCAGATTTTATCTGATTCTATCTTTGGTGACTTTGAAGGTATCAAAGTATGACATTTTTTGAAACATTGATGATATGCCTCATGATTACAAATGTAGATATTTTCAGTAAATATATTTCAATCAGATTGTAGGCTTAGCTGAGAACGGCATGTTTCCTATTCTGTTACACAATCTGAAAATCATCCGACACATGGAGTTACGTCGTTTGCCTCACCTCCAAGTTGTTACCTTCTCCCAACACAGGATGGCGCCCTCCTTTAACTATAGCAGATCAGCAAAAATACAACACTGAAATGCTACATCAACAGTATTCATGGCTTAGAGCTACAGTGTGTACATTGATTAATGTGTGTTTGTTTCTTAAATTAGTTTGGGCTACAAAATATCCAAAATAGCACAAAAAATATGAAAAATACCATCTAAATTTTCTAAAATCAAGGTGATATCAAAATATCATTTTAAATTAGATATTTAAAATTTATAATAAAAACAGCAGCACAGTGGATTAGTGGTTAGCACTGTTGCCTCACGGCAAAAACGTCATGGGATGATTCCCACCTTTCGCCTTTCTGTGTGGAGTTTGCATGTTCTCTCCAGGGTGATCCGCTTCTTCTCACATCCAAATACTGCAGGTTCGGTGAATTGGAAACTATTATATTATCCGTAGAGGTGCATGTGGGTGTAGAATGTGTTTGTCTCTTGATATGTGGGCCTGGGTGAAATATGGTGGCGACCTGTGTGCCCCATGTCTGCTACAGTAACCATGAAGTCCCAGCAAGAAACTCTACACCAGTATGGTTACAGGGCTCTGGTGAAGCAAGAAATCCTCAACGCAGATCACACGAAGGCAGGTGATGGGCATGTAGCCCCAATGGCTGTGAAGACTGATGAAGAATGCAGCAGGTCCTCAGACCCAGATGATCTGGGTATTTCCTAGTCATCAGACCAGGCTAAGGATCTGTCAAGGACTGTGTGTATTGTCGGTGTGCTATGTATGACATTTTCTACGTAAAAAAAAACAAAAAAAACATGCACGGGCATAGATCAACCCTGGATTGTGGAATCGATCACAAGACAATCTTCCTTGCCACAAAGGGGTGCCTACTCTGTTTAACACACCTGATCCAGCCAATCATGTGTGGGTGTAACAGGGAGGAATTGGAAAACATGCAGGGGTGGAGATATGCAATGACCAAGGCCAATTTACAATAATTTTTTAGAAAACGCACCTCTGGATTTGGCAAGAAAGAATGTGGATGACCATAATATCTATTATATAAATCCACCCCTATTGAACGTTCAAGGATAGAAGTAGGGATGGGATGGGCAGTCGTAATAGTAGACTACGCCTAGCTAACATCTGACAAGTCGACTAGTCAAAAGCCATTTATTAAGTTAATTTAACCCATAAAAGAACAGACCTGCTGGAGCTGCCACCACTCCCATCACTCAATGAAGAAAGTGTGTGAACCTTGGCAGGCGGGTTAGTCAGTTCAAACGGGTCGTCTGTGCCTAGTAAATGAATGCAGGTATTGTCTTCATGCTAATGCTATTTTCTGTATTTGTGATTTTGTACTTATATTTATTAAAAGGAAGTGGCTATTCGCACGGCCGCCGTGTCCATAACTCTCATTTGGCTATTCGCATGGCAAGACTCTGGTGGTTAAAACTTGGAAACTATTTGTATAAACAAACATACTGCATTAAATGAGGTTATGGACATGGTCGCCGTTCAAATAGGGTTGGCCTTTTGCCACCAGAGTCTTGCCATGCGAATACTGAAATGAGAGTAAAAAATCATATCAAAATCAAAAAATATTAAAAAAAGTTAAGACATCTTGAATGCAGTGTTTGTTTATACAAGTAGTTCCAAGTTTTGCCACCAGAGTCTTGCCGTGTGAATAGCCAATGAGAGTTTTGGAACACGGCCGCCCGTGCGAATAGCCACAGCCTTATTAAAATGTCACATTTGACTTTCACCATGAAGATTCAAAATTGGACCACCTTATTTCATTCAAAGTCAATTTAGTGGCCAACTAGTCCACTAATGATCTTCATTAGTCGTCCCAATCCTAGAAAGCACTATCTCGTGTGAACTTTAATGCGAAATTGTGTAGTGGACTGTAAAATAATAGCTCAAAGGGCCATTTCAGCCAGTGGATATGAAACCACGATTAAACCAATAATACAGATTAATCATGAAAATAATTATCAGATGACTCAATAATGAAATGGTTGTGAGAATATTGTGAACTCATAGTTAAAATGTGAATACAGACACATACAGTGTATATATTGAATACACATAACACGCAGAGTGAATAGCTTTAAAAACAACAAAAAAACAAAAAGTCTGAAGTCTCAAACGAAATAATGGAATCTGAATTTATACACAAAGTCAATGGAAATATCCAGTTACGACCACGAGATTTACAGTGGATTTTAATACAGCATTTGAAGTTTTGTGCAGCATTAAAAACAATATGCCCTTAAAAATCCGAAGTTTACTCACCCAGTTTGGACGCACACAGCTGATCGGAAATCCACATGTATGTGTGTTTGTATATAAAGATAAAACAGCCAGAAAGAACTAAGCCACAAATTAAGTCTTAAGTGATTAAAATCTGCCTTCAAACGTGAGAAAACAACAGCTGTGGGTCCAACTATGAAGCTGTCACTGGAAAAAAAAAGAAAAAAAAAAAAAAGAAAGCGCGTTGCTGGCTGTCGGGGGCGCGCGCGATGGGGGCGGAGGGAGGCGCTGTGTGGGCGTGGTTTGTGTGACTGCCACGTGAGACGTTTCAATAGAGAAAAAAAAAAAAATAGTGTCAAAAACATGACAGTCAAACAGGAGTGTAAAAGCAGAGACAAAGAGAAAAGTGAAAAAAGAAAAGAGAACAGCAGGAAAAGGAGGTCAGCGAAGGAGGACAAAGATAAAAAGCAATGAAGAGAAATAATGAAGAATGGAGCAATATGGAAAAAAGAGAGAGATGGAAAAGAACGAGAGACAACGCAACAATGTCATATTTGAAGCGTTTTATGCTATATAAAGCAGACAACTGGAACAATGACGATCAAAATACCAGTAGAACCAGGACAAATGATATAAAATAAAAAAACTGATTCAATAGGAAATCAGGACTGATCTATTAGCAAGAACTATGAGGAGCAAAGCAAACAAACATGGCAGTCAAAATTAAAATACCATGAATCCTGCCTTGAACTCAGGTTATCTGATACTTGTATTGCATTTTTGTGTAATAAATTGTTGATTTTAAATTTACTATTATGTTTGTTTGTTTTTCATCAACAATTTGGGCTGGTAAACAAGCTGACAGTGACAAGTGATATTTAATAATGGTACTTCAATAAAAATATCCTGTGTTGCAGTATGTAACTGTTATTGATTGTCAATTAAAAGTCTATGATGTTATCGGTGATCTTCAAGTCCTCAGGGTTTCCTCATGTGTTCTGTTGTTCATGTGTCGAGTTCATGTTCAGCTGTATTGCTTTTATGTCCAAACAATGTACACAAAAGAAAATCAATTACCAAACATGGATTAAAAAATAAATAATTGTGTACATATGTCCATTGATTGATGATGTATTTGTTCATTACTCTTTTTTCGGAAAGTATAATACACATCTGGCAAAATCTTCCTTGCCACTCTGTTCAACACACCTGATCCAGCCAATTATGTGTGGGTATAACAGGGAGGAATTGGAAAAATGCAGGGGTGGAGATATGCAATGACCAAGGCCAATTTACAATAATTTTTTTAGAAAACGCACCTCTGGATTTGGCAAGAAAGAATGTGGATGACCATAATATCTATTATATAAATCCACCCCTATTGAACGTTCAAGGATAGAAGTAGGATGGGATGGGCAGTCGTAATAGTAGGACTGGCAAAAAAAAAAAAGCCTCTTGAAAAGGGGATATATATATATATATATATATATAGAGCAGAGAAGGAGAGAGAGAGAGAGAGAGAGAAGCTGCTCTGGAGTACAAGTTGCACCCTTTTTGGTGTCACTTTTTCAATTTTCCTAAGAGTGAGCTGAGCAATGGACAGGAAACCAGTGTAGCACCTGTGCACACAACAGCCTTGTTGTTACTTAACATATGGACTTTTTTAATTCTACAAATAAGCAAGATGGACAAATAAACATTAATTGGAAACATATTGGATGTAGTTGGGACAAAAGAAATCCTCAGATGCACAGATTGTATAATAATGTGTGTGTGTGTGTGTGTGTGTGTGTGTGTGTGTGTGTGTGTGTGTGTGTGTGTGTGTGTGTGTGTGTGTGTGTGTGTGTGTGTGTGATTTTTATTATTTTTTTTTTTTTTTTTGGTATATAAGTTGCATGATTACTCGTATACATCATAGAGTCTCCCAAACTGGTAAAGAAACTACAATTTATATTCCAGAAAATGCAGTAATCATTTCTTCAATCGCTGCAGGATTTTTCACGAATGGCTCTTTTCCAAGCTTTCCGTACTGACAAGTCTTTGTTCATTTCGTCGGTCAGCAGATGTTAGACTGACATGTCCGTTCATTTGACCTGAAGCTTATATGACCGACACAGCACGCCCTGTCATTGATTAATTTATTCACAAAATATTATATGATAAGTAAATAATTTTTTTCTGTATTTATTTGTATAAAAGCTGAATTAAACATGACGTTCTATACCTGCACAACCCCCTACAACATGACTGAAGGTTCAAACTGATCATCACAAAAAAAAAACAAAAAAAAACAGTTTTGTCCAGGCTCAGAAGGAAGTCTAGTTTTGGTGGATCAAAAGGTGCCGTATGTATGTCCTGTGAACATTTTCTGCAAGAGTCAAATGTCTGTTTACACAACACCACACCCACCTCTGGGGCATATCACTACTGATGCTGAACACACAAATAACTGTCTCATCAATACTATGTGAACAACTGATCACTGAATAAGATCAGCAGAAGAATGATAAATAGTGTTATGAAATTTATAACTCAACTCCTGTTTTGGACATACAATGTCATGTTGTCTGCTTGTCCCGTGTACACAGACGATCTTTGTGAGGTCACGAGGAGAGTGTTAGTTGGACAGGCACGAGGTAGTGATGTATTGTCTGTGTTAGTCTGCCGACAATTCTTGCCATTTTCCAGTCAAGCACAGCACAAGATTACCATCAGTGCTGGGATAATACGTGCAGTTTGACATTACAGCATTAAACCCTTTACGTCAGCAGAGACGTGGAATAGAATTTCTTTTCGTCACTGGTTTGTTAGTGGTGGTACAGACAGCCACAGTAGATACTGGAAATTAAACTTCATTCAAACAGTGCAATGAAATTGGGTGGTACAAGAATATTTGTGGAGCACTAAGATTTTGTTGGATCAGCTGTTTGTGTGTTCATGTGAAGGCACTCATCATTGACAAATATATAAAACTTGCCAATTACCCACCACAGGTTTGATTCTGAGACTGGAATGAAAGTTCATCTTCACCAACAAGCTATCACCTCCCACCTATCCTGGATTCCAGAGAACTATTAGGGTGCAATTAAAGCTGCTTCAAGAAGAGGCCACTGCTACAACTGTTACTTTGCTAGTGTTACAGAAATGAAGAGGTTAAAGGTTTTAAAGGAACAAGAAGAGAACAGAAAGTATGACATCAACCTTTTAGCATACCTTGCCGATGATGATCCCAGCACAAACGTGTTTCTCTCCTGAAACTAATACTGCTACTACTCAGGGCACCACCAGGGATTTTATTATTTTGTCAGTATTATAATTGTATTAGGGGCCTCTCTGGGCTCCTGTCAATCATGGGCCCAGAGAATTCTCCCTTTTTGGTGCCCATGCTACTACTGCTACTTACTATTACTACTACTACTACTGCTACTAAAGTGCTCAATAGCCTATGTCACTCCCCATATATCAAAGTATAAGTGTGGCAAGTTTGGCTCAATTCTGAGATGCCACTGATGACAGGAGAGGGACATATATATATATGCATACACACACAGTTGTCTCTTAGAATATTAATATCATAACTGACAAATTAATTAAGTAAACTTAGAATGTGGGTAGCAAACTGATGTTACCCAATAAACACACATTATCAGACTGAATTATTGCTTGCAAACAACCAAAAATTTACTTGCTAACTCAGTCATCACCTCAATTCAATGTATTTATACAGCATCAAATCACAGTATAAATAGCTCCAAGGTGCTTCACAAGACTAAGGTCTAACCTTATCCATCCCCTGAACAAGCACAATTTAAATGTTACAGTAATGGATTCCTAGGCTCTGGAAAATTTACAGTATAAAATACAGTAAGTGAATGAATGAGCCTATACTCTTCAGTTGTTTAAACAATTAATGAGATCATCCTGCTACTCATCAAGTTAAAAGGGTGTATAATGAGAATAAACTGTAACTGGAATGAATCTGAAATGTAATAGATTATCGATTATTAGTTGCTCTGTTAACAAGAAGAATTATTAATAAGAATAAGAATTAATAAGAATTTGATTAATTTTCAACAAATGTTTTAAACTAGGTAACAAAGCTGAAAAATCTTAAAAATCTAAATGTAAATTTTGCAGTGTTGACCTCATAACAATGATTATCATCAAACTTTTATATATAAAAAAGTTCTTCTGAATTAAGATTGCATGGTCAAATGCAGAGAAGATCTTCTCCTCCCCTGCATCACCCAGGGTTCCCCTCTTGTCTGTCACCCAAGCAACAACATTCCAAACAAACCTCTTTTTAAAAAACTGGCTGGTTTGTGTGGGATAAAAGTCACCAGATTTGTTGTTAGTCACTAGATAGGATTGTTTGTTGCTAGGGAAGGTCAAAAAGTTGATAAATGTTTTGACAAAGTCCCTGAATTACCAACACTTCAACAAAGGTTGCTTAGCAGACAGGATGTGGTGGTGCACATTCAAAGTAAGGACCAATCAAATTTGTAGTTGTTCAGAAATACTTTGCATCTGGAAAGTTTTCAAAGCGCTTCACTATTTCCACATTTTGTTCTGTTACAGCCTTATTCCAAAATGCATGAAAGTCCTTTCTTTCCTCAAAATTCTACACACAGTACCCCATAATCACAATGTGAAAAAAGTTTTTTTTTTTTTTTTTTTTTTTTTTTACAAAGTAAAAATAAAAAAAAATTGATATCACATGTACATAACTCTCCACAGCCTTTGCCATGAAGCTCAGAATTGAGCTCTGGTGCATCCTGTTTCCACAGATCATCCTTGAGATGTTTCTACAGCTTAATTGGAGTTGAATTTTTTATTTTTTTGGCCATTTTTCAGAGAATATGAATAATAACACAAAACCTCTTTTTTCACTTATAGTTAGTGGTTGTGTGAAGCCATGTATTGTCAAACAACTGTCTTTACTCTTTTAAATCATAATGACAACAGAAACTAACCAAATGACCCTGATCAAAAGGGGAGGTGATGGTCTAGTGGTTAAGGTGTTGGGCTTGAGTCCAGAAGATCATGGGTTCAAATCCCCACCTGACTGGAAAATCACTAAGGGCCCTTGGGCAAGGCCTTTAATCCCCTATTGCTCCCGGTTTGTAGTGAGCGCCTTGTATGGCAGCACCCTGACATCGGGGGTGAATGTGAGGCATAATTGTAAAGCGCTTTGAGCTTCTGATGCAGATGGAAAATAATAATAAATGCAGTCCATTACCATTTACATACCCTGGTGATTCTTAGCCTGATAACGTGCATACAAGTCCACACAAACGGGTTTGAATGGCTACAAAAGGTAACCATCCTCACTTGTGATCTGTTTTCTTGTAATTAGTGTATGTGTATAAAAGGTCAGTGAGTTTCTGGGGTCCTGACAGACCCTTGTATCTTTCATCCAGTGCCGCATTAACGTTTCTGGTTTCTGAGTCATAGGGAAAGCAAACAATGTTAAAGAATCTGTGGGAAAGGTAATTGAACTGTATAAAATAGGAAAGCGTTATAAAAAAATATCCAGGGGACTGAGGAATACCAATCAGCAGTGTTCAAACTCTAATTAAGTGGAAAATGATGGATTCTGTTGGAACCAAGCCACAATCAAGTAGATCAACATAAATCTCAGCAACAACTACCAGGAAAATTGTTTGGGATGCAAAGGAAAACCCACAAATAACTTCACCTGAAACATAGGACTCGCTGAAAAAAGTGGTGTGACTGTTTCAAGATGCACAATAAGGAGGAACTTGAAGAAAAAATGGGCTGCATGGTCGAGCCACCAGAAGAAAGCCATTAGGTTATATTGCAGTTACTCCCACTTGTTAACAGCACTGATGGCTGCTGGTACATAGCTGTTTTTGTAGCATTTGGCTTTACAAGCAGGTACCATGAACCTCCAACCTGAAGGGAGCAGCTGAAAGGGAGCAGATGAGGCCAAAATTGCACTTTTTGGCAACAACCACAAGCGTTGCATTTGGAGAGGAGTCAACAAGGCCTATGATGAAATATACATCATTCCTACTGTGAAGCACAGAGATGGATTGCTGATGTTTTGGGGATGTGTGAGCTACAAAGGCACAGGAAACCTGGCCAAAATTCATGGCAGGATGAATGCAGCATGTTATCAGAAAATACTCTAGGAAAAATTTGCACTCATCAACCTGCAAGCCGTTCATGGGACGTACTGGATGTTCCAACATGACAACGATCCAAAACACAAGCCCAAGTCAACCTGTCATTGACTACAGCAGAATAAAGTGAAAGTGCTGGAGTGGCCACATCAGTCTCCTGACCTCAGTATCATTGAGCCACTCTGGGGAGATCTCAAACATGCAGTTTGTGCAAGACAGCCCAGGAATTCACAGGAGCTGGAGACTTTTTCCCAAGAAGAATGGGCAACTTTACCATCAGAGAAAATAAAGAGCCTTGTCCACAACTATCACAAAAGACTCCAAGCAGTCATTGATGTTAAAGGGGGGAATATGCAGTTTAAGAACTGGGGTATGTAAACGTTTGATCAGGGTCATGTGGGTAGTTTTTGTTGTCATTACAATTTAAAAAAGAGTACACACAATAAATGGCTTCACATAACCACTAACCATGAGTGGATAAAGGATAAAGGATTGGTCTGAAGGATTCTAAGACCATGAGAAAGAAAATTCTCTGGTCTGTTGAGACAGTGATTGAACTCTTTGGCATGAATGCCAGATGTCATGTTTGGAGGAATCCAGGCACCATTCCTATAGTGAAGCATGGTGGTGGCAGCATCATGTTGTGGGGATGGTTTTCAGCAGCAGAAACTGAGGGAAAGATGATTGCAGCAATGTACAGAGACATCCTGGATGAAAACCTGCACCAGAGCTCTCTTGACCTCAGACTGGGGCAACGGTAGATCTTTAAGCAGGACAATGACCTTAAGCACACAGCCAAGATATCAAAGGATTGGATTCAGGACAACTCTGTGAATGTCTTCAAGTGGCCCAGCCAGAGCCCAGACATGAATCTGTTTGAACATCTCTGGAGAGATCTGAAAATAGCTGGACACCAGCACTCCCCATCCAACCTGATGGAGTTTCAGAGGTGCTGAAAAGAGGAATGACCAAAACTGCCGAAAGATGTGGAGGAATGGGCCAAAATCCCTGCTGCAGTGTGTGCAAATCTGGTGAAAAACTACAGGAAACGTTTGACCTCTGTAATTGCAAACAAAGGCTACTGTACCAAATATTAACTTTGATTTTCACAGGTGTTGAAATACTTATTTGCAGCAGTAACATACAAATAAATTATTAAAAAATCATACATTGTGATTTCCGTTTTTTTTTTTTTTAGATTATGTCTCTCACAGTGGACATGCACTTAAGATGAAAATTTCAGACCCCTCCATGATTTCTAAGTGGGGTAACTTGCAAAATCGCAGGGTGTTCAAATCCTTATTTTTCTCACTGTATTCAATTGTCCTTGTCAGTTTCTTTCATTTCTAAAGGCTTGTGGATTTGGGGGCCAACTGCTTGGAGCCTTGGTGGACACCAGACCTAGAAGCTGCTATTGGCTCCAAATTATACCACTGTTTTTGAGCAGTTTATACTTAGGTAGGACAGAATTTATGAAGGTAAGTGAATATCAGAACAACTTCCATTTCAACCACAATACTGTTTAGGTCAAGATGGATTGTGACTGGGTGCAAATTATTGTAACTTCTCAAACTATAGTTGATTGGTATAGTGATGATAATGATAATTATTATTATTTATTTATTTATTTTTTTGGTGACTTGGGTGGATCTACGTGAATGTAGATGTTGCTGCTGATTACCATATCTTGAAATTAACAAAAATTCTCTCCTAAATTTTGTTCTAAAATCACTGTATAATTGCGCTCCTAAAATTCCATGCTGAATGTGTTCACTTTTGCCTACAGCTGCTTTTATCATTGAAACACCTATTTATGTTGACATGTTCTTGATTTTTGAGCCAGCTGAGTGCAAGACGTAAAGTTAGTTGGAGACATGGGAGTTTCTTTCAGGCGACACGGCAACAAAGCCAGTTGTCGGTATCAGCGTATTTGTGTTGGAGAAATTGATTGAACTGTCAAATAAAAGGCCACATATGCAAAGAATGCATCTCTTGCTGATTAGATTGATTATTCCATCATGTTGATTGGTGAAAATCCATCCATTATCCATTTTCTTTTGTGACAAAAGTCTAAAAAAACCAAGCCAAACAGTCCTTGACCTCCTTTATGGAGATAACAATTGAAAAACAATCCTAGACTGTTTGTGAGTGTGGCCTAAATTGTATAACAGGTATCCCCGCACAACCGTCCGTGTATCTTTAATTTTTTTTTAATCACCTACCTGTCAGTGTGCTGCACACTTATTGATTGCGCCATCACGTCTCTGCACAACAGCATGATGTGAATAATGCTTTTTTAAGCAACAAGTTCCACCATTCTTCAAGATGTGACTCCCCACACATAGCCTCACACAAACACACACACATAGGGAGGCAGTGAAAACAGGTTTAGCCTCTTTGCCAGGTGTCAGGTGTTTGACACACACTGCAGATATTAGACATCCAGGCTCACAAATACACATGCTGTACGTCGCTGTACACACAGAAGATATTAATTACCTTCTATTATTATAAAGCTGTATGTGGAAGAATAGGAGGATACAGAGCTCCACCCAAAAACCACATGATCACGCTCTGGGCAGTTTGTCACCTCTAAGGGCCCCTTCACACATAGTGTGAAGTTTGGACGAAGTGCACACGCATGACGCAGGAATCGTTACACTAACAGGTAACACACAACAGTGCAAAATTATCCAGATAAAAGCAGGATATTGCAGAATTTGTGATCCTGTCAGGACCATCACCGGTGTAGAATTTGTGTTGGATGAAGGAAACACAATTTCCTCATTTTGGCAACGCAAGTGTGCACCGTTTATTTCACTTGTTAATTCTATATATTTGTTGTTCAGTATCGTCACCGTAGATTCTTTTTATTCACAGAAGTTACAGACATTTATATAGTTCGGCCCCGCCAGTTACCTCACAGGAGTTTGGACAGAGAAAGTCACCAGAGGGGTGTGGAGAAAAGCTTTGTCATATTACAGGAATCCCCTTTATGTGAGCAGAACAAAGAACAGACAATTGCTTGGCACCCACGCAGGGGTCCTGTCGGTAGACATCGCTTTGCACATCCTGCAGGGGCACTCATGGGAAGTCATCAATATGCACGTCTCAGCTTGTTAACACGTACGGCGGGGAGCACCCTGTAACCATGCAGCTTGTAGCCCCTGTAGCATCCTCACCCACCACTGTGAGCTGTATGCCAAAGCTGGCATGCCCTCTTTGTCTGTCAGGTGTTATACACATTGGATGACTCTGGTTTACAAAACTCTTATTGGTCTGGTTCTGACCTATTTATCCAGACACCAGCCACCCTCCTGAGGAAACCTATTTCGGCTGTTTCTGTGTAGGCTCTCAGTTGTCCAGGTGGTTTCCATAGTAGAGAAGCTTGAATCTTCGACTGGACTGGGTTGCTTGACGTGAGGACGTTTCGCTTCAAATCACAGAAGTTTCCTCAGCTAAAATTCTTGCTCTGGTACTCTGACTTCTGTCTTGACTCTTGTAGAGAAGAATAAACCAGTTGCTTGATTTTAACCCATGTGTCATCGACATATCTGAACCAGTGACTGGGAGAGATGCCCGTGAACGACGTCAAGGCTGTCTTCTCCACTCTCTCCATGTACAGATTGGCCACAATGGGGGATACCGGAGACCCCGATAGTTGTGTGATGGGGTCTCCGGTATCCCCCAAGTCCCAGAAAACAAAGAGACCAGATAGACAGGAGACGGAGACAAGAAGAAGAGGAGTGTCTCTCCCTTATTTAGCAGGAGTAGGGGAAAAACTACAGAGGATCTTCAGACAGCACAAAATCCCAGTTTACTTTAAACCAGTTAACACCTTGAGACAGAAATTAGTTCACCCTAAGGACAGGATCCCTAGTTACAAACAGAGCAATGTAGTGTATTATATCAGATGTCAGGAAAACTGTAATGAACACTACATAGGTGAGACTAAGCAACCTTTAAACAAGAGGCTATACCAGCACCGCAGAGAGGTCACCAGTGGACCTCAGTCTGCAGTTCATCTCCACCTGAAAGACACTAACCACACGTTTGAGGACAAGGAAGTTAAAATCTTAGCCAGAGAGAAGAAATGGTTTGAGAGAGATGTCAAGGAAGCATTCTTTGTAAAACAGTTGAAACCCAGCCTTAACCGGGGAGCTGGTCTCAAACACGCTTTGTCCCCTGTTTACAATGGGGTACTTAGGTCAAAGCAGTTTCAGTCTTTTGTTCATGGTAATGAATCATTCACATCATCAGGAGAGTCGTCAAGGGAGCCATCAGGGGAGGCTTCCATCCCATCATTAGGAGAGTGCTAACTAGAGCACAATAGGTGCTAATTAGAGCTATTGTTTAGTCACTAGCCTATAGCAGTCGGCCTCTCGGTAGGAGGGGTCTGGTTAGGTTAAAAACTCCAACTTTTGTTGGCTTCTGGTTTATTCTTCTCTACAGGAGTCAAGACAGAAGTCAGACTAGCAGAGCAAGAATTTTAGCTGAGGAAGCTTCTGTGATTTGAAGCAACCCAGTCCAGTCGAAGATTCAAGCTTCTCTACTATTTCGGCTGCTTTTACTCACAATCTAGTTCTTTTGGTCATGGCCCAACACTCATAACCATAGGTGAGACTAGGAATGAAGACTGACCAGTAGATCGAAAGCTTCACCTTTTGGGTCAGCTCCCTTTTCATCACAACAGTACGGCAGAGCGAATGCAATACCACCCCTGCTGCGCCGATTCTCTGGCCAGTCTCATGCTCTATCATCTCCTCAGTCGTGAACAAGACCTTGAGGTACTTGAACTCCTTCACTTGGGGCAAGGCCACATTCCCTACCCAGAGTAGGCAATCCATCGGTTTCCTGCTGAGAACCATGGCCTCAGATTTAGAGGTGCTGGTCATCCCAGCCACTTCACACTCAGCTATGAACCGATCCAGTGAGTGTTGGAGGTCACCGGCCGATGAAGCCAACAGAACCACATCATCTGCAAAAAGCAGTGATGAGACCCTGAGCCCATGAAACTGGAAACCCTCCTCCCCCAGACTACGCCTCGATATCATGTCCATGAATATTACAAAGAGGATTGGTGACAAGGCGGAGACCAACCTCCACCGGAAACGAGTCTAACTTACTGCGGAGCACCCAAACACAGCTCTCACTTTGCGAGTACAGAGATTGGATGGCCCTGGAAGGTACCCCCTCACTCCATACTCCCGCAGCACCTCCCACAGTATCTCCCGGGGTACCTGATCATACGCCTTCTTCAAGTCCACAAAACACATGTAGACTGGGTTGGCATACTCCTAGGCACCCTCCAGGATCCTTGTCAGAGTAAAGAGCTGGTCAGTTGTTCCACAACCAGGATGGAACCTGCATTAGTCCTCTTCAATCAGAGGTTCAACTATCGGCTGAACCCTTCTTTCCAGCACCCTGGAGTAGACTTTACCAGCGAGGCTGAGTAGTGTGATGCCCCTGTAGCTGGCACACACTCTCTGGTCCCCCTTTTTAAATATGGGGACCACCACCCCGGTTTGCCACTCCTGAGGCACTGTCTCAGACCTCAACGCAGTGTTGAAGAGACTTCTCATCCAAGACAATCCCTCCACACCCAGAGCCTTCAGCATTTCTGGACGGATCTCATCAACCCCGGGGCCTTGCCACTGCAGAGTTGTTTGACTACCTCAGTCACTTCCACCAGGGAAACTGATGAAAATCCTCTATCAGCTTCCAGCTCTGCCCCTACTATAGAGGGCGTTCCGGTCTGATGCAGGAGTTCCTCAAAGTGTTCCTTCCAGCATCAGATTACATCCTCAGTTGAGGTCAGCAGAGTCCCATCCTTACTGTAGACAGCTTGGATGGTTCCCCGTTTTCCCCTCCCGAGGTGCCTCACAGTCCGCCAGAAGCACTTGGTGCCACCGAAAGTCCTTCTCCATGCTTCCTCCGAACTCCTCCCACACCCCTTGCTTTGCCTTCCCCACAGCAGAGGCTGCTGCCCTTTGGGCCTATCGGTACCTTGCAACTGCCTCTGGAGTCCTCTGAGATAGCATGTCCCGGAAGGACTCCTTCTTCAGTCGGACGGCTTCCCTGACCACCAGTGTCCACCACGGTGTTCGAGGGTTGCCACCCCTTGAGGCACCTAAGACCTTCAGGCCACAGCTCCTCGCTGCAGCCTTAGCAATGGAAACTTTGAACATTGCCCATTCTGGTTCAATGCCCCCAACCTCCACAGGGATACTAGAGAAACTCTGCCGGAGGTGTGAGTTGAATATCTGTCGGACAGTGGGCTCCTCCAGATGTTCCTAGTTCACCCGCACTATCCGTTTGGGCTTACCAGGTCTGTCCAAAGTCCTCCCCCATCCTCTGATCCAACTTACCACCAGATGGTGATCAGTTGACAGCTCTGCCCCTCTCTTCACCCGAGTGTCCAGAACATGCGGCCTCAAATCACATGATACGGTCACAAAATCGATCATTGATCTTCGGCCTCGCTTGCTCTGGTAAAATGTACACTTATGAGCATCCTTATGTTCGAACATGGTGTTCGTTATGGACAGTCCGTGACTAGCACAGAAGTCCAATAACAAACAACCATTTGGGTTTAGATCAGAGAGGCCGTTCCTCCCAATCACACCTCTCCAGGTGTCTCTGTCATTGCCCACGTGTGCGTTGAAGTCCCCCAGCAGAACAATGGAGTCCCCCACTGGAGCCCCATACAGGACTCCATTCAGGGACTCCAAGAGGGCTGAATACTCCAAAATGCTGTTCGGTGCATACGCACAAACAACAGTCAGAGCCCCCCCCCCCCCGCCACCTGAGACACAAGGAGTCGACCCTCTCGTCTACTGGAGAGAAACTCCAGTACCAGTACTACTGAGTTAAGTAAAGGTTAATATTATTATTATTATAACCATAAGGGTTATGGCTTATTAGCTGGCATACAAAGATTTTCATATGCGCAGAATACACACTGCATGTCTCAGCGTGTTAACACATGCAGGACATGGGAACATTGTTTGCGCTCTGCACATCTGGACATATTAACAGATCAGAGAACAGACCGCAGATCACTCGGTTATGGTGAAGTTTGTGCAAAGGTGATGAAGTATTGCTACACTGTCATCAATTTGGTCCAGTAACTAAATGAGACCTTAATAATAGACTCACAAGTACAGAGTTGCATATAAGGAGATAAATTGTTATACACTCGCATCCATAAACTCAAAAGATGTGACACCAAATGGTTGAAATTGACTCATTCTATCTGACTCAGAGACTGCAGGCCAGGACGTGGAAACAGATTGTACTGTAATGGACTCACAGGGTGAAATGAGCACAAAAGGACTGGTTACATTATACCTTAGGTGTAGTTTTTTCAAGCTGACTAATTCTGCTCTTTTTCTCTCCGTCTGAGGTACAAATGACGGATGGATCCAAACTGAAGGGCCCGGACGGACTGTGAGGTGGAAGACCTGAGGCGCAGTCTTCATGTGAAATGCCCTCTGACGGCGTGGATGACCCCTGCCTGCGGTGCTGACGCCTACTCTCATGCGTGCAAATGAAGGTCAACTACGGTAGTTTCAAAACAGACTATGCTCGAAGAATGGATTAGAAGACCCAATCCCCACCCCCCACCCCCACCCCGCCCTCCCCTTCCCTCCACAGCCAACTGGTGCTGTCCTGGACGTCTGCGTGGACTTAATAATTCTGAAAAATTTGATGTTCTTTAGTATTATTAAAAATGTTTTATTAGTATGACCTAAGCAGAGGGTCACCCCTTTGAGTCTGGACTGCTTGAGGTTTCTTCCTCAAAATTATCAGAGGGAGTTTTTCCTTACCACTGTTGCCTGTGTGCTTGCTCTAGGGGTTGGTAAGGTTAGACCTTACTTGTGTGAAGCACCTTGAGGCAGCTTTGTATATATAAATGAAATAAATTAAATTAAATGAATTTAATTGGGGACAAATTCGATCAAATGGTTTCACTTTTCTGATTGTCATTTCTTCTATGCATGATGTACGAGGTCTGTCCATAAAGTATTGTACCTTTTAATTTTTTTCAAAAACTATATGGATTTGATTCATGTGTTTTCACGTCAGACAAGCTTGAACCCTCGTGCGCATGCATGAGTTTTTCCACGCCTGTCGGTGACGTCATTCGCCTGTGAGCACGCCTTGTGGAAGGAGTGGTCCCGCCCGTCGTTGGATTTTCATTGTCTGGAAATGGCGGAATGATTTGGGGTTTTTTTCCATCAGAATTTTTTCAGAAGCTGTTAGAGACTAGCACCTGGAAACCATTCGAAAAATTAATCTGGTTTACGGTGAAAATTTTACGGGCTTCACAGAGAATAAGGACTGTAACTACAGCTTTAAGGATGGCCCACAATGGCGCTCGGCGCGCCGTGCTCCGAGCCGCGACGACAGGCATGAACCACCGGATTATTTCTAAACGGATGGCTGTGTGGAGCTGGGACCATCGTGTGCACTTTCTCTGGCTATCACAAGAGCTGGACATCAACCATTTTCCGGCAGATTTCACTTTTAACAAGAGATTTTGTCGTGGAAAGCCGCGCGGAGGCTTTGTGCGTCACGACCGATTCACTGTTTGAGCGAGACAAAGAACGCCTCCGTTTCGGCATGTCAGAGGACAAGTTCAGACATGCCCAGCTCTCCAGAATTTCTCTTATAACTCACTCGACTGGTAAGCATTGAAAGCCGAGATAGGCATGTCCCTCCACTGAATTTTGGAGGTTATCTGGATCCGGATTGGCAGATGTCAGAAATCTCTGATTGCTCTTGTTATGAATGGGTTGGTAGCAGGAACAAATTGCCCTTTTGGGATTAATAAAGTGCTCTGAATCTGAATGTGAAGACAGTTTATGTCTCTGGCTCATAGGTGTTATGTGCAGGCACAGGTTGAGGAGCGGACCAACGTCTGACCGAACCCAGCGCTAAATAACCAGAAAGCGGTTCCACAAACAAAATGGTTTTATTTCCCCTCCAGTGCAATAATTAGTGTACAACATAAATATTTGGTTTGTCTGGCGGAGTGAAGGACGGCGCGCTCTCCAGCGCCCAAAAGGATCGAAGCCTCGGCGCTTCTGGACTCAGATTCACCGCCAAACACCCCCCAGGTGGACACGACAAACTGACTCTGTGAAGGATGGAAAAAGGTGAGGTAAGTCAACAGAGCTACAGCAAATATCTTTCAGAGGCACACACTATCAGCAACACATTCAGGTCTGAATTTAAGCTTTATGTAAATGAGCAGCTTCTCACAACAGGTGGAGGATCATCAGTCCGTACGCCACGGCAGTGAGAAGCAAACTGCACAATTCTCATCAATGTTCAAATATACTGCGTAACAGAATGCCAAATTACTATTAGCAATCATTCAGACAATAATCACATCTGATGTGTGCTGACAGCATGTGTCCCTCACCCGTCCTCCTTCACAGGCACGATGTGTCAAACCCTGGCGCGGTCCTCAGCGTCTCACAAACGAACGTCACAAGGTCGAGTTCCCGGCAATTCTGCTTGAACCACTCATGGCTTAAATGCAGAACGCCATCTCATTATCTGCTTCAGCTGAAAGTCTTTAAGTTTGCACGTGAGCATCATCCACAGGTGCTTCGAGTCAGTAGGCCTGCACGTGAACATCCTCCACAGGTGCAGCTAATAATGCTGATGAGGGCGAAGGACTATTCTGCCAGCACCTTCTCCACAGACAAAAACCAGTTTGCATACCACCTGGAGAGCAAAGAAAAGAAAACAACACAAAAACATCCAGCCAAACCCCCCAACACACAACAATAGGAATATAATGTTTGATAAACTTGGCAGTAATTAGAACTGCTGCTCCCTGGTGAATATTTCTTCCTGTGTGATCATTCAAATGAAAGTGTCTCTGCCAGCTTTCATACAACCCTTGGAAGTATTTTACATGGGCGGATCTGCATGTCAACAGGAAGCACCCCGCCTTCCCTGTTCCTGTTTCTCATGCATGAAACAGCAGTTACTGCTGGCAGATTCATCCTGCAAACAGGGCAAAAAAAAAAAAAAAAAAAAATCCTAAGTATTATTTGACTAAAAACCTAAAGTGTGATGAGACAAACACTTCCACAAAGGCACATTAAGAAAAGAAAAAAAGATGAAATTGGCCTTTCAGAGAGACTGTAGGACAACAGTTGCACCCCGACACCTCGTTTCCTGCCCTTCCTCTCCTCCAGTTTGGAGGCTGATGTGTTCACAACAGTATAGGCAATGTGAAAATGCTGTATATGTTGACGGTGCTTTCTGTCCACCCTGCAAACAAGATGAATGAGAGACTGAAGAATGTAAGTCGTGACAAATTTACCAATAGGTAGATCTATCATTTTAATGCAACAACAGCTCCAAGTGTTTTTTTTTTGTTGTTTTTTTTAAGACTAGTGCAGTGGAAGGAAGTTTGTATTACTATAGAAAATTGGTAGCTAAAAAACTAAATTAAAAAAGACCCTGACCACATCAATACTGCATAATAATGCCAAATACCACCACCAGACTAAATGAATTCTAAATAAAGTGTCGTGAAATGCCATCCGCAGAATGCAGCGCTTTCAAATGCCACCAGTTCTAATATAAAGAATAAAAATCAAATAATGAATATACCTGTACAGCATTTAGCACAGTGCTTTCATTTTACCGCAAAATATTTTAATTTACAAACTATATCTTGTCATTTTTGAATGGTTTATCTATTAAAGAGTAAAAACTGAAGGAAATAAATTGAAAGTGTTGTATGGCTGGGGTGCCTGGCTGCCTTTTGTTTCTGTTTATGTTATTAAATTCTGTTATCCTTTGTACCGTGCTCTGCTTATTTTATACTGGGTCCTGTCAAACGCTGGTCGGTTCTCCGCCCGCGACCGACACAAAACAGTAATCTCTGGCCAATACATCATGGACCCAGCGGTAGCAGAGGTGGTTTTGCGCCGGGAAGGCAGCAGCAGACGTCAGAAGTTATCCGGATCAGTTGCGGGTGCTCTCCGCCCGGATGGTGCGTGTCGGAGAACCCATTATGGAATAGTGATTTGAGCTCTCTTGCAGCCGTTTTCCTGTGGTGTTGCCTTATCCGTGGGTTGTTGTGGAGTGTGAATAGCGATGGCTTCGCGTCACACTTCGACCGGATAAGATGTAAAACGGGAGCTGCATGAGTGTGTCTTTAATGGGTGAATGCGCACGGCGGAGTTCTGTGGCACGGGTCGCTGTGCTTCCTGTTGTTACAGTTGTAGCCCCGTCTCCCCGGGTGAAGATAGCTACTGCGTCTGTTGTGTCAGCTCCGGCGTAATTTAGTTGAAGCACATTTGGTTGTGTGTTACACGTAGCTGCGCACAGGGAAAGCAGCATGAGTTGTTTTCTCGGTTACCAAAGGGGTTTTTTATTTTTAGCACTTTGACTCCCCCTGTTGGTGACTGAGTCACATTACCGTCATAGCTCTTAAGGTGGAACAGGTGTGTTCCATTTGTTTGAGCTTGACGGTATAAGTCACTTATTAGTTTTGTGTTGGTTCATTTTTTGTGGGTGTTTTTTTTAGTTGGTTTTTGTGTGGGATTTTCTACACTATTAGTGTTCTGGGGTCGTGACCTTGCAGGCTGTCTGGAGTATGGACAGGACTCAGGTTACCTTGTGTTGGTCTGTTAGTCTTTCTTTTTATTTCTTTTGGTTTCACCTCCCAGGGTTTGATGGGACAGTCCTCTGGGGGGTGATGGGGGGGGTAATTGGGTTGTTTTTTCTTTTTTCTTTGTTTTGTTTTTTTTGTTGTGCCCTCTCCTCTCCTCTGGCTCCAGCAGTGTGAGCCGTAGGTTGTCGGCATTGCTGGAGTGGTGCAGTTCGGTTATGCTGGGCGTTTCCCAGATAACCTCTGCACCCGGGAGGGGGGGGGGGGGGGTTCAGGGTGTTGTTTATTTTTTTTGATGATTCCCTGTTCCACCTCCGGCTTCAGCGTGCCTTTGAGCCGTCTGCCATCGGCGTAGCTGAGGTTTGGGGCAGTGGAATATACCCGCAGCTGGTGGCTGGTTTGGAAGTCGGAGGGGTGGCGCCATTTTCTGCCGTCTGCCATTACCGCTGTTCCACTCCTCCCGGTTGACTTCTGGGGTATAGTCGTGGTTGGTGACACTGGACGTACTTCCAGTTTCCACTGCGCCGAGGGGGTGGGGTTGTCTTGTTTGTATGTTTTTTTTCTTTTGTTTTTCCCCCCAGTTTCCGCCCTCAGGGTGTGACTGTGGTGTCCTCTGGGGGGGAAAGGGCTGTGGGTCCATCTAGCCATAGACGGCCGGGGCTGGGTCTGTTAGTCATGAGGGGGGGGCGTCTCCTGGGGTTTGATGGAACGGTCCTCTGGGAGGCGCTGGGAGTCCCCGTGGGTGACTTTGGATCCCAGAGGGACCTCGGCTGTGGTTATTACTCCTGGAGCTGGCGGGATGTCCTCTGGGGGGTGCGTCCAGGGGGGGGGGGGTGTTGATTGCAAGCTTAAGTTTGGGTTGTGTTTTTCTTTTCTCCTCTCCCTAGGGTTTGATGGGACGGTCCTCTGGGGAGGGGGGGGTGGTTTGGTTTTTTGTGTTTGTCTTTTTTGTTTTATGACTAATCAGACTTTAAACAAGGTCGGACAAAGGCTGACCGCACAGGTTCAAGAACTCCTGGCCACACCTGTGCAAATTGAATGACAGAAACAAAGGCAAAGATGCAGTCAGAGGAGATGACGTCAACAGTTCTGTTAAATGAAGATTCAGTTGGAAGATGAATGCAGATACTGTTTCCAGCCATGGTCCCTGGAGGGGGGTGTTTTTCCTGGGCCAGGTTTGTGTGGTCGCCGGGAGGCTTCCCGTGAGGGTGGGGTGCTGTTGTATGGCTGGGGTGCCTGGCTGCCTTTTGTTTCTGTCTTCTGTTCTGTCTTTTGTTTTTCCTTCCAGGTGGCATGCGTTCAGGACTGAGTGGCTGTGTGGCTGAGTTATTAGGACCTCACCCTGATCACCTGAAGCTTGTCATGTGCAGCTCGTCAGGACTCACAGCTGTGGTGCATCTTTATGGATTGGGGCATGGTTGCATTTAAGTCTGGAGTACACAGTGTGTATTTGCCAGAGACTCGACCTTGTGACCAGACGGGTGAGATCAACGTTTGGAGAACCATCTCATCATCATGGACGCAGAGACCGTACCAGGTTTGATGCCATGGTCTGTGAAAGAGGAGGGGGTGAGGTCTCACACTCGTCAGCACACTTCCTGAGGTACTTTAGGTTTTGTGACTAACATGAGTACAGTCAGTAAATGTGGTGTCCCTCACACCTTATTATATTGAGCTGTTATGTTAGTCGTTTAATCAGCTTCCACTGCAGTGGAGAATTGAACTGGGTGTTCCATGCCTGCAGGGTGGGAAGCTGATTGGTGATTAAGCCAGGAAGTGTTTGCTGTTTATGTACACCTTTGAGTGGTCTCTCTGTGTGTGGAGTGGTGGACTCACATGATGGTTTCTTCTTTCACAGACTCGGTTGGCCGCGGCCACCTGGGGGGTGTCGGCGGGGTCCTTGGGTCTGAACTGTTCTGGCTCCGGACCGTTTGTGCTGCTGGGAGCGCACTGTTATTCCACCTCGCCAGACCGCGCACTCATTTGTTATTATTCAGCACTCACTGTTATGTTATTAAATTCTGTTATCCTCTGTACCGTGCTCTGCTTATTTTATACTGGGTCCTGTCAAACGCTGGTCGGTTCTCCGCCCGCGACCGACACATAACAGTAAGGCCCGAAAGAAGTTTCTGTAGAAAGTATTTTAGGAAGTGTTGGCTTTTTAAAGACTTGAAAGACACTGAACACATCGAGATTATTTAGTACTGCTATAATGGACTGCTGCAGCAGGTGGCAGCAATGCAACAATAAGGATGCCGGCTGCCGTTATACGCCATTGACGAAGAAGAAGGGTGAGTTTGTTTTTCCCCACTGGATCACGTTTTGAGAAAAAGCACATTTCGTGTTAAAATAAACCCATAACACACACACACACACACATATATATATATGTATATATATATATATATATATATATATATATGTATATATATATATATATATATATATAGCCCTGCACGCTTGGCGTCTAGGAAACACCTGACATGGCTAATCAGCTGTGGTTGCAGCAGGTGGTGACAGGACAAAATCCCAATGGACAAAATTCCAACGGACATAATCCCAGTGGATAGAATACCAACTCCATATTACAAAAGTGGACAAAATCCCAGTCTCATGAATAAATATAAATATAAAATATAATAGGGTTAGGGTTAATGTACTACATTAATGTAGGGTTAGGGTTATGGTTAGGGTTCAAGTGAGATTGGACTTTGTAATGAGACTGGGATTTTGTCCATTTTTGTAATAAGGGGTTGGGATTCTGTCCACTGGGATATTGTCTGTTGGGATTTTCTCCTCTGGGATTTTGTCATGGATCCACAACAGAGAGACATGGAAAACATGCAGGTCAGATGATCTCCAGGAGCAAGGTTGGTAACCCCTAATCCATACCCCTAGCACTCTGACATCATCTTTGACATAACACACAGTTCCTGCTTCACTTTCATGGTGGTGCAACTTGAACTATGAACTGAGAGCGATTTGGGTGACACATGTCGTGGTCTAACCAGACCAGTCAGGCTGAGATAAGAGATCGCAAACAGTCACACAAATACACGCTGATTTGCATTGGTTTTGCATCAGCAGATTTTCATTCATTTGCTTAAGCACGTAGCTGAAGGCAGGAGAGACAAAGGAAGACTTCTGTGAGACCTGCACTTTATTCCATCTATGAGAAACCATGATGTCAGCTTTGAAAAGACAGTAACATTGTTGTACAAGCAATTTTTGGAAGCCAGAGGCATTTTGTCGTACTGTCTTTACACCTGGAGTTTGGAGGTGTGACTGCTGACATGAACGTGAGATATTTTAAGTCTGCATGAGATAATCAAACAGCATACAACATTTTGAAATGTCATGAATTTGGAGACCTGCTCTTCATCCATGTCAAGAACTGTATTTTCCAGAGTATGAATTGCATTTTGTGGTTTTCACTAGTCTCTGGGGTCTTATGATTTATACTCTAGTGACATACAGTACTTTCAGAAAAATGGTGCCTTAATTATTAATAACAGTAATAATAATAATTTATGTCTAGATGTAACTAGGGATGGGTATTGATAAGATTTTATCGATATCGATCATCATATGTTCTTTTAATGTGGTGACTTAAAAGATAATATTTACAAGATATCACTGAACACTAGACAAACTGCTGGACATTATGGACGATGTCAGACACCCTCTGCACACCGTCATCAGCAACCAGAGGAGCCTCTTCAGCCACAGACTGCTCCTTCCCAAGTGCAGGACCAACAGACTGAAAAACTCCTTTGTCCCTCAGGCCATCAGACTGTATAACTCCTCACTCATGGGGAGGAGAAGTAACAGGAAGACAGAGGACGGGAAGGAGAGGAACAGTAGTAGTCAGTAAGCCAGTAGTAGGCAGTATTTCTGGTATTTATGTTTGTATTTACAACGTGCAAATTGATTTTTACTTCTACTTTTGATACTCTGTGTGCTTCATACCCTCTGTGCTACTATATAATGTTGCTGGAACCTCAGTTTCCCTGAGGGAGTCTTCCCAATGGGGTTACTAAAGTTATTTCTAATCTAATTTCTTGTTGTTTTTGAGTTATTGTCTACAAAAGCTGGATGGGATGGACTAACTTGCTTACTCAACCACTCATTTACAGTTTTGCTGTACGAGTCCAATACCGTTACCAGTAAAACGCCTGCATAACTGCACTCAGAAAGTGTCGATTTCATTACTTCAAATTGACATGAGACAAAAGCGTGGGGATGGGGAGGCTCAGCCAGAGTTTGGCTCTTAGTTCAAAGTTAAAAACTTTAGGGTGTGTGCATGTGTTTGTGCACACACAGTGGAAAAAGCTTGAGTGTGTGACCTGAAATAAGCTGCACATACTAAAATAATCTTCCTTCCTTTACACAGACAAATATGCAGTGATACAATGACACACTCACCCTGGCTTCCCTTCTTTGGAGCGAAGATAGTTTTACTATTGTCACAACACACACACACACACACACACACACACACACACACACACACACACACACACACACACACACACACACACACACACACACACACACACACACACACACACACATCTCTCTCTCTCTCTTTTTCTCTCTCTCTCTCAGACAGTTTGACAGTAGGGTCATTATGTTCTGGCAGCGGGTTGTAGAGGTGGGCGATACCGGGAATTTTGGTATTGATCTGATACCAAGTAAATACAGGCTCAGTATCGCCGATATCAATATCGATACCGATACCGATGCTTTTTTCATATTTAAGCTTCATAGATCCAAAGGATCCAAAAGACCTAGGATAGAATTTCGCCAAACATTGTACGTGACAACAAAACACTTTATTATCACAATCAATATTTTTGTTTAAAAAAATATCACTCAACATACCTTAAAACAAAATCTCGTGAGGTAGAGGGCTGACAAACCACAATACAAAGGTGCGCTGCTTCGTTTTGTGTGACACAGCGCAGCGCTGCTCTTACAGACATAGATTTTAGTCAGTGTGTGCGGGAGAGAAAAAAAGCTTGAGTATCAATCTTTTTACACAAGGATCATTCAATATCAATACCAGCATTGGTACTGATATTATCGATATTAGGATTGATCCGCATACCTCTAGCGGGTTGTGAGGTGTGCATCGATCGCCGGCTCATGATTTCTAATGACCCCTGACACACTATGTGTGTATGTGCTTGTTGTCAAAGGTCATGTGAGGACACTAACACGTCATTTACACAGCAGATGTGGGTTTGATTGGCATCAAATGAAGGTGGGTTGAACTCAGATCAGAGGAACGTGTGACATGTTCTAGTTGACAATCTGAGCAGGAAAGGAGTGAAGCTAATGAAGCGTATTATCCAGCCAGCGTTCTTCAGCATTCTTGCTAGAGCAGGTTGTTATGTGGGATCAGAGTGCAGCAATCAATATGTAAACTGAGGTTGGATTCCAGGTGTGTGTGTGTGTGTGTGTGTGTGTGTCAGACTACAGAGAAAATTTTGTGAGTAAAATATACTCTGCCGGGGTAACATTTGGTCCAAGTCTACAAGTAAATCGAGTTAAATACACTCTATTATAGAGTGACATCAGCTCTACCGTCTTGTCAAATCAAGTGTTTCTACTCCAATTAGAGTTGATTTTACACTGTGGCAGAGTTGATTTAGCACTGTGATAGAGTATATTTAACTCTATTTGGACTGGGACTAAATGTTATCCTGGCAGAGTAAATTTTACCCTGTAAAATTTACTGTGTACTTGTCTGTGTCCTTGGGCAAAACGTTTCATCTCCATCTCACCAATTCTTCCAACTGTAAATTGATACCTTGTCTGCACAGTAAATTTTGTAGAGTAAAATGTACTCTGCCAGGGTAACATTTGGTCCCAGTCCAAATAGAGTTAAATACACTCTATTATAGAGTGAAATCAGCCATACTGTCTTGTGAAATCATGTTTTTCAACTCCAATAAGAGTCTTTCACAGCATGATAGAGTTGGTTTTACACTGTGATAGAGTTGATTTAGCACTATGATAGAGTTGATTTAGCACTGTGATAGAGTATATTTAATTCTATTTGGACTGGGACCAAATTTTATCCCAGCTGGGTAAATTTTACTTTGCAAAATTTACTGTGCATGTTGGGGTGGATGTGATGATGCGTGGTGGCACCAGCGCATGCTCCCAGACCTAGTCTGACCCGACCTTAATTAGGCAAATGAAAGCAGGTTTTTATGAAGCACTGGGACAGCACGTGCTGCCAAAACACCTTCTGTGCACCATGGTGTTGATTCTACAGGTGTCTGGAATGGAACACCAATCTTTTAAAAAGCTATTTTGTCATTTAGTGTTTTGATGGAGACCAAAAACCTCACACACTTTTTCACGGGTTTGAGATCTGGGCCCATATCCTCAGTGCATCTGAAAGTCCTCTGAAAGAGCTCCTAACTTAGCCTAAGATATCCTGGCAAGGACTCCCAGCCTAAGAGACACCCAAGAGGTGTCTGAGAGCAGGTCCGAGCAAGGAGGGGACAGAAGCTCCTATCTTTGTAAGGAGGCGGGGTTGACCCCATTGCTAGGTACAGTAGTGTTCAGAATAATAGTAGTGCTATGTGACTAAAAAGATTAATCCAGGTTTTGAGTATATTTCTTATTGTTACATGGGAAACAAGGTACCAGTAGATTCAGTAGATTCTCACAAATCCAACAAGACCAAGCATTCATGATATGCACACTCTTAAGGCTATGAAATTGGGCTATTAGTAAAAAAAAAAGTAGAAAAGGGGGTGTTCACAATAATACAACCCCTGGCAATAATTATGGAATCACCGGCCTCGGAGGATGTTCATTCAGTTGTTTAATTTTGTAGAAAAAAAAGCAGATCACAGACATGACACAAAACTAAAGTCATTTCAAATGACAACTTTCTGGCTTTAAGAAACACTATAAGAAATCAAGAAAAATAATTGTGGCAGTCAGTAACGGTTACTTTTTTAGACCAAGCAGAGGGAAAAAAATATGGACTCACTCAATTCTGAGGAATAAATTAGGGAATCACCCTGTAAATGTTCATCCCCAAAACTAACACCTGCATCAAATCAGATCTGCTCGTTAGTCTGCATCTAAAAAGGAGTGATCACACCTTGAAGAGCTGTTGCACCAAGTGGACTGACATGAATTATGGCTCCAACACAAGAGATGTCAATTGAAACAAAGGAGAGGATTATCAAACTCTTAAAAGAAGGTAAATCATCACGCAATGTTGCAAAAGATGTTGGTTGTTCACAGTCAGCTGTGTCTAAACTCTGGACCAAATACAAACAACATGGGAAGGTTGTTAAAGGCAAACATACTGGTAGACCAAGGAAGACATTAAAGCGTCAAGACTGAAAACTTAAAGCAATATGTCTCAAAAATCGAAAATGCACAACAAAACAAATGAGGAACGAATGGAAGGAAACTGGAGTCAACGTCTGTGCCCGAACTGTAAGAAACAGCCTAAAGGAAATGGGATTCACATACAGAAAAGCTAAACGAAAGCCATCATTAACACCTAAACAGAAAAAACAAGGTTACAATGGGCTAAGGAAAAGCGATCGTGGACTGTGGATGACTGGATGAAAGTCATATTCAGTGATGAATCTCGAATCTGCATTGGGCAAGGTGATGATGCTGGAACTTTTGTTTGGTTCAGAGTTTGGGGGTCGTCTCACAAACTGTCTGCGGCCCTTGGACCCAAAAAGAACAATTTTACTCTCATCAGTCCACAAAATATTCCTCCATTTCTCTTTAGGCCAGTTGATGTGTTCTTTGGCAAATTATAACCTCTTCTGCACATAGTAGAGAAGCTTGAATCTTCTACTGGACTGGGTTGCTTGACGTGAGGATGTTTCGCTTCAAATCACAGAAGCTTCCTCAGCTAAAATTCTTGCTCTGGTAGTCTGACTTCTGTCTTGACTCTTCTAGAGAAGAATAAACCAGAAGCCAACAAAAGGTGGAGTTTTTTAACCTAACCAGACCCCACCTACCGAGAGGCTGACTGCTATAGGCTAGTGACTAAACAATAGCTCTAATTAGCACCTATTGTGCTCTAGTTAGCACTCTCCTAATGACAGGACGGAAGCCTCCCCTGATGGCTCCCTTGACAACTCTCTCCTGATGACGTGAATGGCTCATTACCATGAACAAAAGACTGAAACTGCTTTGACCTGAGTACCACATTGTAAACAGGGGACAAAGCGTGTCTGAGACCCGCTCCGCAGTTAAGGCTGGGTTTCAACTGTTTTACAAAGAATGCTTCCTTGACACCTCTCTCAAACCATTTATTCTCTCTGGCTAAGATTTTAACTTCCTTGTCCTCAAACGTGTGGTTAGTGTCTTTCAGGTGGAGATGAACTGCAGACTAAGGTCCACTGGCAACCTCTTTGCCATGCTGGTATAGCCTCTTGTGTAAAAGTTGCTTCATCTCACCTATGTAGTCTTCATTACAGTTTTCCTGACATCTGATATGATACACTACATTGCTCAGTTTGTAACTAGGGATGCTGTCCTTAGGGTGAACTAATTTCTGTCTCAAGGTGTTGACTGGTTTAAAGTAAACTGGGATTTTGTGCTGTCTGAAGATCCTCTGTAGTTTTTCCCCTACTCCTGCTAAATAAGGGAGAGACACTCCTCTTCTTCTTGTCTCCATCTCCTGTCTATCTGGCCTCTTTGTTTTCTGGGACTTCTGCACTTTGTCCAGGGACCAACGTGGGTACCCACATACTGTGAGGGCTTTCCGTACAAGTTGTTGCTCTTTAGCCCTTCCCTCTGCAGTTGTGGGCACCTGTAGGACTCTGTGTTGAAGAGTCCTGATCACCCCGAGCTTGTGTTCAAGGGGGTGGTTTGAGCCAAAGCGCAGATATTGGTCAGTGTGAGTGGGTTTTCTGTAAACCTCTGTCTGGAGCTGCCTGTTCTCTCCAGTCGTAACATCACAGTCCAAGAAGGCTAAATGGTTGTTTCTGGCATCCTCACGTGTGAACTTGATATTGGAGTCCACCGAATTGATGTGTTCTGTAAAGTCCTCGACCTCTTGTTGCTTGATTTTAACCCATGTGTCATCGACATATCTGAACCAGTGACTGGGAGAGATGCCCGTGAACGACGTCAAGGCTGTCTTCTCCACTCGCTCCATGTACAGATTGGCCACAATGGGGGATACCGGAGACCCCATCGCACAACCATGGATCTGCCTGTAGTAATTCCCCCTAAACAGGAAATACGTGGTGTTAAGACAGATCTCCAAGAGTTGGCAGATGTGGTCTGGTGTGAGTTTGGTCCTTTCAGGTAGAGACACATCTTCCAGCAGTCCCCGCCTCACAGCTGAGATGGCCTCAGCGGTGGGGATGCAGGTGAACAACGAAGCAACCCAGTCCAGTAGAAGATTCAAGCTTCTCTACTATGGAAACCACCTGGACAACTGAGAGACTACACAGAAACTCTTCTGCACATCTTTTATTTAACAGAGGGATTTTGCGGGGGATTCTTGCAAATAAATTAGCGTCACACAGGCATCTTCTAACTGTCACAGCACTTACAGGTAACTCCACACTTTGTCTTTGATCATCCTGGAGCTGATCAATGGGTGAGCCTTTGCCATTCTGGTTATTCTTCTATCCATTTTGATGGTTGTTTTCTGTCCACGCATCTCTGTTTTTTTTTGTTTTTTTGGCCATTTTAAAGCATTGGAGATCATTGTAGATGAACAGCCTATAATTTTTTGCACCTACGTATAACTTTTCCCCTCTCCAATCAACTTTTTAATCAAACTACGCTGTTCTTCTGAAAAATGTCTTGAACGTCTCATTTTCCTCAGGCTTTCAAAGAGAAAAGCATGTTCAACAGGTGCTGGCTTCATCCTTACATAGGGGACACCTGATTCACACCTGTTTGTTCCACAGAATTGACAAACTCACTGACTGAATGCCACACTGCTATTATTGTGAACACCCCCTTTTCTACTTTTTTACTAATAGCCCAATTTCATAGCCTTAAGAGTGTGCATATCATGAATGCTTGGTCTTGTTGGATTTGTGAGAATCTACTGAATCTACTGGTACCTTGTTTCCCATGTAACAATAAGAAATATACTCAAAACCTGGATTAATCTTTTTAATCACATAGCACTACTATTATTCTGAACCCTACTGTATGACGCAGTCCTCTAAGAGCTGTGATTGGTTGTCACGGAAAGGGGAGGAGAAATTAAAAAAACAAATGCGCTCTGTGCTCCTAGTTATGAATGGACAGTGAAATTATCCGATCATATAACCTGAACTGCATTAAGACGTGTTGTTGTTGTTCATTCGGCTGCTCCCAGTTTTGTTTGGGGTCGCCACAGCGGATACAGCCAGATCCGCATTGGTAAATGGCACAAGTTTTATGCCGGATGCCCTTCCTGACGCAACTCCAGTTTTACCTGGAGAAACACACACAGCCGCTGGTGTTCCAAAGAGGTCTCCCATCCAAGTACTAACCAGATCCCGCTCTGCTTAGCTTCTGAGATCTGACGGGATCAGGCTGACACAGAGCAGACCGGCTGCGCTTTAAGATGTGTAATCGTGAAAATAATTTAATGTCATGATGATGAACTCAGCAAAATTAAATGAATTGTTACACAGCTTGAAAATGTTTGAACGTATTTCACTCACCTATATCTATATCTATTTATTAAAAGCGTGAGTGCATGAGTTTATTTCGTAAGTTCATTGTAAGTACATAATATAAGTGTAAATACATTAAAAATACATGAGTGACACAAGAAAGTGAAAAGATTTATTTCCATTGTGGTCCATTTAAAAATCAACTGACAAAATAGAAGTAAAAATAACAAAAATAACAATATAATAATCAGAATCAGAATCCGATCAGAATCAGAATCGCCTTTATTGTCATTGTAATTTGCATTGCAACAAGATTTGAGTGCAACTCCAAAAAGGTGCTTTCTGTGGTGCAAGTAATTTTTAGCTAAATAAAAGATAATAAAATTAAACAATAAATTATTCAGAGTATATGTACAACTAAATAAGCATAAGATAAAATAAAATCTTATGCTTATTTAGTTGTACATATACTCTGAATAATTTATTGTTAAATTTTTTAATAATAAAAATATAAAAATAATAATATTAATAGTGCATATATGCTAACAAGAACCTAAACAATCTATAAATACATTAAGTAATTGCGTAGATCAAGCAAGTAGCGTGTTACTGACTTGTTCTGCTAGACCTCAGTGCTGCTTTTGATACTGTTGACCATAAAATTTTATTACAGAGATCAGAGCATGCCATAGGTATTAAAGGCACTGCGCTGCGATGGTTTGAATCATATTTGTCTAATAGATTACAATTTGTTCATGTAAATGGGGAATCTTCTTCACAGACTAAAGTTAATTATGGAGTTCCACAAGGTTCTGTGCTAGGACCAATTTTATTCACTTTATACATGCTTCCCTTAGGCAGTATTATTAGACGGTATTGTTTAAATTTTCATTGTTATGCAGATGATACCCAGCTTTATCTATCCATGAAGCCAGAGGACACACACCAATTAGCTAAACTGCAGGATTGTCTTACAGACATAAAGACATGGATGACCTCTAATTTCCTGCTTTTAAACTCAGATAAACTGAAGTTATTGTACTTGGCCCCACAAATCTTAGAAACATGGTGTCTAATCAGATCCTTACTCTGGATGGCATTACCCTGACCTCTAGTAATACTGTGAGAAATCTTGGAGTCATTTTTGATCAGGATATGTCATTCAAAGCGCATATTAAACAAATATGTAGGACTGCTTTTTTGCATTTACGCAATATCTCTAAAATTAGAAAGGTCTTGTCTCAGAGTGATGCTGAAAAACTAATTCATGCATTTATTTCCTCTAGGCTGGACTATTGTAATTCATTATTATCAGGTTGTCCTAAAAGTTCCCTAAAAAGCCTTCAGTTAATTCAAAATGCTGCAGCTAGAGTACTAACGGGGACTAGAAGGAGAGAGCATATCTCACCCATATTGGCCTCTCTTCATTGGCTTCCTGTTAACTCTAGAATAGAATTTAAAATTCTTCTTCTTACTTATAAGGTTTTGAATAATCAGGTCCCATCTTATCTTAGGGACCTCGTAGTACCATATCACCCCAATAGAGCGCTTCGCTCTCAGACTGCAGGCTTACTTGTAGTTCCTAGGGTTTGTAAGAGTAGAATGGGAGGCAGAGCCTTCAGCTTTCAGGCTCCTCTCCTGTGGAACCAGCTCCCAATTCAGATCAGGGAGACAGACACCCTCTCTACTTTTAAGATTAGGCTTAAAACTTTCCTTTTTGCTAAAGCTTATAGTTAGGGCTGGATCAGGTGACCCTGAACCATCCCTTAGTTATGCTGCTATAGACGTAGACTGCTGGGGGGTTCCCACGATGCACTGTTTCTTTCTCTTTTGCTCTGTATGCACCACTCTGCATTTAATCATTAGTGATCAATCTCTGCTCCCCTCCACAGCATGTCTTTTTCCTGGTTCTCTCCCTCAGCCCCAACCAGTCCCAGCAGAAGACTGCCCCTCCCTGAACCTGGTTCTGCTGGAGGTTTCTTCCTGTTAAAAGGGAGTTTTTCCTTCCCACTGTAGCCAAGTGCTTGCTCACAGGGGGTCGTTTTGACCATTGGGGTTTTACATAATTATTGTATGGCCTTGCCTTGCAGTATAAGGCGCCTTGGGGCAACTGTTTGTTGTGATTTGGCGCTATATAAAAAAATAATTGATTGATTGATTGATTGCTGTCATCCTACATATGGAGAATATCTCTGCTTCCTCTTCACTACTCTTACCAGTTTGGCACCTTAAGAGTTCTCTTAAGACCTACGGTGCATTGCAAACAACTTCCATCTTACCAAGGGAAAATTCTAAGAAATGTTTAAGAATTTGAGGAATTCTGAGATGTTTCTTAGAATAACACCACTAGGAGCTATTTTTGGCCTTAGGCTGCTTTGTGGATACGGGACCTGGTTACTGTGAAGGTCATAAGGTGATTTACATCATTTTCATCATTAGTGTCCCCTTGTGCCCTACTGATGGGGATGTTTGTCCACTCATGTGTTCAGGTTTTGCTTTAATTTCTCTCCTATTTGACCTATAATGACTTGACTTTAGTGAGAATTTTCATCTCTCACACATGTGCTTATTTGAATAATTCATAAAGACGACATACGTTTGCACAGATCACTGATACATTACATTAATTCGCTGTTGCAGAAATGACTGTTTCAAGTTGAATGCATTTTTTTAAATTAATTCCTGGTGTTCTCTCTTTAAATGCATGGAGCTGACAGAGATATGCATAAACACAAAATGCATGTAGACACACACACACACACACACACACACACACACATTTCCCTGCGATGATCCCGCTGGTTTTGCATATACCATTATGAGCCCGTGTGCGATGCTTTGCATGTTTCTTGCATGCAGACAAAATGGAACAACAACCCTGCTTGTATAAACTGCAAACTGAAGTTCAAGTCCAAAGACCTTCTGTGTCTGTCTGACTGGAGAGACAGACAGGTAGTTGAAAGGCGCACTGTGCACAGTTTCTCCAGTCACAACCACAGAAGCTGATAACTTATTCAGTTGTACGGATGTTTTGGTGGCTTCCCTCACTAGTCTCTTTCTTGTGCAGTCATTCCATTTTTGAGAACTGCCTGCTCCATAAAGACAGAAATGAAGTCCAAGACATATTCTGTAATTTGTAGATATTAATGTCCCCATCTGACTTGCCGAGATAAAACTGGCTGTAAAAGTGGTGATTTGTTATCTCAGAGTAATAACCCCTACACGCACACGTCTCACCCATAGGTCGGCTTTTTGCCTGTAAAAATTATCCTCACATTTAGTCTGTCCAGTTACTTCTGAGCTGTGAAAATAGAGTCACCATGTATAAAAATAGTTGTAATTTCAAAATGATTAATGTGATGTTTTTGTTAAACCCTTCGATTTAAATATAAAAGTTGGCATTATTCAGAAACATCTAGATAGTTTCCTTTAAACTTCATTGTGGTGCTGAGCAGTGCCAAAATGACAAAAACAGGCACTGTTCAAATTATTACACAATGTGGGTCAGTGGGTCTGCAAAATTTCCGTAAGTATGAATGAGTTCATAAAAAATGCTGCATAGTCAGCGCTGAAAGGTGAAGTTCTGATATGTACCGATGGGTCGCAGCAAACCTGTTTAGGTTCGTGATGGCATCTTTCATTATACAACTTTTATTTGATTGCGTTTGAAGCCTTGTTGCTGATTGCAAGGTCCTAGTGGCCACTAGGGGCCACTGTTGCTTGTTAACAGTGGCGATCCCTCGTACATCTCTGCCGAGTCCAGGTGTTGCAGGTTGTAATGCAGATCCATGTGGACTGCATCCACAACTGACCTGTTTGCCCTGTAGGCAAACTGCAGGAGGTCCACCAGGGTCCTTTGATGTCCTTCAGATAGCTCAACACCAGCTGTTCAAAAGACTTCATGACTACAGATGTCAGAGTGACAGCCTGCAGTCATTTAGTCGTGTTATGGAGGGTGTCTTTGGGATTGGGATAATAATGGAGCATTTGAAGCTCCTTAGAGGGGACCTCACACAGCTCCAGAGATCTGTTGAAGATCTGGGTGAAGATGGTTGCCAGCTGGTCAGTACATGCTCTCAGACATGAGGAGACACCATCAGGTCCTGGATTCTTTTTGAGGTATGCCTTTTTGAGCCTGTTTGAACCATTTTGAGTGTATGCCTCTGACACAGGCAGAGGCATACACTCAAAATGATGAGGGGTGCTGTAATGTCTTTCACAAAAAGAACAGAGTTGAATTATTCTGTTTTTATTATTACTGTCAGTTTGATGTGCAGTGACTGACTCTACACTCACCACCAGTGGACAAGAGTGAAAGACAACTGAGTGCCTGTAAAATGTTGAAGGTATTGATCAAGTAAAATAAATCCTGAGTCCTAAGACTTTGTTTAAACTTGTCAGTTATTCCACAGCACGTTTACTGCAAAATCCATGTCACACCCATGATTAGTTTTATTTTCCAAGAACAACTTACTTCCTCTTTTCTGTGTAACAGTTTGACATATTTTCCTGACACAGACACATTTTTGTTCATTAATTACTGACCACATCTTATAATAACCATAAAACACACACACACACACACACACACACACACACACACACACACACACACACACACACACACACACACACACACACACACACACACACACACACACACACACACACACACACACACACACACACACACACAGAGAGAGAGCTAAAGGAATGGAACCACAGACCTTTTGGCTGTTGGCTCATAGTGCCCACAGTGGTCTCTCATCACAATCCAGAGCATCTGTAGGTCAAATTTTAAGATGTTTTAAATGCTGCTACTTAGAAAAAATTGAAGGCAGATAGCCACATAAAAACAAAAATGTCCAAAAAGTTCACAATGATGGCTATACATTTGGTTTAGTTGAAATTTTGCATGTGATTTTTTTTGGGGGGGGGGGATATTATTTTTCATTTTCTGAGTCCAGTCAGACACTAGTAAGTTATATTTTGCACATTGTTAATCGAATAAAATTCACAACAGTCTTCAAATCTGATCCTGAAGTTTGCAGATATAAACACTGGACGCTGGTGTGATACATCTTCAGAATGAAACTAGAATAATTCAGAAGGCTGATGTATACGAGGTCTGTCCAATTTTGCACGTCGGCACGGTGCCACTCATGGCGCACAACAAAAAGAACACCTCCGTGTTGGAAGCCTCACAGGACATGTTGTGGCATGTCCAGCTGTTACACAATTTCTCGGATACTCACTCGACTGAAAAGCCATCGAAAGCCGTCTGAATCTTCTGAATGGTTTCCAACACGGAGGTGTTTTTTTTGTTGTGCGCATTGAGTGGCACCGTGCCGACACAAAATCCTCCACACGTCTTTCATTACAAAATCTCCTGTAACAGTGGAATGTGCCGCAGAAGTGCTATGTCCAGCTCTCTTGCCATTTCTGTGGTAGTCACACAATGTCCCGGATCAACACAGCGTTCAGTTTAGAAATGATCTGGTCGTTCCAGCCTGTCGATGGCCGCTCGGTGCGCCGCGCGCCCTCCGCCGCTGTGGGCCGTCTTTAAAAAGGTTTTAACACTCCTTAATCCATGTGATGCCGACAGAATCTTCATCGAAATCCATCTGAATCTTTCGAATGGTTTCCAACTGGCTGTCTCTAACAGTTTCTGAAAAAAATTTCATGGAGCAAAGCGGCAGTCTCTCAGCCATTTCACTGACAATAAAAATCCGACGAGGGGGCTGGACCAGTGCTCACTCAAAGCCTGCCCACAGGCGAATGACGCAACCGACAGGCGTGAAAAAACTCACACATGCGCACGAAGGTTCAAGCTTGGCTGATGCAATCACACGTGATTCAAATCCATATGGTTTTTGAAAAAAATAAAAAGGTCCGTTACTTTTTGGACAGACCTCGTACTCTGCATGCTTTATACGTACATACTCCTATATATCTGTAATGGTGTTTCTGATCAATTATGACTTCAAAATTTTTTGACTTCTGTGTGACTTCATTATGAAGTCACTCATATCAATCATATGGTAATCAATATATGGTTAAGATCATAGTTTTGTTGTTGTTGTTGTTGAGATATACAAAAGTGTTTTCCTGACCAGTTTTTCCTTGACCTTGACTTTTGACCAAACTACTCCAGAATTGAACCATTTATAAATATCTACCCAAGTAATATTCTGACCAAGTTATTATTATTCTGCCGGAATATATAAAAGAAAGATCACGATGATTGAGCTGCCATCAGGTCTTTATTTACAAAATACATCCCCTGTCTGATTTGGCTGCAGAATTGTGACAGACATTAGATACAAGCCTCTGTCCAAGCTGCTGAAAGCAGAGCGATAACACCTGTTGTGGGTCTCTGCTGTGTTACAGCTCTGTGCTACAACACTCATATCACTCACTCACACATCTCCTCTCTTTAAAAAAAAAAAAAAAAACAGTACATCAATAGCTTATCCACTGTTTACTTTTTGCAATAGCGACTGATTGGTTGGATGAATTTCATTTGCCTGTGGTAACCTATATTGTAAGTATAACAACAACAACAACAGGGCTTTATAATTAACTTTATTCAGTAAAATCATGGCAGTGATCATTCATTCAGCATCCGTTGGCCAACCATGGCGTCGTCTGTGCCTTCTTTGTGCATCATCTGTACCTCCTTCGAGCATCTTCCAGCCTCTGTATCTCTTCTGTGTTTGTTTGGAACATGCTCAAACATTCACTATGTCCATGGCGTTCTGTTTGTTTCCACTGAGTATGACCTAGGTGTGCGCTGTGCCTGTTGGGGGAGGGGGGGGGGGGGGTTTACATATGGTTTGTCTGCTACCTGCTGTGGTTGTGGGAACGTGTCTTCATATCAACTAGCATGTTAAGCTAGCAGCCACGGGAAGAAACATGATGTCCATTGCACTACGTGGACTACCAGACAAAATATCCAACAAAAGAAGAAAGTAAAGCTGAAATTAAAGAATAGATAGAATGTGTGACTTTAGATGATACCAAAAATTTTCTGCAATTCAAAAGACTGCACTGGAAGTTTTGAAACCTTTGCAACACACATTTCTGAGCAATGCTCCAGGGTACGTGTCACAGGGAAGACATCAGATGCTTTGAACCAGATGTTTTGAAACTTTCCACTTAATTTGCACCCTCTGGTGTTGAAACATAATATGAGCGAAGCACTGCGAAGCTTGCTCATGGCACAGGGAGTCCCAAACAGGAAGTGCCAAATTTGGAGTCCACAGTGAAACAGGAAATGTCAAACACTTCCTGGATTGACATTAGACTGGATCTCATGGAATCCCAATGGAATTCAGTGGCAAGTTCAGAATGAAACAGAAAATGCCAATTTTTGAGCCCACACGGAGACAGGAAATGTCAAATGTTGAACACTTTCTGGATTGACAATACAACAGATCTCGTGGGATCTCGCGGGAATTCAGTGGGAGGTTGAGACTGAAATAGGAAGTGCCAAATGTTGAGTCCACAGTGGAACAGGAAATGTCAAATGTTGAACACTTCCTGGATTGACAAGACATCTCATGGGAATATAGTGGCAATTTGAGACTGAAACAGGAAGTGCTAAATTTTGAGTCCACAGTGAAACAGGAAATGTCAAATGTGTTGGAATTTTTTTTTAAATAACACCCCCCCCCCCCCCCCCCCCCGGTTTTGATCTTTTTTTTTTTTTTTTCAAATTAACCTGTTCTTTGGTATATTGTTTTTACTGTTGAATTTAACCCTCTCTAAGGTTTCTGTGTAATTTTGTGTTTGTCTCATTAAACAATGAAAAAGTCAAATGTTGAACACTTCCTGGCTTGACAATAAATGAGATCTCGTGGGATCTCACGGGAATTCAGTGGGAGGTTGAGACTGAAATAGGAAGTGCCAAATGTTGAGCCCACAGTGGAACAGGAAATGTCAAATGTTGAACACTTTCTGGATTGACAATACAACAGATCTCGTGGGATCTCGCGGGAATTCAGTGGGAGGTTGAGACTGAAATAGGAAGTGCCAAATGTTGAGTCCACAGTGGAACAGGAAATGTCAAATGTTGAACACTTCCTGGATTGACAAGACATCTCATGGGAATATAGTGGCAATTTGAGACTGAAACAGGAAGTGCTAAATTTTGAGTCCACAGTGAAACAGGAAATGTCAAATGTGTTGGAATTTTTTTTTAAATAACACCCCCCCCGGTTTTGATCTTTTTTTTTTTTTTTTCAAATTAACCTGTTCTTTGGTATATTGTTTTTACTGTTGAATTTAACCCTCTCTAAGGTTTCTGTGTAATTTTGTGTTTGTCTCATTAAACAATGAAAAAGTCAAATGTTGAACACTTCCTGGCTAGACAATAAATGAGATCTCGTGGGATCTTGCGGGAATTCAGTGGTAGGTTGAGACTTGAAACAGGAAGTGCTAAATTTTGAGTCCACAGTAAGTTGGTTCCACTCCTCCAGCCAAGGCAAAGGAGTCGGTATCGGGTTAATTGGTCATGTGACTTTTAGTCAGGATTCTGATATTTGGCTGATTGGCTCAGACACGCCGCTCTCTGATTGGCTGCAGCCTTTGTTTACAACGTAGCACTGGTACCACAGTCTCTGGAGGAGTGGAACCAACTTACGTTTTTGGCGGTTACGCCACAGCCAATCCCAGAGCGTGGCGTGATAGCCAATAGCGGCTGACGTATCAGAAGGACAAATCGCAGCCATGTTTTCAAAAACACTTCCTGTAGAACACTTCCTGGCATGGGTGTAGCTGGGTTGCGCTGAAATCTGATTGGACACTCCAGATGCCACCCAGATGATTGACATGTCACAACACCACACATCTGGTTGAAAAGAGCTATTTTGAAATCAGTGACACATATTGACTGCCCGGTCCCTCCTGTAAAGTAGTTGGTGCCGTGTTCCTCAAAAAAAATTCTAATCCACCTTCGTAGAAGAAGAAAAATGTTTGAGCCAGTTTTGAATTTGAACACATCGTGTGAACCACAGACTTAGTTACTATACTGGTGAGTAAACAGCCATTTTCTAATGTCTAAAATTATCGTCCTTAAACTCTCTACAACTTGGTATAAATTGAATTAAAAATATAAAATACAGCTTCCTGTTGGAGTGATGTAGAGGAGGTTTTTCTTAAAAAGACGACCTGGAGGTTCTGCTAATTTGGCCATATTGTGCAGCCGTCAGTGGTGGCACCAGGAAATTTTTGTTGGGGGGGCTGAGGGGGGCTGGGGTAAAAGTTGGAGGGGCTCCACAAAATGTCGTCAAAATGAATGAAATATAGTAAATTGCTTTATACATATCAAGGTATATGTTTTAGTCACCTGTGCTCCTCTAAAATGACACACATCACTTAGAATGATTACAAGTTCAGTAAACTTGCACATAGGTATAAATAAATATAAGTGAAGTCTTAAAAGTGGCTGTAATAAATATTTTGGAAACCTAAATTTTTGCAGTTTGGAGTTTTGTCTCATTAATACTTGCAAATGCACAGAGGGTGATTTACAAATATCCTTTGATTTGTACATGTGCTTTGTGAGCCACAAACACAAATTTCTGATTTGTAACTTGTGTGTGGGTTTTTACAAATAAATGTTTATTTGCAAAACTGAAAATTCTGTTTGTGAAGGGTGATTCAGTATTGGTGGATCACCGAACACACACATTCATCACTTTGCTCAGTTACACAATATTGAGACATTCTTAGCGCAAAACTGCAGTATTCACATTATTGGTAGAATTTTATTGGGGGGCTGAGGGGGGAGCTTGGCTCATTATTGGATGGGCTTAAGCCCACCTCAAGCCCCCCCTTGGCACTGTCACTGGCAGCCGTACTGTAAAGTAGCTTGAAAAGTTAGAATCTGAATTGACATCAACATAAAAAAAATGCTTAAAGTGGTAGGGGTTAACAGGGGCAAAACTGGGGGGTCTGGGGGGGACGAAGCTCCCCAGAAGCAGAAGATTTCTAACCATGCATATGCTCCTCAGAAGCATTTACTGAAAAAAAAAAGTTTGAAGGACCTAAATTACATGGTGAGGACTCTTTTTCCAGGCATGTGAGAATGTAAATAAAGAAAATGCTTAAAGTGGCAGGGGGTTAAGAGGGCCGTAGTGGGGGGTTTGGGGGGCAAAGCCCCCAGAAGCTGAAGATTTTTAGCTATGCATATGCTCCTCAGAAGCATTTCTGAAAAAAGTCTAAAGGACCTAACTGACATGTTGAGATGCTGAAGAGCTTTGCTCGTTCATGTCCGTGACACATGCATATTAACGTGATGGAATGGCTGCAGTATGTGCATGATTATGTGTGTTGTCGGGTTGTTTTTTTTTTTTCCTTGACAGTGATGGAGGAAAAGGATATATAGTGAGAAAGATTCTGCACTTCTTGCTTGTGCAAAAAGTACTGTGCGTGTAAGTGTGTGTGCATGTGTGAGAGAGAGAAAGATAAAACTGCACTGCGGCTCGTGGATAGTGACATCTAACGGTCAAACACAGTACTACAGAAAGATTACAGCAGTCGCCCTCCTCCTCTGTATTTCTCTCCACCTGTCATCCTCATTTACTTCATGTCACTCCTGCCTTATTTTTTCAAATTTGTTTGCCAAAAAATATTATAAAGAAAAAAAAAAAACTCAGAACAGATGAAGCTATTTATTCAACAGCTAAAATCATATTTGATGCAAAATCATCACTGAACTAATCGTGGTTACATCACTAAAGAAAGCTTCTGCTGCCCTCTGTAGGCCAACATTGAAAACAGCAGTTACATTCAGGCACTGAGGAAGCTGCAGTTTTTGGTTTCCACCGTACAGAGGCAGTATTTTCACCGGCACCAGAGACATGTTTAAAGCAGCAGATGAAAAAAAAAAACTTTCTTTTAGGGAGATACAACCCGATCAATGCATGAATTGATCTTGACCTATGACCAGTTAATTTGCATGTATCGTGGATCCACAGTGTCATTCTGGACTGGTTGTGCAAACACGACCTTTGACACAAACAATGCATTGAATAAATCTGCATTGTGTTGTTGTTGAATACAAATTTGATGAAAGATTCAATTCTTTGTCAAGCCTGACTTCACTTTTCAGCACAGTACGCCTCTGTGTGGTGACCTCCTGTCATCACAAGCTCCGCCCACACACACAATGTCACAGCAAAAGGTGCGTGATGAACTCAGTCACTTTAATGCTTGATGACGTGTCAGTACAATTCCAATTCCAGAAAATCATGAAAGGCATCAGAGGGCGGATGCACACTGTGCACTTTACACAACCACAAGAGAATTGTACAATTAAATATGCATACAGTGGGGAAATAAGTATTTGATCCACTGTTGATTTTGCAAGTTTTCCCACTCACAAACAATGGAGAGGTCTGTAATTTTTATCGTAGGTACACTTCAACTATGAGAGACAGAATCTTAAAAAAAAGATCGAGAAAATCACATTGTATGATTTTTAAATAATTAATTTGCATTTTATTGCATGAAATAAGTATTTGATACAATAGAAAAACAGACCTTAATATTTGGTACAGAAACCTTTGTTTGCAATTACAGAGGTCAGACGTGTCCTATAGTTGTTGACCAAATTTTCACATACTACAGAAGGGATTTTGGTCCACTCCTCCATGCAGATCTTCTCCAGATCTTTCAGGTTTGGAGTTTCAGCTCCCTCCAAAGATTTTCTATTGAGTTCAGGTCTGGAGACTGGCCAGGCCACTCCAGGACCTTGAAATGCTTCTTACGGAGCCCCTCCTTAGTTGCCCTGGCTGTGTTTGGGGTCATTGTCATGCTGGAAGACCCAATCACGACCCATCTTCAATGCTTTTACTGAGGAAAGGAGGTTGTTTGCCAAAAACTCAAGATACATGACCCCATCCATCCTCCCTTCAGTACAGTGCAGTAGTCCTGTCGTCTTTGCAGAAAAGCTGTTATGTTTGTATGTTCAAACACAGTCAAAATTGAGTTCCCAAAAATGCAAGCAGCCAAACACAGGAGGTGGGTGCAAAAATTCAAGGTCATTTAAAATATTCGACAGTTTCACATTTGGATGTATTACTCCGCGACTGGATTGAGGACAGGTGAGGACTTAAATACAAAAAAACTAATAAGCAACAGATGTGTGTGAACAGAAACTAAGACAGACATCTGCAGGTGAGTAGAACATAATAAACATAATGATTACAAACTCAAGAGGGGAAGTATAGTGCAGCAGATAACTGAAACAATTGTGCAAATGGTGATACAAGCACCAAAGTCTCACTCCTTAGATATTACTCTTTTGAACAAACCGACTGGCCACTTGAATTTTCACTTGGCGGCCAGGTAGGGGTCAGTTGAAGAATTACACAGGGGCCAAAATTAAAAATGCTCAAATCATTTTGAAAACTACACCACTTTATTTGTCTGATCATATAGATTCCAAAAAGGTATAGCTTGGACTATCTATGACTGAATGATCAGGAGTTATGGGGTAAAAACAGCAAAATGGTGACAAAGCTCAGTTTCCGTTTGTACAGGGGTCAAAAGTTAAAATTCCTCCAATTTTGGTAAAAAGTCATGCAACTTATTGGTTGAGCTAATAGGATTAATAAATGGAATAGTTTTGATTGTGTTGAATGTTTGGTCTCCAAAATAAAGGTCAAACAATGTCAACGTCCACTGGATTCTCTGACATGTGACATATGTTACCTCATAACATGATAACTAAGCATGATACATGGTCCAAACTATTCCTTTTTAAAACCCTGTTAACCCAACTATTAATTTGCATCATGTTTTACCAAAGTTGGAGCAACTTTAACTTTTGACTCCTGTACAAACTGGCACTGACCTTTGTCACCATTTTTGCTTTTTTTTACCCAATAACTCCATAACATTCAGGCATAGATAGTCCAAACTATACCTTTTTGAAATCTTTACGATCAGACAACTAATGTGGTGTAGCTTTCAATATGATTTGAGCATTTTCAATTTTGACCCCTGTGTAATTCTTCAATTGACCCCTACCTGACCGTCTATTGAAAATTCAAGTGGCCAGTCAGTTTGTTCAAAAGAGTAATGTCTAAGGAGTATTTGTGCCAACTTTGGTGCTTGTATCACCATTTGCACGATTTTGCTCTAAATGTGCTTTTAGCTGCTGCACTAGTAAGAAAACTAGCTTAAAACTCAGAGTAAATAAGATGCTAGAGTGAGAACTAACATAAAGACAGCAAGAAGTGATCAGAACATAAAGACTAGAAGAACTAATGAAGACTAAACCCAAAAACATAACAAAAGCAGAAAAGCAAAGTGGGACTCAAACATGAGAAGAAGTGCAACAGGAGACATAACAAGACAGACAGGTGAGAGTATGCAGGAGTGAAACATGGGGGACCCAGATCAGACAAGTATAAATGAACCTATCCAGAAAATACACTAAAAGAGAACGCAAACAATTGAATTAACAGAATACAGCATAAAATAACACCTAAGTGCACAAACAAGCATACCCACAACAAAAGCTCCTCCAAAGTATAATGTGTCCACCCCATGCTTCATAGTTTGGACGGTGTTCAATTTCAATTTTCAATTTATTTTCATTTATATAGCGCCAAATCACAACAGAGCTGCCTCAAGGCGTTTCACACAAGTAAAGTCTAACCATACCAACCCCCAGAGGAGCAGTGGTAACAAAAAACTCCCTCTGAGGAAGAAACCTCAAGCAGACCAGACTCATAGGGGTGACCCTCTGCTTGGGCCATGCTACAGACACAAATTACAGAACAATTCACAAAACAAATATACAGGAAATGCTGTTGGTGCACAGGACAGGAGGGTCTCCAGCACAAATACCACACCCATCTCTGAATGGAGCTGCACCTTAAACAGAGAGAAAAAACAAAATCAGGCATCAGAAAGACAAGAAATACTGTTTAATTTCCCAGCATTAAACAACAAAAAAAGCAGGAAATACGAAGGTGATCGCCGGCCACTAGCCCTAAGCTTCACTAAAAGACCCAGAATTTAGGTAAAGTTGAGGCCGCGGCACGCTCTGTTTCCTAATAAAATGAATTAAATTAGTAAAAAGCATAGAACTATAATATGCCAGTATGCTAGCCATATGCAAGGGAAAATACGAGGTCTGTCCATAATGTATCGTACCTTTTTATTTTTTTTAAACTATATGGATTTGATTCATATGTTTTCACATCAGACAAGCTTGAACCCTCGTGCGCATGCGTGAGTTTTTCCACGCCTGTCGGTGACGTCATTCGCCTGTGAGCACGCCTTGTGGAAGGAGTGATCCCGCCCCGTCGTCGGATTTTCATTGTTTGGAAATGGCGGAATGATTTGGGGTTTTTTTCCATCAGAATTTTTTCAGAAGCTGTTAGAGACTGGCACCTGGAAACCATTCGAAAAATTTATCTGGCTTTCGGTGAAAATTTTACGGGCTTCACAGAGAATAAGGTCTGTTAGTACAGCTTTAAGGACCCCTTTAAGGACGCTTGGCGCACCGCGCTCCGAGCTGCGACGACGCGGCACAAGTCACCGGACCATTTCTAAATGGATGGCTCTGTGGATACGAGACATTTGTGTGCTCTTTCTCTGGTTATCACAAGAGCTGGACATCAGCCATTTTCTGGCAGATTTCACTTTTAACAAGAGATTTTGTCATGGAAAGCCGCGCGGAGGCTTCGCACGTCACGACCGATTCGCTTTGGAAGCGAGACAAAGGAACACCTCCGTTTCGGCGTGTCACTGGCTTCCACAGAACAGGGGCTGTTCTGTGGAAGCCAGTGAAGGGATGCCAAAATGGGTGCAATGTGGTCGAACTTTCTGCTTTGTGTCAAAAGTCTGGCTGCAGCATTTTCATTTAATTTAATTTATTAATTTATATAGTGCCAAATCACGACAAAGTCGCACCAAGGCGCTTCACATAATTCACAACACAAATTAATCTAAATTCAAAGTTAAAAGCAAGAAAAGCACAGTTAAAAGATAAAACACAGTAGAATAAAAAGAAATTACAAAGCAAACACAAACAGATTAAAAAATTAATGATAAGACAGTCTAAAAAAGTGGGTCTTCAGTCTTGATTTAAAAATCTCCACTGTGTCAGACTGCCGAATAACAGCAGGTAGATCATTCCAAAGAACCGGACCACGGTAGGAGAAGGCTCTATACCCCACAGACTTTTTGTTCATCTTCGGAACACACAGAAGCCCTGCACCCTGCGAACGCAAAGCCCTCGCAGGTACGTAGGGCTTAACCAAGTCCGCCAAGTAGGAAGGCGCCAGTCCATGAACAATTTTATAAACCAACAATAAAACTTTAAAATCCAATCTGGCAGAAACCGGTAGCCAATGAAGGGATGCCAGAATGGGAGTAATGTGGTCAAACCTTCTACTTTGTGTCAAAATTCTGGCAGCAGCATTCTGCACCAACTGAAGTCCTCGAATGCTAGACTGCGGCAGACCAGAAAATAAAGCATTACAATAATCCAATCTAGAAGAGACAAATGCGTGAATCAGAGTCTCAGCATCAGCCATAGACAGGATGAGGCGAATCTTTGCTATATTTCTCAGATGAAAGAAAGCAGTCCTCGTAATGTCCCTAATGTGGAGGTCAAAGGACAACGTAGGATCAAAGATTACCCCAAGGTTCCTCACTTTGTCAGTATGATGTATAACACATGAACCTAGGCTAAGCGCCAGCTGATCAAATTGGTGCCGATGTCTTGCTGGGCCAAGAACCATCATTTCAGTCTTATCAGAGTTCAAAAGTAGAAAGTTGCAGTCCTGTAAAGATTTTATGTGGACAGGATTTCCAGCAGCTATCGGCATATACAACTGAGTATCATCAGCATAACAATGAAAAGCAACCCCGAAACGCCGCAAAATGTTCCCAAGGGGTGCCATATACAGGGAAAAAAGCAAGGGACCCAGAACGGATCCCTGCGGAACCCCGAACTTCATGCCCTTAAAGTCAGAGGTAGTGTCATTGCACAAAACACAATGGGAACGACCAGACAGATAAGACGTTACACAAGAGCAGTTCCAGTAATCCCGAAACAGTTTTCTAGCCTATCAAGTAGAATATGATGATCAACTGCGTCAAACGCAGCACTGAGATCCAACAACACCAATGCTGTAGTAGTATCCGAGTCCATTGCTCGCAGAAGATAGTCCACAAGCTGCCGTGAAACCACCTTTTCCAGAATTTTAGAGCAGAATGATAGATTTGATATCGGCCTATAATTTTTCAATTCACCAGGATCAAGATTAGATTTCTTGAGTAGTGGTTTAACCACTGCAGATTTAAAACAATTTGGAACAGATCCAGAGTTTAAAGAAAGGTTAACAATTTCCAGCACAGTCGGCCCAAGAATGGGCCAAAGATCCTTAAACAGTTTTGTTGGTATAGGATCAAATAAACAAGTTGTGCTTTTAGTAGACATCACGAGTTTCGTCAGCACACCTTGTGAGATACTGTTAAATTCCGTTAATCTAGGTAGCACCTCAGTAGTAGTCTCCAGCTCAGTAGCTGGATACAATGATTCAACCAAAGTATGCTGAGATGTGCTCAACCTAATATCTTCTATTTTCTTTTCGAAATAGTCCAGAAAGTCCTGTGCTGAAAAAGGAGAACAACCAACAGGTGGCTGTCCATGAATAAGAAATGCCATTTTGAACCAATTGGAGAGCCCTCATGCTGGACTGCGGTAAACAAGAAAATAGAACATTGCAGTAGTCCAATCTAGAAGAGATAAATGCATGGATCAGGGTCTCATCATCAGCCATAGACAGGATGGGACGAATCTTCGCTATATTTCGCAGGTGGAAGAAAGCAGTCCTCGTAATATTTCTAATGTGGAGGTCAAAGGACAATGTAGGATCAAAAATTACCCCAAGGTTCCTCACTTTGTCAGTGTGATGTATGACACACGAGCCTAGGCCAAACATTAATTGGTCAAATTGATGCCGATGTCTCACTGGACAAAGAACCATCATTTCATTCTTATAGAGAGTATAAAAGTATGAAGTTTCTAGACATCCAACTTCTCACTGATGCAAGGCAATCTTTTAAGGACTATATGTGAATGAGATTACCAGCAGTTATCGGCATATATAACTGAGTATCATCAGCATAGCAATGAAAGGTAATCCCAAAATGCCACAATATGTGCCCAAGGGGTGCTATATAAAGGGAGAAAAGCAGGGGGCCTAAGATGGGCTCCTGTGGAACCTCAAATTTCATGTCACTAAGGTTAGAGGTAGTGTTACTGTACAAAACACAGTGAGAACGACTGGTATGACGTCAGCCATGCAAGGGCACTCCCAGTATCCCAAAAATGATTTTCCAACCTATCAAGTAGAAAATGATGATCCACTGTATCAAATGCAGCACTGAGATCTAACAGCACCAGAACCGTAGTGGTGTCCGAATCCACTGAAGCAGAAGATCATTCACCACAGACGTCTCTGTGGAATGATATTTTCTAAAAGCAGACTGCAGTGGCTCAAAAAGATTATTCCCAGTAAGACAGTCCACAAGCTGCAGTGACACCACTTTTTTCAGAATTTTAGAGCAAAATGATAGATTTGATATCGGCCAATAGTTTTCAATACACTATGGTCAAGATTAGGTTTCTTAAGTAATGGTTTAATCACTGCAGATTGAAAACATTTAGGAACAGATCCAGAAGTTAATGAAAGATTAATCATTTCCAGCACAGTCGGCCCAAGAGTGGGCCACAGGTCCTTAAATAGTTTTGTTGGTATAGGGATGTCCATGAATAAGTGTTGCCACTGTGTCGAACAAGAGCTTTGAGTTATGCTTGTTTTGTTGATCAAATCAGAGTAGTAAGTCCGCTTTGTAGCCAGTAATGCATGCTTATAGTCTAAGATAGCATCACGCCACGCAAGGTGGAATATTTCTAATTTTGAACTATGCCATTTCTGTTCTAGACCTCCAGCCTTATGCTTGAGGTCATGCAGGTAATCACTGAACCAAGTTGACTGTGTTTTGGGGAGCATGGTTTTAACACAGGTGGCGCAATCATGTTGAGTGTAGTTTTGACCACTGACTTTAAACTATCCACAAGACCTGTCTACTGATTGGGTATTGCCAAATGTGAAGCTAAGACATCGGGCAGTCTAGCTTCAAGTTCAGTCTTAGTTGAGGAGTTGATGTGTTGCTGTAGTGATAAATAATGTTGTTGTTCTACTAAACAAGGCAGCGAAACTGTAACTTAATAAGTGAGTGATCAGAGGACCACTGATGTAAGAGGCATGATGTCAGTATTCGTGACAGCAATACCACATGCAAGAACCAAATCCAGGGTATTTCCACTAATGTGCATCGAGTCCTGAATGCATTGCCGAAATCCTAATGCATCCACAGTTTCCATAAATGATTTGCAGAGGGGATCGGAAGGCTTATTTTACGAACATTAAAGTCACCAATGATCAGAATGTTATCTGCATTAGTTGACAAATAGAGATGAACGCACCAAATTCTTCTAAGAATTCAGAATATGGGCCAGGAGGCCGATATACAGTGACAAAGTAATACGGCTGATTTTTATTCTTCTGACCTTGGCAATGCTGAATATCCTGAGCAGAGTGGAGAAATCAGATGCTCATATGAAGGGCAGTTCTGCTTGCCTGGTCTGACAAAGAGCAGTTTCCCCAAAACTTACGTTTGTTAAATAAAGCTTTTTTGTATTGGAGCGCTGCGGCTGTGTGGATCATTCGGTTTCTATTTTTGGAACAACCACTGGCCATCCTCAATTTCAATATCATCTAATGTAGTAATGGGTATTAAGTTTGCAAAGCATATCCCTCTATGTTTTTAATGGACACATCTACGGAAGCAGGCAACAGTCTCAACTTGTTGAATTTCCCTCCCTGGTAGATAAACTGCACTATCACCATAGTGGATTTTTCTGCACTAATTTCCCAGCTAAGCTAATGGATTTCCACACCCACATTTATCATAAGCCTTGCAAGGGTCTCTAATGACCTGCTCCGTGGCCTGTTGTAAATTCCTAATGTTACCCTCCCCTAGAGCTCTATGTTCAAATACAAAATGGCGGCGCCTTCCCCAGTAGGGTGGATGCCGTCCGGCATCAAGCAAGCCACGGTGGCCCCAGAATGAAGGCAGTTGCTGTCTACAAAATTGCGCTAGCCACGGATTCAATGATGTCAGCCTGCTAAACGCCTCATCAGTACCCCAGGAGGGGAGGGGACCAGAGACTATTAATCGATGCCGACGCATCTTCCTGGCAAGGTCACAAGTCCTCTCTATGTTCCATTTTTTGTAACCTTTGAGTGCTTCTTCCTGACATCATTGGTGCCGACATGAATAACTATGTGACTATGTCTCATGTCAATGTTCCTTAGTCTGTCTTCCCTTCTGCAGTGTCAGCACCATAAGATAGGATGCAATGTCGGGAGCTCTGGCCCCAGGAATACATTTAACGTCAGCTGGTGTCTGTAACCTGACTTGTGGGTGATAGATCCCCTATCACTAAAGTCCGGCGTTTTGGTCTGGAGACAGGAAGTGGAAGTCACTCATGGGTTCAGAAAATTCACATCAGGCAAATCCAAGGGGAGAACTGATTCACAGTTCGCAGTGGCAAGTGTGATCAGGGTACCACAAACTGGGCACCAAGCCCTACGGGTTTCCTCCACCTAGCCACAGTCTGAAAGCTGTCCTCCATGGCTGGCATTTCTAGGCTGATGCTAATGGGCACGCTAGCCGCCCACACTAACCTCATCTAGAGTGCCCATAATATCTAACTCCCACTGAGCTAAGAAGCTGCTCTAACTTATGGACATGGCTCTCTAAGAGCCACCCTATCTTCCAACATCACACAGGACTTACAGAGGGTGTAAAGTAGTATACTTTGTGCACTAGGAAATTCAGAGTAATGCCAGCAAGCACGAGCTAACCAATAATGAATAAGCTAAGCACTCCTAAGGCTCACACAGGATTCACACACAATTAAATAAATGAATTAAAATTCACAGCAGTTACATTGAAAAAGTAGCAGAAGTATTAGACTTGTAGAACAGTAAAAAAAAAAATCCTATGAGTAAACCACTCCTAAGATTTACACAGGAGTAAAATATGACCATAAATTCACAGCAGTTACACTGAAAAACTAACAGAAGTATGAAACAGGTAAAAAAGAAACAGCTATAAAAGTAATGGTGAGGGGACCTAGCTAGCTAGCAAAAGCTAACTGCTAGTGAATGCTAACTGCTAGCGATTCACAAAAGGACTGTAGTTAAATAAGATTTTGAGCAGATACACTTAACAAGCAGAAGAGTGCTAAACAGAAATAAAAGAAACATATACAACCATGCAAAGTTCGGAGGAGCATCACAACAGCAACAATCCACTGGAAGCTACTGGTACGGTGCTGGGAAGTGCCAAAAAGTGAAGTCTTGGGGTTCTTAGGGTTGTTCTCATCCTTCTTCTTCCTCTAAACACGCAAGTGGAGTTTGATACCAAAAAGCAGTATTTTGGTCTAATCTGACCACATGACCTTCTCCCATGCCTCCTCTGTGATCATCCGGATGGTCAAACTGGCAAAATTCAAATGGGCCTGGACATGTGTTGGCCTGAGCAGGTCGACCTTACTTGCCCTGCAGGATTTAAACCATGATGACATAGTGTGTTACTACTATATCTTTGTGACTGTGGTCCCAGCTGTCTTCAGGTCATTGACCAGGTCCTCCCGTGGAGTTCTGGGCTTTCTCAGAATCATCCTTCCCCCACGAGGTGAGATTCTTGCATGGAGCCCCAGAACCGAGGAAGATTGCCGGTCGTCTTGTGTTTCTTGGTTAGGTAAGGTGATGGTCTAGTGGTTAATCATTGGGCTTGAGACCAGAAGATCCTTGGTTCAAATCCCAGCCTGACCGGAAGGGACCTTGGGCAAGTCCTTAATCCCCTAGTTGCTCCCTGTGTGTAGTGAGCGCCATGTATGGTAGCACCCTAACTTCTGGTGAATGTGAGGCATCATTGTAAAAGCACTTTGAGCATCTGATGCAGATGGAAAAGCACTATGTAAATGCAGTCCATTTACCGTTTCTTCCATTTTCTAATATACTGCCAACAGTTGTCTTCTCACCAAGCTGCTTGCCTGTTCTCCTGGAGCCCGTCCCAGCCTTGTGCAGGTCTACAGTTTTGTCCCTGGTGTCCTTAGATAGCTCTTTGGTCTTGGCTATGGTGGACAGGTTGGAGTGTGATTGATTGAGTGTGTGGACAGGTGTCTTTTATACAGGTAACAAGTTCAAACAGTTGCATTAATACAGGTAAAGAATGCAGAATAGGAGGGCTTCTTAAAGAAAAACTAACAGGTCTGTGAGAGCCAGAATTCTTGCTGGTTGGTAAGTGATCAAATACTTCTTCATGCAATAAATTGCAAATTAATTATAAATCATACAATGTGATTTTTTTTTTTTTTTAATATATTCTCTCTCTCACAGTTGAAGTGTACCTCCAGTAAAATTACAGACCTCTCCATTCTTGTTGGTGGGAAAACTTGCAAAATTGACAGTGGATATGTCTGTAATGGTTGGTTGTGACTACGTATGACTTCATAATATGGCTTCTGTGTCAATTCATTATGAAGTCCATCATACCCCTCAACCATCAATGTTTTGCTGATCAATATAAGCTTAGAACATTTATCTATGCCTGTCAGTATTGAAATATACAAAAGGTGTCTTGTTGCTGCTGCTGTTGATTTTGTTGTTGTTGTTGTTTTTGGACCAGGTTTTCTTTGATCTATGAAAAAAAATAATCAAACTTAATTTCTGCTCGATATCGATCCAGTTATATTCCTACCATGACTGATCCATCCAGGTTTCTTGATTGTTGAGATATACCAAAAAAAAGGTGTCTTTTGGACCATATTTTCCTTGACCTTTGACCAAAGTACTCCAAACTCTAATCAGCACTACATATTGATCCAGTTAATATTCCTACCATGATTGATCGATCCAGGGTTCTTGATTGTTGAGATATATCAAAAAAAGGTGTCTTTTGGACCATATTTTCCTTGACCTTTGACCAAAGTACTCCAAGCTCTAATCAGCACTAGATATCGATCCAGTTAATATTCCTACCATGATTGATCGATCCAGGGTTCTTGATTGTTGAGATATACAAAAAAATTTGTCTTTTGGACCATATTTTCCTTGAGTTTTGACCAAAGTACTCCAAACTCTAGTCAGCACTAGATATCGATCCAGCTAATAATACTACCATGATTGATCGATCCAGGTTTCTTGATTGTTGAGATACATATTAAAAAAGTTGTCTTTTGGACTGTATTTTCCTTGATTTGACCGAAGGACTCCAACAATCTAATCATCTGTAGATATATAAGTAATATTCACACCAAGTTTGAAGGAAATCTGTCAGGCTGTTTTTTGAGTTATCTTGTCTACACCCACACACACCACACACACACACACACACACAACACACACACACACACACACACACACACAACACACACGCACCGGTGCCACAATACCCTGCTATTGCTGCTTTGCTGACGTGCAGAGTGTTAAAGAGGAGAAGATCCACACAAATCGGTATGAGAATCAGGACCTGCTGCAGTGAAATATCCATGCAGACAGAAGGGACATCACTGACGTTGCTGAACTATGGTTGCAAACATGTAACTAAGGATTGTTTCGGCTTGGCGCATGTATGTGCTGCCGGAGTGCCCTTCTACGTGTAATCTGTGGGCGCATCGCGTGCGGTTGAGGTATTCCAGAGACGTAGTCCTCAGCAACGGAGTGTGATGCAGTGACGTCAGAGCAGACCAAGCTCAATGCTGCAGACTGTTCGCAATGGACTAACACAGCACTCTGCTTGGAGGGAGGGAGGGATAGAGAGAGAGAGAGAGAGAGAGAGAGAGGCAGGAGTATTTGCTGAGCTCCACAGAAAGGGGAGAAACAACTGCAGACCATCAGATAATTAGAGTTCCCTCCTCCCTCTCTCTCTCTCTCCTCTCTGTACAGACGTGTAGAATGGATGGTGGGCGTGAAACACTCCATCATATCCCTTCTGCACCAGCCTAATTGAGCCAAGTGTTTTAGTAGATTAGAAGGCAGTGTGCAGTAAGAGAGGGATGCAGCAGAGAGAGAGAGAGGGGGGGGGGGGGGGGGGGGCAAGAAAAGGACGTTTTATGCAGAACTCTGTTTAAATTTGAGTACGCCTGCCTAAAGGGCCGTACTAGACATTTGAGCAATGCACTCCTCAGATTTGGAAAACAATAAATGCTGCCATCTTACACATCTTCAAATTAAAAGCACCATTGGTGACGAGAAACAGTAAAATTTGCTGAACTTTGATGTGCTGGTGCAGCGTGTTGCTGCATCTACCACAGAACTGCCCTGGGTCCTGGATGGTAACCATCCAGGTAGACAACCTGTCTATACTCATCTCTCTGAGGTAGCCTCTGTCTGCGGCAGTCAGGTGAAATGTGGGCGTGTCCTGTTCCTACTCCGGCTGCTGGTGTCTTATCACTGAGGCGCCTGCATGCTGGATCAGAGAAACATGCCACATGGCCAAAATGTCAACTGACATTCATTTAGAATGCAAGTGATGCTCCTCATCTGAGTCTACCCAAAGAACCTTCCATTTGACACATTCATTCCAGCGGCATTTGAGCATCTTCAGAAGCAGCATAGTACCAAAAACTTCCAGCCGTCGCTTCTTCCCAAGTGTGTCTCTGTCACAACGGCTGAATATGACTGCTGACAGAGACAATTTACAGATAAACTTCTGATTGCTGAGTTCAAGAAGTCACTGAAACACTTAATCTTCACCTGGGATGATCACAAACTCATTTGCACCCATCTATATGGGTCACGGGCTAGAGGCTGGCGATCACCTTAGTATTTCTTCGGTTTTTCTTGTTGATTAATGCTGGCAAATTGTACAGTATTTTTTGTCTTTCTGATGCCTGATTCTGTTTTTTCTCTGTTTAAGGTGCAGCTCCATCCAGAGATGGCAGTTGTGTTGTGTTGGCGACCCTCCTGTCCTGTGCACCAACAGCAATTCTTGTATATTTGTCCGTGAATTGTTCTGTGAATTATTTCTGTAATTTATGTTTGTAGCATGGCCCAAGCAGAGGGTCACCCCTTTGAGTCTGGTCTGCTTGAGGTTTCTTCCTCAGAGGGAGTTTTTCCTTACTACTGTTGCTCTGGGGGTTGGTAAGGTTAGACCTTACTTGTGTGAAGTGCCTTGAGGCAACTCTGTTGTGATTTGTCGCTCTATAAAGGAAAATAAATTGAAATTGAAATTGTCACGGCGGGGCCAGAACCTAGCCCAGCAGTCATAGGGCAAGAAATGGCGTACACCCTGGACAGGACGCCAGTCTGTCGCAGAGCACAAACCCATTTGGTTGATGCAGTTGATCCACTGAATATGATTTTGTAATATCTCAAAGACCTGCCTGCTACCTGCTGAACACTGCCACCTGCTGATTGATTTGTGGATGCTGGATGGATGATGGAAATTGGTAGCAGCAGGTTCTGTTGAATTTACATATGTGCTCCCTGTTGGATCCCCTTGGGATTGTTGCAGGGAATAATACACAATGGAAAATAGGAGCAAGTGTGTGTCAGTTTCTTTAAGTTATGAAGCCTTGATCTGGTGGTAACTAAAACAGACTTGTTGACACTTGAAACTACTGTTGTAATATTCAAATCTGGTCTTGGTCTTCACTCAGTCCCCACCTCCAAAGACTTGGTCTTGACTCAGTCTTGACCATTCCAAAATCCCAAAGTCAAGGCCAATCTTTGGGATCCTTGGAATGGGCAAAACCGAGCCAAGACCAACATCAGAGCTGAATACTACAGCTCGACTTGAAGTGTGTTAAGATAAGGTTTTTTTCAGTGCCATGTAAGTGTCATATACAAATATTTAAATAAAATAATACGAGCGATGCACCGAGCGATGCGCCGAGCAATGCGCCGAGCGATCGACGAGTGATCCGACGAGTGATCCGATGTGCAATCGGTGCAAGCCTGGTCATGGTACAGGGAGTTGCAAATAGGAAGTGCCAAATTTTGAGTCCACAGTGAAACAGGAAATGTCAAATGTTGAAGACTTCCTGGCATGGGTGTAGCAACCCCATTTTCCAAGGGAAGATGGAGGCTGTTCATCATGCAACATGGCTACTACAGATGCCAACTTGATTTTTGTTTTTGCGCATTATGGAAAGAGCACCTGCTCTGATTATAACCAGCCAATCCTACAAGCCAGAAAAGATCACATGGTCAGTTGGCGCGTGTGTGCGTCTGTGTCTTTACAACTGCTACAGTGTCAGTCAGGGGTTCTCAGTAAAACATTTAAATAAATGCTCAGCAAACCTTTCCACTGACCTGAAGACAGTCTTATTTTAGTTTTTATTCTTCTACAGAAAGAAAACACATTATTTTCAAGATTGGCACAGCAATTATTTATTTTTTTCCAACACGGCAATTATGGACATTTTTGCGATGTGGACATGTTTTCATCATAGAGGTATTTAATTCAAGCAATAAGGATTTATTTGAAAACAGAATACATTTAGCTGATGGTGGGATGTGATTTTAGGTCCCTGCTGTGCAGCTCACAATGGGCAGTGCTGCTACACTGCATGGCACATATTTTAATTTTGGACATTTATTGCACACATAGTCTTTTTAATATATTTCACTGTGACCAAAAGACTTTGATAAACTCGTTTTTAAGACCAAAACCCTTCATCTACAAGGTGTATTTTCACTTAAGATTTGAAAAAATTCTGTAAACACATTTCAGATTTTCAGATTTAGAGCCAAAATATATCATTGCACAGTGTTCTAGACAAATATTTGTCTCATATTTGGAAAACAATAAATGCTGCCATCTTACACATCTCTAAATTAAAAGCACCATCGGTGATGAGAAACTGAGTAAAATTTGCTGAACTTTGGTTTACTGGTGCAGCGTGTTGCTGCATCTACCACAGAACTGCCCTGGGTCTACCCAAGATTATTCTGAATATTTTGATATGCAGCACATGGGTATTATACTCAAAGAAAGTGCTTTAAAAGATGAAGGTAAAATTACCTGGATGTTCCAGCTGCTGGAGAAATTTATAACTTACATTTGGAGTTATAACAATTCCCTTATCAGTGTTTCAGTTAATTTTATCATTGCTAATCTGGTACTGATAAAAGTGCACTGTCACAAAATTGTATACACTGGGTTGCTTTCTTTCAACCCAGTTTATTGATACTAGAAATGTTCTTATTTTATCTGATCCTTCAGACCAGTGACAAAAAAAAAAAAAAAAAATGGGAGTCTTGTCAGTTCTTTACTGCAGTTTGGGAATGCACCATAACCCATCCATCCATCCATCCATTTCCTTCCGCTTTATTTCAAACGTCACCAAACCCTCTTTATCGTGCTGCATATAGTCTATGACTGAAACACCAAAAATATGTAATTTACAGGAAAAACCAGTTGATAAATTAGTGAGTGCTTATGTATCAACAACATTTCGATTATTAAAAGTTGAATTTTAACACACTGGTACTCTGGTCTTATAAGGTTGTTGTCTTCTAAAATGGTAGAAGTGGATAAATAATAAAATGCCATTTGTGAGTCAGAAGCATTGAGGTCTTTTTCCACTCCATTTTTAATTACATTTTAAAAACTCCACAAGTGGCCTTTAAAAAAGAGAAGTGGTCATTCTAGAAGAGCAGTTTTGGTGAGGATCCAGATTGTTGGTCCTCGGTGAAGGAATGCGCTCTCCCTTCTCTCTCCATCCCTGACTCCTCCTTTCTCTCATCCTTGCTCTCTCTCTCTCTCTTCTCCTCCTGCCCCTCTCAGTTGGACCTGGTACTCTTTGCCGGGACGGTGCCACAGCAGAGCGCGGGCCGGCGGTGGATGGGGACGGGCAGTAGTAGCAGCAGCAGTCGGGCGCGCCGTCCGAAGCATGCCCCAGCGCAGCCATGACTTGCTCGGCGTCAGATAGCGAGAAGATCGTCATCAACTGCGGGGGGATTCGACACGAGACCTACCGGAGCACCCTGAAGACGCTGCCGGGCACGCGCCTGTCCTGGCTGACTGAGCCCGACGCCTACAGCAACTTCGACTACGACCCCAAGTCCGACGAGTTCTTCTTCGACCGCCACCCGGCCACCTTCGCCTTCATCCTCAACTACTACCGCACCGGGAAGCTGCACTGCCCCAACGATGTGTGCGGACCGCTGTTCGAGGAGGAGCTCGCCTTCTGGGGCATCGACGAGACGGACGTGGAGGCGTGCTGCTGGATGAACTACCGGCAGCATCGCGACGCCGAGGAGGCACTGGACAGCTTCGAGACCCCGGAGCCGGACGCACCTGAGGATGACCCGGCTCTCACCGGGGGCGCGGACGGCGACCTGAAACGGCTGTGCATGCAGGAGGACGGCCGCAGGGCTACGTGGTGGGAGGTGTGGCAGCCCAAGATGTGGGCGCTCTTTGAGGACCCCTACTCATCCAAATACGCACGGGTGGGTGTCTGTTCTATTCTATTATGTGCGTAATTGCGCATAAAATGCTACACTTTCTTTCTTTCTTTCTTTGTTTCGCGTGCGTGCGTGCGCGCGCACTCAAGTTTGACACTACTTTGCCTGTGCGCATTGTTGTGCGTAAAGATGTTGCCAGCCAGTTTTGTAATAACAGAACGATGCGGCGTTTCACTGAAACGTAAATTGCGATCTTCCAAAAAGCAATTTCAAATAAGGGAACATAATGATATAAAATGTTAAAAGAATCAGAATCCTGCGCATTGAATATATACTAAACTTTGAAGGTAAAACTGTAACAATCCTTTAAGTTTGGGCAATTTAATGCCGTTTTAACATTCATGAGTCAGTCCTGGACCTCCCAAAACTGAGGAATATTGTGGATCTGTAAAGTGGTCTTGTCATTTCGCTGCTTCTCCCCTTCACTATACACACGTGGCCAATGTGCCCCACAGTATCCCTTGTTCTGGAGTTTAGTGACTTGTTCAAGGACATTCCAAACAAGTAGGGACATGCAAATTAGATATAAGGAATAGATAATCACTTTTACAGCCAGTTTTCTTGATACAATTTATCAGATGGATACATGAACATTTCCAAGTCACTGAATAGGTCTTGAACATCCTTTATATAAATCGTTGATGAATGCAAACAGTATTGCAAATTTGTGTCAAGTTCTCAAAAACTGACTGACCATGCTGGAAGCGCACAGTCTCTTGTATTGTTTTTGATAAACAAGATAAATGAAATGTCACTTTTACTTTTATCTTTAAGTTAATTCTGTAAATTATGAAACAATGAAAAACTCAAATTATTCTTCTGCCAAGGTCCAACAGTCCTGTGTATGAGTGTTCTGTTCACATTTTCCTTTTCTATGTTAGAGCTATTCCTTCTGTCTGTGATCCTGATTGTTCAACTTTGATCCTCACCTGTGATCTGGATCACTCATCTTTAATCTTTTGATGGTGATACTGGTGCTTGTCTTTCATCCTAACCTTTGATACAGAACATCAATTTGATCCTGATTGTCGAGCTTTGATCCTGATCACAGATTTCTTCTTGGAATCAGAATCAAAGATGAATAAAGATCAAATGCAGGACCAGGATTAAAGATAGGAGCCCCTTGTCCAGATCCACACCAAATTTTCTGGTTTCTTTCTTGACCCAAGAACTTTTTCATGAGTAAGTTCTTTCAGCTTTCTCCTGTTTTAGTTGGGGTTGCCACAGGAGATCTGTATGTTCATTTGCATGTTTGACACCAGATGCCCTTTATGACACAACTCCACATTACATTACATGGAGAATGGGCAGGGGTGGTCTCAAACCGGGAAACATCTGCGCTGAAAATAAGTACACTTACCACTTGACTACCACATTGCCTTTTGCTCAGTTTTCATTGAGATCCATTAATCTCCTTTTAAAATATCCTGTTGAAAATAAAAAGAAGCATCTGGCAACAAAATCAAAGCATCTTTGATGGAAGTAAACATTTTAAGATTGAAAATAAGATGAAAGTACACTGGAAGATTTTTTTTTCTTGTCTGTGTTAAAAACCTAATAATGGTGAAACTTCCAAGCATTTAAAATATTTCCGTCACTCATCTTCCATATGAGCCCCATTGAGGTCACCAGGAGCTATCTGTATTTCTGTGCTGATTGTGATGGCATCTTTCATTATACAACTTTTATTTGATTGCGTTTGAAGCCTTGTTGCTGATTGCAAGGTCCTAGTGGCCACTAGGGGCCACTGTTGCTTGTTAACAGTGGCGATCCCTCGTACATCTCTGCCGAGTCCAGGTGTTGCAGGTTGTAATGCAGATCCATGTGGACTGCATCCACAACTGACCTGTTTGCCCTGTAGGCAAACTGCAGGAGGTCCACCAGGGTCCTTTGATGTCCTTCAGATAGCTCAACACCAGCTGTTCAAAAGACTTCATGACTACAGATGTCAGAGTGACAGCCTGCAGTCATTTAGTCGTGTTATGGAGGGTGTCTTTGGGATTGGGATAATAATGGAGCATTTGAAGCTCCTTAGAGGGGACCTCACACAGCTCCAGAGATCTGTTGAAGATCTGGGTGAAGATGGTTGCCAGCTGGTCAGTACATGCTCTCAGACATGAGGAGACACCATCAGGTCCTGGATTCTTTTTGAGGTATGCCTTTTTGAGCCTGTTTGAACCATTTTGAGTGTATGCCTCTGACACAGGCAGAGGCATACACTCAAAATGATGAGGGGTGCTGTAATGTCTTTCACAAAAAGAACAGAGTTGAATTATTCTGTTTTATTATTACTGTCAGTTTGATGTGCAGTGACTGACTCTACACTCACCACCAGTGGACAAGAGTGAAAGACAACTGAGTGCCTGTAAAATGTTGAAGGTATTGATCAAGTAAAATAAATCCTGAGTCCTAAGACTTTGTTTAAACTTGTCAGTTATTCCACAGCACGTTTACTGCAAAATCCATGTCACACCCATGATTAGTTTTATTTTCCAAGAACAACTTACTTCCTCTTTTCTGTGTAACAGTTTGACATATTTTCCTGACACAGACACATTTTTGTTCATTAATTACTGACCACATCTTATAATAACCATAAAACACACACACACACACACACACACACACACACACACACACACACACACACACACACACACACACACACACACACACACACCACACACACACACACACACACACACACACACCACACACACACACACACAGAGAGAGAGCTAAAGGAATGGAACCACAGACCTTTTGGCTGTTGGCTCATAGTGCCCACAGTGGTCTCTCATCACAATCCAGAGCATCTGTAGGTCAAATTTTAAGATGTTTTAAATGCTGCTACTTAGAAAAAATTGAAGGCAGATAGCCACATAAAAACAAAAATGTCCAAAAAGTTCACAATGATGGCTATACATTTGGTTTAGTTGAAATTTTGCATGTGATTTTTTTTGGGGGGGGGGATATTATTTTTCATTTTCTGAGTCCAGTCAGACACTAGTAAGTTATATTTTGCACATTGTTAATCGAATAAAATTCACAACAGTCTTCAAATCTGATCCTGAAGTTTGCAGATATAAACACTGGACGCTGGTGTGATACATCTTCAGAATGAAACTAGAATAATTCAGAAGGCTGATGTATACGAGGTCTGTCCAATTTTGCACGTCGGCACGGTGCCACTCATGGCGCACACAAAAAGAACACCTCCGTGTTGGAAGCCTCACAGGACATGTTGTGGCATGTCCAGCTGTTACACAATTTCTCGGATACTCACTCGACTGAAAAGCCATCGAAAGCCGTCTGAATCTTCTGAATGGTTTCCAACACGGAGGTGTTTTTTTTGTTGTGCGCATTGAGCGGCACCGTGCCGACACAAAATCCTCCACACGTCTTTCATTACAAAATCTCCTGTAACAGTGGAATGTGCCGCAGAAGTGCTATGTCCAGCTCTCTTGCCATTTCTGTGGTAGTCACACAATGTCCCGGATCAACACAGCGTTCAGTTTAGAAATGATCTGGTCGTTCCAGCCTGTCGATGGCCGCGGTGCGCCGCGCGCCCTCCGCCGCTGTGGGCCGTCTTTAAAAAGGTTTTAACACTCCTTAATCCATGTGATGCCGACAGAATCTTCATCGAAATCCATCTGAATCTTTCGAATGGTTTCCAACTGGCTGTCTCTAACAGTTTCTGAAAAAAATTTCATGGAGCAAAGCGGCAGTCTCTCAGCCATTTCACTGACAATAAAAATCCGACGAGGGGGCTGGACCAGTGCTCACTCAAAGCCTGCCCACAGGCGAATGACGCAACCGACAGGCGTGAAAAAACTCACACATGCGCACGAAGGTTCAAGCTTGGCTGATGCAATCACACGTGATTCAAATCCATATGGTTTTTGAAAAAATAAAAGGTCCGTTACTTTTTGGACAGACCTCGTACTCTGCATGCTTTATACGTACTCCTATAATCTGTAATGGTGTTTCTGATCAATTATGACTTCAAAATTTTTTGACTTCTGTGTGACTTCATTATGAAGTCACTCATATCAATCATATGGTAATCAATATATGGTTAAGATCATAGTTTTGTTGTTGTTGTTGTTGAGATATACAAAAGTGTTTTCCTGACCAGTTTTTCCTTGACCTTGACTTTTGACCAAACTACTCCAGAATTGAACCATTTATAAATATCTACCCAAGTAATATTCTGACCAAGTTATTATTATTCTGCCGGAATATATAAAAGAAAGATCACGATGATTGAGCTGCCATCAGGTCTTTATTTACAAAATACATCCCCTGTCTGATTTGGCTGCAGAATTGTGACAGACATTAGATACAAGCCTCTGTCCAAGCTGCTGAAAGCAGAGCGATAACACCTGTTGTGGGTCTCTGCTGTGTTACAGCTCTGTGCTACAACACTCATATCACTCACTCACACATCTCCTCTCTTTAAAAAAAAAAAAAAAACTACATCAATAGCTTATCCACTGTTTACTTTTTGCAATAGCGACTGATTGGTTGGATGAATTTCATTTGCCTGTGGTAACCTATATTGTAAGTATAACAACAACAACAACAGGGCTTTATAATTAACTTTATTCAGTAAAATCATGGCAGTGATCATTCATTCAGCATCCGTTGGCCAACCATGGCGTCGTCTGTGCCTTCTTTGTGCATCATCTGTACCTCCTTCGAGCATCTTCCAGCCTCTGTATCTCTTCTGTGTTTGTTTGGAACATGCTCAAACATTCACTATGTCCATGGCGTTCTGTTTGTTTCCACTGAGTATGACCTAGGTGTGCGCTGTGCCTGTTGGGGGAGGGGGGGGGGGGGGTTTACATATGGTTTGTCTGCTACCTGCTGTGGTTGTGGGAACGTGTCTTCATATCAACTAGCATGTTAAGCTAGCAGCCACGGGAAGAAACATGATGTCCATTGCACTACGTGGACTACCAGACAAAATATCCACAAAAGAAGAAGTAAAGCAAATGAATAAAGAATAGAATGTGTGACTTTAGATGATACCAAAAATTTTCTGCAATTCAAAAGACTGCACTGGAAGTTTTGAAACCTTTGCAACACACATTTCTGAGCAATGCTCCAGGGTACGTGTCACAGGGAAGACATCAGATGCTTTGAACCAGATGTTTTGAAACTTTCCACTTAATTTGCACCCTCTGGTGTTGAAACATTATGAGCGAAGCACTGCGAAGCTTGCTCATGGCACAGGGAGTCCCAAACAGGAAGTGCCAAATTTGGAGTCCACAGTGAAACAGGAAATGTCAAACACTTCCTGGATTGACATTAGACTGGATCTCATGGAATCCCAATGGAATTCAGTGGCAAGTTCAGAATGAAACAGAAAATGCCAATTTTTGAGCCCACACGGAGACAGGAAATGTCAAATGTTGAACACTTTCTGGATTGACAATACAACAGATCTCGTGGGATCTCGCGGGAATTCAGTGGGAGGTTGAGACTGAAATAGGAAGTGCCAAATGTTGAGTCCACAGTGGAACAGGAAATGTCAAATGTTGAACACTTCCTGGATTGACAAGACATCTCATGGGAATATAGTGGCAATTTGAGACTGAAACAGGAAGTGCTAAATTTTGAGTCCACAGTGAAACAGGAAATGTCAAATGTGTTGGAATTTTTTTTAAATAACACCCCCCCCCCCCCCCCCCCCGGTTTTGATCTTTTTTTTTTTTTTTCAAATTAACCTGTTCTTTGGTATATGTTTTTACTGTTGAATTTAACCCTCTCTAAGGTTTCTGTGTAATTTTGTGTTTGTCTCATTAAACAATGAAAAAGTCAAATGTTGAACACTTCCTGGCTTGACAATAAATGAGATCTCGTGGGATCTCACGGAATTCAGTGGGAGGTTGAGACTGAAATAGGAAGTGCCAAATGTTGAGCCCACAGTGGAACAGGAAATGTCAAATGTTGAACACTTCTGGATTGACAATACAACAGATCTCGTGGGATCTCGCGGGAATTCAGTGGGAGGTTGAGACTGAAATAGAAGTGCCAAATGTTGAGTCCACAGTGGAACAGGAAATGTCAAATGTTGAACACTTCCTGGATTGACAAGACATCTCATGGGGAATATAGTGGCAATTTGAGACTGAAACAGGAAGTGCTAAATTTGAGTCCACAGTGAAACAGGAAATGTCAAATGTGTTGGAATTTTTTTTTAAATACACCCCCCCCGGTTTTGATCTTTTTTTTTTTTTTTCAAATTACCCTGTTCTTTGGTATATTGTTTTTACTGTTGAATTTAACCCTCTCTAAGGTTTTCTGTGTAATTTTGTGTTTGTCTCATAAACAATGAAAAAGTCAAATGTTGAACACTTCCTGGCTAGACAATAAATGAGATCTCGTGGGATCTTGCGGGAATTCAGTGGTAGGTTGAGACTTGAAACAGGAAGTGCTAAATTTTGAGTCCACAGTAAGTTGGTTCCACTCCTCCAGCCAAGGCAAAGGAGTCGGTATCGGGTTAATTGGTCATGTGACTTGTTAGTCAGGATTCTGATATTTGGCTGATTGGCTTCAGACACGCCGCTCTCCTGATTGGCTGCAGCCTTTGTTTACAACGTAGCACTGGTACCACAGTCTCTGGAGGAGTGAACCAACTTACGTTTTTGGCGGTTACGCCACAGCCAATCCCAGAGCGTGGCGTGATAGCCATAGCGGCTGACGTATCAGAAGGACAAATCGCAGCCATGTTTCAAAAACACTTCCTGTAGAACACTTCCTGGCATGGGTGTAGCTGGGTTGCGCTGAAATCTGATTGGACACTCCAGATGCCACCCAGATGATTGACATGTCACAACACCACACATCTGGTTGAAAAGAGCTATTTTGAAATCAGTGACACATATTGACTGCCGGTCCCTCCTGTAAGTAGTTGGTGCCGTGTTCCTCAAAAAAATTTCTAATCCACCTTCGTAGAAGAAGAAAAATGTTTGAGCCAGTTTGAATTTGAACACATCGTGTGAACCACAGACCTTAGTTACTATACTGGTGAGTAAACAGCCATTTTCTAATGTCTAAAATTATGTCCTTAAACTCTCTACAACTTGGTATAAATTGAATTAAAAATATAAAATACAGCTTCCTGTTGGAGTGAGTAGAGGAGTTTTTCTTAAAAAGACGACCTGGAGGTTCTGCTAATTTGGCCATATTGTGCAGCCGTCAGTGGTGGCACCAGGAAATTTTGTTGGGGGGGCTGAGGGGGGCTGGGGTAAAAGTTGGAGGGCTCCACAAATGTCGTCAAAATGAATGAAATATAGTAAATTGCTTATACATATCAAGGTATATGTTTTAGTCACCTGTGCTCCTCTAAAATGACACACATCACTTAGAATGATTACAAGTTCAGTAAACTTGCACATAGGTATAAATAAATATAAGTGAAGTCTTAAAAGTGGCTGTAATAAATATTTTGGAAACCTAAATTTTGCAGTTTGGAGTTTTGTCTCATTAATACTTGCAAATGCACAGAGGGTGATTTACAATATCCTTTGATTTGTACATGTGCTTTGTGAGCCACAAACACAAATTTCTGATTTGTAACTTGTGTGTGGGTTTTTACAAATAAATGTTTATTTGCAAAACTGAAAATTCTGTTTGTGAAGGGTGATTCAGTATTGGTGGATCACCGAACACACACATTCATCACTTTGCTCAGTTACACAATATTGAGACATTCTTAGCGCAAAACTGCAGTATTCACATTATTGGTAGAATTTTATTGGGGGGCTGAGGGGGGAGCTTGGCTCATTATTGGATGGGCTTAAGCCCACCTCAAGCCCCCCCTTGCACTGTCACTGGCAGCCGTACTGTAAAGTAGCTTGAAAAGTTAGAATCTGAATGACATCAACATAAAAAAAATGCTTAAAGTGGTAGGGGTTAACAGGGGCAAACTGGGGGGTCTGGGGGGACGAAGCTCCCCAGAAAGCAGAAGATTTCTAACCATGCATATGCTCCTCAGAAGCATTTACTGAAAAAAAAAGTTTGAAGGACCTAAATTACATGGTGAGGACTCTTTTCCCAGGCATGTGAGAATGTAAATAAAGAAAATGCTTAAAGTGGCAGGGGGTTAAGAGGGCCGTAGTGGGGGGTTTGGGGGGCAAAGCCCCCAGAAGCTGAAGATTTTTAGCTATGCATATGCTCCTCAGAAGCATTTCTGAAAAAAGTCTAAAGGACCTAACTGACATGTTGAGATGCTGAAGAGCTTTGCTCGTTCATGTCCGTGACACATGCATATTAACGTGATGGAATGGCTGCAGTATGTGCATGATTATGTGTGTTGTCGGGTTGTTTTTTTTTTTTTCCTTGACAGTGATGGAGGAAAAGGATATATAGTGAGGAAAGATCTGCACTTCTTGCTTGTGCAAAAAAGTACTGTGCGTGTAAGTGTGTGTGCATGTGTGAGAGAGAGAAAGATAAAACTGCACTGCGGCTCGTGGATAGTGACATCTAACGGTCAAACACAGTACTACAGAAAGATTACAGCAGTCGCCCTCCTCCTCTGTATTCTCTCCACCTGTCATCCTCATTTACTTCATGTCACTCCTGCCTTATTTTTTCAAATTTGTTTGCCAAAAATATTATAAAGAAAAAAAAAAACTCAGAACAGATGAAGCTATTTATTCAACAGCTAAAATCATATTTGATGCAAAATCATCACTGAACTAATCGTGGTTACATCACTAAAGAAAGCTTCTGCTGCCCTCTGTAGGCCAGCATTGAAAACAGCAGTTACATTCAGGCACTGAGGAAGCTGCAGTTTTTGGTTTCCACCGTACAGAGGCAGTATTTTCACCGGCACCAGAGACATGTTTAAAGCAGCAGATGAAAAAAAAAACTTTCTTTTAGGGAGATACAACCCGATCAATGCATGAATTGATCTTGACCTATGACCAGTTAATTTGCATGTATCGTGGATCCACAGTGTCATTCTGGACTGGTTGTGCAAACACGACCTTTGACACAAACAATGCATTGAATAAATCTGCATTGTGTTGTTGTTGAATACAAATTTGATGAAAGATTCAATTCTTTGTCAAGCCTGACTTCACTTTTCAGCCAGTACGCCTCTGTGTGGTGACCTCCTGTCATCACAAGCTCCGCCCACACACACAATGTCACAGCAAAAGGTGCGTGATGAACTCAGTCACTTTAATGCTTGATGACGTGTCAGTACAATTCCAATTCCAGAAAATCATGAAAGGCATCAGAGGGCGGATGCACACTGTGCACTTTACACAACCACAAGAGAATTGTACAATTAAATATGCATACAGTGGGGAAATAAGTATTTGATCCACTGTTGATTTTGCAAGTTTTCCCACTCACAAACAATGGAGAGGTCTGTAATTTTTATCGTAGGTACACTTCAACTATGAGAGACAGAATCTTAAAAAAAAGATCGAGAAAATCACATTGTATGATTTTTAAATAATTAATTTGCATTTTATTGCATGAAATAAGTATTTGATACAATAGAAAAACAGACCTTAATATTTGGTACAGAAACCTTTGTTTGCAATTACAGAGGTCAGACGTGTCCTATAGTTGTTGACCAAATTTTCACATACTACAGAAGGGATTTTGGTCCACTCCTCCATGCAGATCTTCTCCAGATCTTTCAGGTTTGGAGTTTCAGCTCCCTCCAAAGATTTTCTATTGAGTTCAGGTCTGGAGACTGGCCAGGCCACTCCAGGACCTTGAAATGCTTCTTACGGAGCCCCTCCTTAGTTGCCCTGGCTGTGTTTGGGGTCATTGTCATGCTGGAAGACCCAATCACGACCCATCTTCAATGCTTTTACTGAGGAAAGGAGGTTGTTTGCCAAAAACTCAAGATACATGACCCCATCCATCCTCCCTTCAGTACAGTGCAGTAGTCCTGTCGTCTTTGCAGAAAAGCTGTTATGTTTGTATGTTCAAACACAGTCAAAATTGAGTTCCCAAAAATGCAAGCAGCCAAACACAGGAGGTGGGTGCAAAAATTCAAGGTCATTTAAAATATTCGACAGTTTCACATTTGGATGTATTACTCCGCGACTGGATTGAGGACAGGTGAGGACTTAAATACAAAAAAACTAATAAGCAACAGATGTGTGTGAACAGAAACTAAGACAGACATCTGCAGGTGAGTAGAACATAATAAACATAATGATACAAACTCAAGAGGGGAAGTATAGTGCAGCAGATAACTGAAACAATTGTGCAAATGGTGATACAAGCACCAAAGTCTCACTCCTTAGATATTACTCTTTTGAACAAACCGACTGGCCACTTGAATTTTCACTTGGCGGCCAGGTAGGGGTCAGTTGAAGAATTACACAGGGGCCAAAATTAAAATGCTCAAATCATTTTGAAAACTACACCACTTTATTTGTCTGATCATATAGATTCCAAAAAGGTATAGCTTGACTATCTATGACTGAATGATCAGGAGTTATGGGGTAAAAACAGCAAAATGGTGACAAGCTCAGTTTCCGTTTGTACAGGGGTCAAAGTTAAATTCCTCCAATTTTGGTAAAAGTCATGCAACTTATTGGTTGAGCTAATAGGATTAATAAATGGAATAGTTTTGATTGTGTTGAATGTTTGGTCTCCAAAATAAAGGTCAAACAATGTCAACGTCCACTGGATTCTCTGACATGTGACATATGTTACCTCAAACATGATAACTAAGCATGATACATGGTCCAAACTATTCCTTTTTAAAACCCTGTTAACCCAACTATTAATTTGCATCATGTTTTACCAAAGTTGGAGCAACTTTAACTTTTGACTCCTGTACAAACTGGCACTGACCTTTGTCACCATTTTTGCTTTTTTTTACCCAATAACTCCATAACATTCAGGCATAGATAGTCCAAACTATACCCTTTTTGAAATCTTTACGATCAGACAACAACTAATGTGGTGTAGCTTTCAATATGATTTGAGCATTTTTCAATTTTGACCCCTGTGTAATTCTTCAATGACCCCTACCTGACCGTCTATTGAAAATTCAAGTGGCCAGTCAGTTTGTTCAAAAGAGTAATGTTAAGGAGTATTTGTGCCAACTTTGGTGCTTGTATCACCATTTGCACGATTTTGCTCTAAATGTGCTTTTAGCTGCTGCACTAGTAAGAAAACTAGCTTAAAACTCAGAGTAAATAAGATGCTAGAGTGAGAACTAACATAAAGACAGCAAGAAGTGATCAGAACATAAAGACTAGAAGAACTAATGAAGACTAAACCCAAAAACATAACAAAAGCAGAAAGCAAAGTGGGACTCAAACATGAGAAGAAGTGCAACAGGAGACATAACAAGACAGACAGGTGAGAGTATGCAGGAGTGAAACATGGGGGACCCAGATCAGACAAGTATAATGAACCTATCCAGAAAATACACTAAAAGAGAACGCAAACAATTGAATTAACAGAATACAGCATTAAAATAACACCTAAGTGCACAAACAAGCATACCCACAACAAAAGCTCCTCCAAAGTATAATGTGTCCACCCCATGCTTCATAGTTTGGACGGTGTTCAATTTCAATTTTCAATTTATTTTCATTTATATAGCGCCAAATCACAACAGAGCTGCCTCAAGGCGTTTCACACAAGTAAAGTCTAACCATACCAACCCCCAGAGGAGCAGTGGTAACAAAAAACTCCCTCTGAGGAAGAAACCTCAAGCAGACCAGACTCATAGGGGTGACCCTCTGCTTGGGCCATGCTACAGACACAAATTACAGAACAATTCACAAAACAAATATACAGGAAATGCTGTTGGTGCACAGGACAGGAGGGTCTCCAGCACCAATACCACACCATCTCTGAATGGAGCTGCACCTTAAACAGAGAGAAAAAACAAAATCAGGCATCAGAAAGACAAGAAATACTGTTTAATTTCCCAGCATTTAAACAACAAAAAAGCAGGAAATACGAAGGTGATCGCCGGCCACTAGCCCTAAGCTTCACTAAAAGACCCAGAATTTAGGTAAAGTTGAGGCCGCGGCACGCTCTGTTTCCTAATAAAATGAATTAAATTAGTAAAAAGCATAGAACTATAATATGCCAGTATGCTAGCCATATGCAAGGGAAATACGAGGTCTGTCCATAATGTATCGTACCTTTTTATTTTTTTTTAAACTATATGGATTTGATTCATATGTTTTCACATCAGACAAGCTTGAACCCTCGTGCGCATGCGTGAGTTTTTCCACGCCTGTCGGTGACGTCATTCGCCTGTGAGCACGCCTTGTGGAAGGAGTGATCCCGCCCCGTCGTCGGATTTTCATTGTTTGGAAATGGCGGAATGATTTGGGTTTTTTCCATCAGAATTTTTTCAGAAGCTGTTAGAGACTGGCACCTGGAAACCATTCGAAAAATTTATCTGGCTTTCGGTGAAAATTTTACGGGCTTCACAGAGAATAAGGTCTGTTAGTACAGCTTTAAGGACCCCTTTAAGGACGCTTGGCGCACCGCGCTCCGAGCTGCGACGACGCGGCACAAGTCACGGACCATTTCTAAATGGATGGCTCTGTGGATACGAGACATTTGTGTGCTCTTTCTCTGGTTATCACAAGAGCTGGACATCAGCCATTTTCTGGCAGATTTCACTTTTAACAAGAGATTTTGTCATGGAAAGCCGCGCGGAGGCTTCGCACGTCACGACCGATTCGCTTTGGAAGCGAGACAAAGGAACACCTCCGTTTCGGCGTGTCACTGGCTTCCACAGAACAGGGGCTGTTCTGTGGAAGCCAGTGAAGGGATGCCAAAATGGGTGCAATGTGGTCGAACTTTCTGCTTTGTGTCAAAAGTCTGGCCTGCAGCATTTCATTTAATTTAATTTATTAATTTATATAGTGCCAATCACGACAAAGTCGCACCAAGGCGCTTCACATAATTCACAACACAAATTAATCTAAATTCAAAGTTTAAAAGCAAGAAAAGCACAGTTAAAAGATAAAACACAGTAGAATAAAAAGAAATTACAAAGCAAACACAAACAGATTAAAAAATTAATGATAAGACAGTCTAAAAAAGTGGGTCTTCAGTCTTGATTTAAAAATCTCCACTGTGTCAGACTGCCGAATAACAGCAGGTAGATCATTCCAAAGAACCGGACCCACGGTAGGAGAAGGCTCTATACCCCACAGACTTTTTGTTCATCTTCGGAACACACAGAAGCCCTGCACCCTGCGAACGCAAAGCCCTCGCAGGTACGTAGGGCTTAACCAAGTCCGCCAAGTAGGAAGGCGCCAGTCCATGAACAATTTTATAAACCAACAATAAAACTTTAAAATCCAATCTGGCAGAAACCGGTAGCCAATGAAGGGATGCCAGAATGGGAGTAATGTGGTCAAACCTTCTACTTTGTGTCAAAATTCTGGCAGCAGCATTCTGCACCAACTGAAGTCCTCGAATGCTAGACTGCGGCAGACCAGAAAATAAAGCATTACAATAATCCAATCTAGAAGAGACAAATGCTGTGAATCAGAGTCTCAGCATCAGCCATAGACAGGATGAGGCGAATCTTTGCTATATTTCTCAGATGAAAGAAAGCAGTCCTCGTAATGTCCCTAATGTGGAGGTCAAAGGACAACGTAGGATCAAAGATTACCCCAAGGTTCCTCACTTTGTCAGTATGATGTATAACACATGAACCTAGGCTAAGCGCCAGCTGATCAAATTGGTGCCGATGTCTTGCTGGGGCCAAGAACCATCATTTCAGTCTTATCAGAGTTCAAAAGTAGAAAGTTGCAGTCCTGTAAAGATTTTATGTGGACAGGATTTCCAGCAGCTATCGGCATATACAACTGAGTATCATCAGCATAACAATGAAAAGCAACCCCGAAACGCCGCAAAATGTTCCCAAGGGGTGCCATATACAGGGAAAAAAGCAAGGGACCCAGAACGGATCCCTGCGGAACCCCGAACTTCATGCCCTTAAAGTCAGAGGTAGTGTCATTGCACAAAACACAATGGGAACGACCAGACAGATAAGACGTTACACAAGAGCAGTTCCAGTAATCCCGAAACAGTTTTCTAGCCTATCAAGTAGAATATGATGATCAACTGCGTCAAACGCAGCACTGAGATCCAACAACACCAATGCTGTAGTAGTATCCGAGTCCATTGCTCGCAGAAGATAGTCCACAAGCTGCCGTGAAACCACCTTTTCCAGAATTTTAGAGCAGAATGATAGATTTGATATCGGCCTATAATTTTTCAATTCACCAGGATCAAGATTAGATTTCTTGAGTAGTGGTTTAACCACTGCAGATTTTAAAACAATTTGGAACAGATCCAGAGTTTAAAGAAAGGTTAACAATTTCCAGCACAGTCGGCCCAAGAATGGGCCAAAGATCCTTAAACAGTTTTGTTGGTATAGGATCAAATAAACAAGTTGTGCTTTTTAGTAGACATCACGAGTTTCGTCAGCACACCTTGTGAGATACTGTTAAATTCCGTTAATCTAGGTAGCACCTCAGTAGTAGTCTCCAGCTCAGTAGCTGGATACAATGATTCAACCAAAGTATGCTGAGATGTGCTCAACCTAATATCTTCTATTTTCTTTTCGAAATAGTCCAGAAAGTCCTGTGCTGAAAAGGAGAACAACCAACAGGTGGCTGTCCATGAATAAGAAATGCCATTTTGAACCAATTGGAGAGCCCTCATGCTGGACTGCGGTAAACAAGAAAATAGAACATTGCAGTAGTCCAATCTAGAAGAGATAAATGCATGGATCAGGGTCTCATCATCAGCCATAGACAGGATGGGACGAATCTTCGCTATATTTCGCAGGTGGAAGAAAGCAGTCCTCGTAATATTTCTAATGTGGAGGTCAAAGGACAATGTAGGATCAAAAATTACCCCAAGGTTCCTCACTTTGTCAGTGTGATGTATGACACACGAGCCTAGGCCAAACATTAATTGGTCAAATTGATGCCGATGTCTCACTGGACAAAGAACCATCATTTCATTCTTATAGAGAGTATAAAAGTATGAAGTTTCTAGACATCCAACTTCTCACTGATGCAAGGCAATCTTTTAAGGACTATATGTGAATGAGATTACCAGCAGTTATCGGCATATATAACTGAGTATCATCAGCATAGCAATGAAAGGTAATCCCAAAATGCCACAATATGTGCCCAAGGGGTGCTATATAAAGGGAGAAAAGCAGGGGGCCTAAGATGGGCTCCTGTGGAACCTCAAATTTCATGTCACTAAGGTTAGAGGTAGTGTTACTGTACAAAACACAGTGAGAACGACTGGTATGACGTCAGCCATGCAAGGGCACTCCCAGTAATCCCAAAATGATTTTCCAACCTATCAAGTAGAAAATGATGATCCACTGTATCAAATGCAGCACTGAGATCTAACAGCACCAGAACCGTAGTGGTGTCCGAATCCACTGAAGCAGAAGATCATTCACCACAGACGTCTCTGTGGAATGATATTTTCTAAAAGCAGACTGCAGTGGCTCAAAAAGATTATTCCCAGTAAGACAGTCCACAAGCTGCAGTGACACCACTTTTTTCAGAATTTTAGAGCAAAATGATAGATTTGATATCGGCCAATAGTTTTTCAATACACTATGGTCAAGATTAGGTTTCTTAAGTAATGGTTTAATCACTGCAGATTTGAAACATTTAGGAACAGATCCAGAAGTTAATGAAAGATTAATCATTTCCAGCACAGTCGGCCCAAGAGTGGGCCACAGGTCCTTAAATAGTTTTGTTGGTATAGGATGTCCATGAATAAGTGTTGCCACTGTGTCGAACAAGAGCTTTGAGTTATGCTTGTTTTTGTTGATCAAATCAGAGTAGTAAGTCCGCTTTGTAGCCAGTAATGCATGCTTATAGTCTAAGATAGCATCACGCCACGCAAGGTGGAATATTTCTAATTTTGAACTATGCCATTTCTGTTCTAGACCTCCAGCCTTATGCTTGAGGTCATGCAGGTAATCACTGAACCAAGTTGACTGTGTTTTGGGGAGCATGGTTTTAACACAGGTGGCGCAATCATGTTGAGTGTAGTTTTGACCACTGACTTTAAACTATCCACAAGACTGTCTACTGATTGGGTATTTGCCAAATGTGAAGCTAAGACATCGGGCAGTCTAGCTTCAAGTTCAGTCTTAGTTGAGGAGTTGATGTGTTGCTGTAGTGATAAATAATGTTGTTGTTCTACTAAACAAGGCAGCGAAACTGTAAACTTAATAAGTGAGTGATCAGAGACCACTGATGTAAGAGGCATGATGTCAGTATTCGTGACAGCAATACCACATGCAAGAACCAAATCCAGGGTATTTCCACTAATGTGCATCGAGTCCTGAATGCATTGCCGAAATCCTAATGCATCCACAGTTTCCATAAATGATTTGCAGAGGGGATCGGAAGGCTTATTTTACGAACATTAAAGTCACCAATGATCAGAATGTTATCTGCATTAGTTGACAAATTAGAGATGAACGCACCAAATTCTTCTAAGAATTCAGAATATGGGCCAGGAGGCCGATATACAGTGACAAAGTAATACGGCTGATTTTTATTCTTCTGACCTTGGCAATGCGGAATATCCTGAGCAGAGTGGAGAATCAGATGCTCATATGAAGGGCAGTTCTGCTTGCCTGGTCTGACAAAGAGCAGTTTCCCCAAAACTTACGTTTTGTTAAATAAAGCTTTTTTGTATTGGAGCGCTGCGGCTGTGTGGATCATTCGGTTTCTATTTTTGGAACAACCACTGGGCCATCCTCAATTTCAATATCATCTAATGTAGTAATGGGTATTAAGTTTGCAAAGCATATCCCTCTATGTTTTTAATGGACACATCTACGGAAGCAGGCAACAGTCTCAACTTGTTGAATTTCCCTCCCTGGTAGATAAACTGCACTATCACCATAGTGGATTTTCTGCACTAATTTCCCAGCTAAGCTAATGGATTCCACACCCACATTTATCATAAGCCTTGCAAGGGTCTCTAATGACCTGCTCCGTGGCCTGTTGTAAATTCCTAATGTTACCCTCCCTCTAGAGCTCTATGTTCAAATACAAAATGGCGGCGCCTTCCCCAGTAGGGTGGATGCCGTCCGGCATCAGCAAGCCACGGTGGCCCCAGAATGAAGGCCAGTTGCTGTCTACAAAATTGCGCTAGCCACGTATTCAATGATGTCAGCCTGCTAAACGCCTCATCAGTACCCCAGGAGGGGAGGGGACCAGAGACTATTAATCGATGCCGACGCATCTTCCTGGCAAGGTCACAAGTCCTCTCTATGTCCATTTTTTGTAACCTTTGAGTGCTTCTTCCTGACATCATTGGTGCCGACATGAATAACTATGTGACTATGTCTCATGTCATGTTCCTTAGTCTGTCTTCCCTTCTGCAGTGTCAGCACCATAAGATAGGATGCAATGTCGGGAGCTCTGGCCCCAGGAATACATTTAACGTCAGCTGGTGTCTGTAACCTGACTTTGTGGGTGATAGAATCCCCTATCACTAAAGTCCGGCGTTTTGGTCTGGAGACAGGAGTGGAAGTCACTCATGGGTTCAGAAAATTCACATCAGGCAAATCCAAGGGGGAGAACTGATTCACAGTTCGCAGTGGCAAGTGTGATCAGGGTACCACAACTGGGCACCAAGCCCTACGGGGTTTCCTCCACCTAGCCACAGTCTGAAAGCTGTCCTCCATGGCTGGCATTTCTAGGCTGATGCTAATGGGCACGCTAGCCGGCCCAACACTAACCTCATCTAGAGTGCCCATAATATCTAACTCCACTGAGCTAAGAAGCTGCTCTAACTTATGGACATGGCTCTCTAAGAGCCACCCTATCTTCCAACATCACACAGGACTTACAGAGGGTGTAAAGTAGTATACTTTGTGCACTAGGAAATTCAAGAGTATAGCCAAGCAAGCACGAGCTAACCAATAATGAATAAGCTAAGCACTCCTAAGGCTCACACAGGATTCACACACAAGTAAATAAATGAATTAAAATTCACAGCAGTTACATTGAAAAAGTAGCAGAAGTATTAGACTTGTAGGAACAGTAAAAAAAAAAATCCTATGAGTAAACCACTCCTAAGATTTACACAGGAGTAAAATAATGACCATAAATTCACAGCAGTTACACTGAAAAACTAACAGAAGTATGAAACAGGTAAAAAAGAAACAGCTATAAAAGTAATGGTGAGGGGACCTAGCTAGCTAGCAAAAGCTAACTGCTAGTGAATGCTAACTGCTAGCGATTCACAAAAGGACTGTAGTTAAATAAGATTTTGAGCAGATACACTTAACAAGCAGAAGAGTGCTAAACAGAAATAAAAGAAACATATACAACCATGCAAAGTTCGGAGGAGCATCACAACAGCAAACAATCCACTGGAAGCTACTGGTACGGTGGCTGGGAAGTGCCAAAAAGTGAAGTCTTGGGGTTCTTAGGGTTGTTCTCATCCTTCTTCTTCCTCTAAACACAGCAAGTGGAGTTGATACCAAAAAGCAGTATTTTGGTCTAATCTGACCACATGACCTTCTCCCATGCCTCCTCTGGATCATCCGGATGGTCACTGGCAAAATTCAAATGGGCCTGGACATGTGTTGGCCTGAGCAGGTCGACCTTACTTGCCCTGCAGGATTTTAAACCATGATGACATAGTGTGTTACTAATATAATCTTTGTGACTGTGGTCCCAGCTGTCTTCAGGTCATTGACCAGGTCCTCCCGTGTAGTTCTGGGCTTTCTCAGAATCATCCTTCCCCCACGAGGTGAGATCTTGCATGGAGCCCCAGAACCGAGGAAGATTGCCGGTCGTCTTGTGTTTCTTGGTTAGGTAAGGTGATGGTCTAGTGGTTAATCATTGGGCTTGAGACCAGAAGATCCTTGGTTCAAATCCCAGCCTGACCGGAAGGGACCTTGGGCAAGGTCCTTAATCCCCTAGTTGCTCCCTGTGTGTAGTGAGCGCCATGTATGGTAGCACCCTAACTTCTGGGTGAATGTGAGGCATCATTGTAAAGCACTTTGAGCATCTGATGCAGATGGAAAAGCACTATGTAAATGCAGTCCATTTACCGTTTCTTCCATTTTCTAATAATACTGCCAACAGTTGTCTTCTCACCAAGCTGCTTGCCTGTTCTCCTGGAGCCCGTCCCAGCCTTGTGCAGGTCTACAGTTTTGTCCCTGGTGTCCTTAGATAGCTCTTTGGTCTTGGCTATGGTGGACAGGTTGGAGTGTGATTGATTGAGTGTGTGGACAGGTGTCTTTTATACAGGTAACAAGTTCAAACAGTTGCAATTAATACAGGTAAAGAATGCAGAATAGGAGGGCTTCTTAAAGAAAAACTAACAGGTCTGTGAGAGCCAGAATTCTTGCTGGTTGGTAAGTGATCAAATACTTCTTTCATGCAATAAATTGCAAATTAATTATAAATCATACAATGTGATTTTTTTTTTTTTTTTAATATATTCTCTCTCTCACAGTTGAAGTGTACCTCCAGTAAAAATTACAGACCTCTCCATTCTTTGTTGGTGGGAAAACTTGCAAAATTGACAGTGGATATGTCTGTAATGGTGGTTGTGACTACGTATGACTTCATAATATGGCTTCTGTGTCAATTCATTATGAAGTCACTCATACCCCTCAACCATCAATGTTTTGCTGATCAATATAAGCTTTAGAACATTTATCTATGCCTGTCAGTTATTGAAATATACAAAAGGTGTCTTGTTGCTGCTGCTGTTGATTTTGTTGTTGTTGTTGTTTTTGGACCAGGTTTTCTTTGATCTATGAAAAAAAAATAATCAAAACTTTAATTTCTGCTCGATATCGATCCAGTTAATATTCCTACCATGACTGATCCATCCAGGTTTCTTGATTGTTGAGATATACCAAAAAAAAGGTGTCTTTTGGACCATATTTTCCTTGACCTTTGACCAAAGTACTCCAAACTCTAATCAGCACTACATATTGATCCAGTTAATATTCCTACCATGATTGATCGATCCAGGGTTCTTGATTGTTGAGATATATCAAAAAAAGGTGTCTTTTGGACCATATTTTCCTTGACCTTTGACCAAAGTACTCCAAGCTCTAATCAGCACTAGATATCGATCCAGTTAATATTCCTACCATGATTGATCGATCCAGGGTTCTTGATTGTTGAGATATACAAAAAAATTTGTCTTTTGGACCATATTTTCCTTGAGTTTTGACCAAAGTACTCCAAACTCTAGTCAGCACTAGATATCGATCCAGCTAATAATACTACCATGATTGATCGATCCAGGTTTCTTGATTGTTGAGATACATATTAAAAAAGTTGTCTTTTGGACTGTATTTTCCTTGATTTGACCGAAGGACTCCAACAATCTAATCATCTGTAGATATATAAGTAATATTCACACCAAGTTTGAAGGAAATCTGTCAGGCTGTTTTTGAGTTATCTTGTCTACACCCACACACACACACACACACACACACACACACACACACACACACACACACACACACACACACACACACGCACCGGTGCCAACAATACCCTGCTATTGCTGCTTTGCTGACGTGCAGAGTGTTAAAGAGGAGAAGATCCACACAAATCTGTATGAGAATCAGGACCTGCTGCAGTGAAATATCCATGCAGACAGAAGGGACATCACTGACGTTGCTGAACTATGGTTGCAAACATGTAACTAGAGGATTGTTTCGGCTTGGCGCATGTATGTGCTGCCGGAGTGCCCTTCTACGTGTAATCTGTGGGCGCATCGCGTGCGGTTTGAGGTATTCCAGAGACGTAGTCCTCAGCAACGGGAGTGTGATGCAGTGACGTCAGAGCAGACCAAGCTCAATGCTGCAGACTGTTCTCAATGGACTAACACAGCACATCTGCTGGAGGGAGGGAGGGATAGAGAGAGAGAGAGAGAGAGAGAGAGAGGCAGGAGTATTTGCTGAGCTCCACAGAAAGGGGAGAAACAACTGCAGACCATCAGATAATTAGAGTTCCCTCCTCTCCTCTCTCTCTCTCTCTCTCTCTCTGTACAGACGTGTAGAATGGATGGTGGGCGTGAAACACTCCATCATATCCCTTCTGCACCAGCCTAATTGAGCCAAGTGTTTTAGTAGATTAGAAGGCAGTGTGCAGTAAGAGAGGGATGCAGCAGAGAGAGAGAGAGGGGGGGGGGGGGGGGGGGCAAGAAAAGGACGTTTTATGCAGAACTCTGTTTAAATTTGAGTACGCCTGCCTAAAGGGCCGTACTAGACATTTTGAGCAATGCACTCCTCAGATTTGGAAAACAATAAATGCTGCCATCTTACACATCTTCAAATTAAAAGCACCATTGGTGACGAGAAACAGTAAAATTTGCTGAACTTTGATGTGCTGGTGCAGCGTGTTGCTGCATCTACCACAGAACTGCCCTGGGTCCTGGATGGTAACCATCCAGGTAGACAACCTGTCTATACTCATCTCTCTGAGGTAGCCTCTGTCTGCGGCAGTCAGGTGAAATGTGGGCGTGTCCTGTTCCTACTCCGGCTGCTGGTGTCTTCATCACTGAGGCGCCTGCATGCTGGATCAGAGAAACATGCCACATGGCCAAAATGTCAACTGACATTCATTTAGAATGCAAGTGATGCTCCTCATCTGAGTCTACCCAAAGAACCTTCCATTTGACACATTCATTCCAGCGGCATTTGAGCATCTTCAGAAGCAGCATAGTACCAAAAACTTCCAGCCGTCGCTTCTTCCCAAGTGTGTCTCTGTCACAACGGCTGAATATGACTGCTGACAGAGACAATTTACAGATAAACTTCTGATTGCTGAGTTCAAGAAGTCACTGAAACACTTAATCTTCACCTGGGATGATCACAAACTCATTTGCACCCATCTATATGGGTCACGGGCTAGAGGCTGGCGATCACCTTAGTATTTCTTCGGTTTTTCTTGTTGATTAATGCTGGCAAATTGTACAGTATTTTTTGTCTTTCTGATGCCTGATTCTGTTTTTTCTCTGTTTAAGGTGCAGCTCCATCCAGAGATGGCAGTTGTGTTTGTGTTGGCGACCCTCCTGTCCTGTGCACCAACAGCAATTCTTGTATATTTGTCCGTGAATTGTTCTGTGAATTATTTCTGTAATTTATGTTTGTAGCATGGCCCAAGCAGAGGGTCACCCCTTTGAGTCTGGTCTGCTTGAGGTTTCTTCCTCAGAGGGAGTTTTTCCTTACTACTGTTGCTCTGGGGGTTGGTAAGGTTAGACCTTACTTGTGTGAAGTGCCTTGAGGCAACTCTGTTGTGATTTGTCGCTCTATAAAGGAAAATAAATTGAAATTGAAATTGTCACGGCGGGGCCAGAACCTAGCCCAGCAGTCATAGGGCAAGAAATGGCGTACACCCTGGACAGGACGCCAGTCTGTCGCAGAGCACAAACCCATTTGGTTGATGCAGTTGATCCACTGAATATGATTTTGTAATATCTCAAAGACCTGCCTGCTACCTGCTGAACACTGCCACCTGCTGATTGATTTGTGGATGCTGGATGGATGATGGAAATTGGTAGCAGCAGGTTCTGTTGAATTTACATATGTGCTCCCTGTTGGATCCCCTTGGGATTGTTGCAGGGAATAATACACAATGGAAAATAGGAGCAAGTGTGTGTCAGTTTCTTTAAGTTATGAAGCCTTGATCTGGTGGTAACTAAAACAGACTTGTTGACACTTGAAACTACTGTTGTAATATTCAAATCTGGTCTTGGTCTTCACTCAGTCCCCACCTCCAAAGACTTGGTCTTGACTCAGTCTTGACCATTCCAAAATCCCAAAGTCAAGGCCAATCTTTGGGATCCTTGGAATGGGCAAAACCGAGCCAAGACCAACATCAGAGCTGAATACTACAGCTCGACTTGAAGTGTTGTTAAGATAAGGTTTCTTTTCAGTGCCATGTAAGTGTCATATACAAATATTTAAATAAAATAATACGAGCGATGCACCGAGCGATGCGCCGAGCAATGCGCCGAGCGATCGACGAGTGATCCGACGAGTGATCCGATGTGCAATCGGTGCAAGCCTGGTCATGGTACAGGGAGTTGCAAATAGGAAGTGCCAAATTTTGAGTCCACAGTGAAACAGGAAATGTCAAATGTTGAAGACTTCCTGGCATGGGTGTAGCAACCCCCATTTTCCAAGGGAAGATGGAGGCTGTTCATCATGCAACATGGCTACTACAGATGCCAACTTGATTTTTGTTTTTGCGCATTATGGAAAGAGCACCTGCTCTGATTATAACCAGCCAATCCTACAAGCCAGAAAAGATCACATGGTCAGTTGGCGTGTGTGCGTCTGTGTCTTTACAACTGCTACAGTGTCAGTCAGGGGTTCTCAGTAAAACATTTAAATAAATGCTCAGCAAACCTTTCCACTGACCTGAAGACAGTCTTATTTTAGTTTTTATTCTTCTACAGAAAGAAAACACATTATTTTCAAGATTGGCACAGCAATTATTTATTTTTTTCCAACACGGCAATTATGGACATTTTTGCGATGTGGACATGTTTTCATCATAGAGGTATTTAATTCAAGCAATAAGGATTTATTTGAAAACAGAATACATTTAGCTGATGGTGGGATGTGATTTTAGGTCCCTGCTGTGCAGCTCACAATGGGCAGTGCTGCTACACTGCATGGCACATATTTTAATTTTGGACATTTATTGCACACATAGTCTTTTTAATATATTTCACTGTGACCAAAAGACTTTGATAAACTCGTTTTTAAGACCAAAACCCTTCATCTACAAGGTGTATTTTCACTTAAGATTTGAAAAAATTCTGTAAACACATTTCAGATTTTCAGATTTAGAGCCAAAATATATCATTGCACAGTGTTCTAGACAAATATTTGTCTCATATTTGGAAAACAATAAATGCTGCCATCTTACACATCTCTAAATTAAAAGCACCATCGGTGATGAGAAACTGAGTAAAATTTGCTGAACTTTGGTTTACTGGTGCAGCGTGTTGCTGCATCTACCACAGAACTGCCCTGGGTCTACCCAAGATTATTCTGAATATTTTGATATGCAGCACATGGGTATTATACTCAAAGAAAGTGCTTTAAAAGATGAAGGTAAAATTACCTGGATGTTCCAGCTGCTGGAGAAATTTATAACTTACATTTGGAGTTATAACAATTCCCTTATCAGTGTTTCAGTTAATTTTATCATTGCTAATCTGGTACTGATAAAAGTGCACTGTCACAAAATTGTATACACTGGGTTGCTTTCTTTCAACCCAGTTTATTGATACTAGAAATGTTCTTATTTTATCTGATCCTTCAGACCAGTGACAAAAAAAAAAAAAAAAATGGGAGTCTTGTCAGTTCTTTACTGCAGTTTGGGAATGCACCATAACCCATCCATCCATCCATCCATTTCCTTCCGCTTTATTTCAAACGTCACCAAACCCTCTTTATCGTGCTGCATATAGTCTATGACTGAAACACCAAAAATATGTAATTTACAGGAAAAACCAGTTGATAAATTAGTGAGTGCTTATGTATCAACAACATTTCGATTATTAAAAGTTGAATTTTAACACACTGGTACTCTGGTCTTATAAGGTTGTTGTCTTCTAAAATGGTAGAAGTGGATAAATAATAAAATGCCATTTGTGAGTCAGAAGCATTTGAGGTCTTTTTCCACTCCATTTTTAATTACATTTTAAAAACTCCACAAGTGGCCTTTAAAAAAGAGAAGTGGTCATTCTAAGAAGAGCAGTTTTGGTGAGGATCCAGATTGTTGGTCCTCGGTGAAGGAATGCGCTCTCCCCTTCTCTCTCCATCCCTGACTCCTCCTTTCTCTCATCCTTGCTCTCTCTCTCCTCTCTCCTCCTCCTCCTGCCCCTCTCAGTTGGACCTGGTACTCTTTGCCGGGACGGTGCCACAGCAGAGCGCGGGCCGGCGGTGGATGGGGACGGGCAGTAGTAGCAGCAGCAGTCGGGCGCGCCGTCCGAAGCATGCCCCAGCGCAGCCATGACTTGCTCGGCGTCAGATAGCGAGAAGATCGTCATCAACTGCGGGGGGATTCGACACGAGACCTACCGGAGCACCCTGAAGACGCTGCCGGGCACGCGCCTGTCCTGGCTGACTGAGCCCGACGCCTACAGCAACTTCGACTACGACCCCAAGTCCGACGAGTTCTTCTTCGACCGCCACCCGGCCACCTTCGCCTTCATCCTCAACTACTACCGCACCGGGAAGCTGCACTGCCCCAACGATGTGTGCGGACCGCTGTTCGAGGAGGAGCTCGCCTTCTGGGGCATCGACGAGACGGACGTGGAGGCGTGCTGCTGGATGAACTACCGGCAGCATCGCGACGCCGAGGAGGCACTGGACAGCTTCGAGACCCCGGAGCCGGACGCACCTGAGGATGACCCGGCTCTCACCGGGGGCGCGGACGGCGACCTGAAACGGCTGTGCATGCAGGAGGACGGCCGCAGGGCTACGTGGTGGGAGGTGTGGCAGCCCAAGATGTGGGCGCTCTTTGAGGACCCCTACTCATCCAAATACGCACGGGTGGGTGTCTGTTCTATTCTATTATGTGCGTAATTGCGCATAAAATGGTACACTTTCTTTCTTTCTTTCTTTGTTTCGCGTGCGTGCGTGCGCGCGCACTCAAGTTTGACACTACTTTGCCTGTGCGCATTGTTGTGCGTAAAGATGTTGCCAGCCAGTTTTGTAATAACAGAACGATGCGGCGTTTCACTGAAACGTAAATTGCGATCTTCCAAAAAGCAATTTCAAATAAGGGAACATAATGATATAAAATGTTAAAAGAATCAGAATCCTGCGCATTGAATATATACTAAACTTTGAAGGTAAAACTGTAACTGTAACAATCCTTTAAGTTTGGGCAATTTAATGCCGTTTTAACATTCATGAGTCAGTCCTGGACCTCCCAAAACTGAGGAATATTGTGGATCTGTAAAGTGGTCTTGTCATTTCGCTGCTTCTCCCCTTCACTATACACACGTGGCCAATGTGCCCCACAGTATCCCTTGTTCTGGAGTTTAGTGACTTGTTCAAGGACATTCCAAACAAGTAGGGACATGCAAATTAGATATAAGGAATAGATAATCACTTTTCCAGACAGTTTTCTTGATACAATTTATCAGATGGATACATGAACATTTCCAAGTCACTGAATAGGTCTTGAACATCCTTTATATAAATCGTTGATGAATGCAAACAGTATTGCAAATTTGTGTCAAGTTCTCAAAAACTGACTGACCATGCTGGAAGCGCACAGTCTCTTGTATTGTTTTTGATAAACAAGATAAATGAAATGTCACTTTTACTTTTATCTTTAAGTTAATTCTGTAAATTATGAAACAATGAAAAACTCAAATTATTCTTCTGCCAAGGTCCAACAGTCCTGTGTATGAGTGTTCTGTTCACATTTTCCTTTTCTATGTTAGAGCTATTCCTTCTGTCTGTGATCCTGATTGTTCAACTTTGATCCTCACCTGTGATCTGGATCACTCATCTTTAATCTTTTGATGGTGATACTGGTGCTTGTCTTTCATCCTAACCTTTGATACAGAACATCAATTTGATCCTGATTGTCGAGCTTTGATCCTGATCACAGATTTCTTCTTGGAATCAGAATCAAAGATGAATAAAGATCAAATGCAGGACCAGGATTAAAGATAGGAGCCCCTTGTCCAGATCCACACCAAATTTTCTGGTTTCTTTCTTGACCCAAGAACTTTTTCATGAGTAAGTTCTTTCAGCTTTCTCCTGTTTTTAGTTGGGGTTGCCACAGGAGATCTGTATGTTCATTTTGCATGTTTGACACCAGATGCCCTTTATGACACAACTCCACATTACATTACATGGAGAATGGGCAGGGGTGGTCTCAAACCGGGAAACATCTGCGCTGAAAATAAGTACACTTACCACTTGACTACCACATTGCCTTTTGCTCAGTTTTCATTGAGATCCATTAATCTCCTTTTAAAATATCCTGTTGAAAATAAAAAGAAGCATCTGGCAACAAAATCAAAGCATCTTTGATGGAAGTAAACATTTTAAGATTGAAAATAAGATGTTAAAGTACACTGGAAGATTTTTTTTTCTTGTCTGTGTTAAAAACCTAATAATGGTGAAACTTCCAAGCATTTAAAATATTTCCGTCACTCATCTTCCATATGAGCCCCATTGAGGTCACCAGGAGCTATCTGTATTTCTGTGCTGATAATTCTCTATTTGATCAGTAATTTTATATCTCAGCTGATTGTACTTAATTCTATTTTGATTAAACAATGTGATGTTAATTAAAGATTTTTAAAAATGTCAAATCATTGCACCTCTGGTGGAGTTTAACACAGTTTTCATTAATAGAAAATATTCTATCTTTATGACATCACAAAGCTCAGTCAGAATGCTGACTGCTGGTTTCTGAACAGGTCCAATCAGATCTCGGTTATCGATGATGTGATATGTTACTCTGTATAGCTCAGTTAAAGTGGGTTGTCCACCCACCAACTGAAGGATTTGTATGTTTGATTCTCAGTGATGGACACAAAACCTGAAAAAATAAGTTAATTACATCCCAAATTCAGTTTTTCTGAAGACACTTAAGAAAGCATTCATGATCCAGGGCTGTCTTGTTTCTTGTTTTCTCCCATCCCTTCTGCGTTCCACCAATTAATTGCCTCTAAAATCAATTTTCAGAACCCGCTCTCAGTTCTGAGGTGATCACTGGGTGGTTTTGTGCACTCTCTGACACACACACACTGTATCAGTTCAGTCATACTGTGTCACTCATGGCAAGACACAAGATACACACACTGATAAACGTGTGCACATGAAGATAGCAGTACGACACAGATGAGCATGGACCAGAACTAGTGATGATTTTCATGACTGCTGGTTGGTGCTGTGTTCAATAAAATGGATAAAAATGTTTCCATTCTTTTTCCTCTGACATTACTCTTTGAGTTTCTCTTGCTCACTTTCGCTGTGCTCATTAAAACCTGTGCAAAGAGTTTGTCATCAAATGTGATTAAGTTACACTGAGGAAAAAAATGAATTCACCCCACTCGGAATTTAAGTTTGTATTTTAAAAGGAGGGTTCTTGATGCAATAATTTAAAAAAGAATCCTCTTAAAATCCAAAGTAAAACTACATCTCTACAACAGGATTTAAATCAAATAAAAAAGTATTAAACACACAATAATCACCCTCTTTAATGTCACACGACTGAATTATCACTTTTCAGGGGTGGATCTAGATTCATTTGTAGGGGGGTTGCGAGTAAGTTGTGTCAAAGGCATGGTGGTGGTGGTGGTGGGGGGGTAAGTAAGTAAGGTTTATTTATATAGCACCTTTCAAGATAGAAGTCACAAAGTGCTTCACATAAGAAGAGAGAAATTAAAAACAGCAGAAACATAAAACCATAAAAACTAGGTAAAAGCCAGCCTATACAAAAGGGTCTTTAGCTTCACTTTAAATGTTTCATCAGAGTCCACAGAGCGGAGGTCCAAAGGCAATGCATTCCACATTTTAGGTGCCACCCAGTGATTACCTCAGGGGGGTGTCATGCTCCCGCATCACCACCACCTCAAAAATTTTTACAAATCAATCAATCAATCAATCAATTTTTTTTATATAGCGCCAAATCACAACAAACAGTTGCCCCAAGGCGCTTTATATTGTAAGGCAAGGCCATACAATAATTATGTAAAACCCCAACGGTCAAAACGACCCCCTGTGAGCAAGCACTTGGCTACAGTGGGAAGGAAAAACTCCCTTTTAACAGGAAGAAACCTCCAGCAGAACCAGGCTCAGGGAGGGGCAGTCTTCTGCTGGGACTGGTTGGGGCTGAGGGAGAGAACCAGGAAAAAGACATGCTGTGGAGGGGAGCAGAGATCGATCACTAATGATTAAATGCAGAGTGGTGCATACAGAGCAAAAAGAAAAAGAAACAGTGCATCATGGGAACCCCCCAGCAGTCTACGTCTATAGCAGCATAACTAAGGGATGGTTCAGGGTCACCTGATCCAGCCCTAACTATAAGCTTTAGCAAAAAGGAAAGTTTTAAGCCTAATCTTAAAAGTAGAGAGGGTGTCTGTCTCCCTGATCTGAATTGGGAGCTGGTTCCACAGGAGAGGAGCCTGAAAGCTGAAGGCTCTGCCTCCCATTCTACTCTTACAAACCCTAGGAACTACAAGTAAGCCTGCAGTCTGAGAGCGAAGCGCTCTATTGGGGTAATATGGTACTACGAGGTCCCTAAGATAAGATGGGACCTGATTATTCAAAACCTTATAAGTAAGAAGAAGAATTTTAAATTCTATTCTAGAATTAACAGGAAGCCAATGAAGAGAGGCCAATATGGGTGAGATATGCTCTCTCCTTCTAGTCCCCGTCAGTACTCTAGCTGCAGCATTTTGAATTAACTGAAGGCTTTTTAGGGAACTTTTAGGACAACCTGATAATAATGAATTACAATAGTCCAGCCTAGAGGAAATAAATGCATGAATTAGTTTTTCAGCATCACTCTGAGACAAGACCTTTCTGATTTTAGAGATATTGCGTAAATGCAAAAAAGCAGTCCTACATATTTGTTTAATATGCACTTTGAATGACATATCCTGATCAAAAATGACTCCAAGATTTCTCACAGTATTACTAGAGGTCAGGGTAATGCCATCCAGAGTAAGGATCTGGTTAGACACCATGTTTCTAAGATTTGTGGGGCCAAGTACAATAACTTCAGTTTTATCTGAGTTTAAAAGCAGGAAATTAGAGGTCATCCATGTCTTTATGTCTGTAAGACAATCCTGCAGTTTAGCTAATTGGTGTGTGTCCTCTGGCTTCATGGATAGATAAAGCTGGGTATCATCTGCGTAACAATGAAAATTTAAGCAATACCGTCTAATAATACTGCCTAAGGGAAGCATGTATAAAGTGAATAAAATTGGTCCTAGCACAGAACCTTGTGGAACTCCATAATTAACTTTAGTCTGTGAAGAAGATTCCCCATTTACATGAACAAATTGTAATCTATTAGACAAATATGATTCAAACCACCGCAGCGCAGTGCCTTTAATACCTATGGCATGCTCTAATCTCTGTAATAAAATTTATGGTCAACAGTATCAAAAGCAGCACTGAGATCTAACAGAACAAGCACAGAGATGAGTCCACTGTCCGAGGCCATAAGAAGATCATTTGTAACCTTCACTAATGCTGTTTCTGTACTATGATGAATTCTAAAACCTGACTGAAACTCTTCAAATAGACCATTCCTCTGCAGATGATCAGTTAGCTGTTTTACAACTACCCTTTCAAGAATTTTTGAGAGAAAAGGAAGGTTGGAGATTGGCCTATAATTAGCTAAGATAGCTGGGTCAAGTGATGGCTTTTTAAGTAATGGTTTAATTACTGCCACCTTAAAAGCCTGTGGTACATAGCCAACTAACAAAGATAGATTGATCATATTTAAGATCGAAGCATTAAATAATGGTAGGGCTTCCTTGAGCAGCCTGGTAGGAATGGGGTCTAATAAACATGTTGATGGTTTGGATGAAGTAACTAATGAGAATAACTCAGACAGAACAATCGGAGAGAAAGAGTCTAACCAAATACCGGCATCACTGAAAGCAGCCAAAGATAACGATACGTCTTTGGGATGGTTATGAGTAATTTTTTCTCTAATAGTTAAAATTTTGTTAGCAAAGAAAGTCATGAAGTCATTACTAGTTAAAGTTAATGGAATACTCAGCTCAATAGAGCTCTGACTCTTTGTCAGCCTGGCTACAGTGCTGAAAAGAAACCTGGGGTTGTTCTTATTTTCTTCAATTAGTGATGAGTAGAAAGATGTCCTAGCTTTACGAAGGGCTTTTTTATAGAGCAACAGACTCTTTTTCCAGGCTAAGTGAAGATCTTCTAAATTAGTGAGACGCCATTTCCTCTCCAACTTACGGGTTATCTGCTTTAAGCTACGAGTTTGTGAGTTATACCACGGAGTCAGACACTTCTGATTTAAAGCTCTCTTTTTCAGAGGAGCTACAGCATCCAAAGTTGTCTTCAATGAGGATGTAAAACTATTGACGAGATACTCTATCTCCCTTACAGAGTTTAGGTAGCTACTCTGCACTGTGTTGGTATATGGCATTAGAGAACATAAAGAAGGAATCATATCCTTAAACCTAGTTACAGCGCTTTCTGAAAGACTTCTAGTGTAATGAAACTTATTCCCCACTGCTGGGTAGTCCATCAGAGTAAATGTAAATGTTATTAAGAAATGATCAGACAGAAGGGAGTTATCAGGGAATACTGTTAAGTCTTCTATTTCCATACCATAAGTCAGAACAAGATCTAAGATATGATTAAAGTGGTGGGTGGACTCATTTACTTTTTGAGCAAAGCCAATAGAGTCTAATAATAGATTAAATGCAGTGTTGAGGCTGTCATTCTCAGCATCTGTGTGGATGTTAAAATCGCCCACTATAATTATCTTATCTGAGCTAAGCACTAAGTCAGACAAAAGGTCTGAAAATTCACAGAGAAACTCACAGTAACGACCAGGTGGACGATAGATAATAACAAATAAAACTGGTTTTTGGGACTTCCAATTTGGATGGACAAGACTAAGAGACAAGCTTTCAAATGAATTAAAGCTCTGTCTGGGTTTTGGATTAATTAATAAGCTGGAATGGAAGATTGCTGCTAATCCTCCACCCCGGCCCGTGCTACGAGCATTCTGACAGTTAGTGTGACTCGGGGGTGTTGACTCATTTAAACTAACATATTCATCCTGCTGTAACCAGGTTTCTGTTAGGCAGAATAAATCAATATGTTGATCAATTATTATATCATTTACCAACAGGGACTTAGAAGAGAGAGACCTAATGTTTAATAGACCACATTTAACTGTTTTAGTCTGTGGTGCAGTTGAAGGTGCTATATTATTTTTTCTTTTTGAATTTTTATGCTTAAATAGATTTTTGCTGGTTATTGGTAGTCTGGGAGCAGGCACCGTCTCTACGGGGATGGGGTAATGAGGGGATGGCAGGGGGAGAGAAGCTGCAGAGAGGTGTGTAAGACTACAACTCTGCTTCCTGGTCCCAACCCTGGATAGTCACGGTTTGGAGGATTTAAGAAAATTGGCCAGATTTCTAGAAATGAGAGCTGCTCCATCCAAAGTGGGATGGCTGCCGTCTCTCCTAACAAGACCAGGTTTTCCCCAGAAGCTTTGCCAATTATCTATGAAGCCCACCTCATTTTTTGGACACCACTCAGACAGCCAGCAATTCAAGGAGAACATGCGGCTAAACATGTCACTCCCGGTCTGATTGGGGAGGGGCCCAGAGAAAACTACAGAGTCCGACATTGTTTTTGCAAAGTTACACACCGATTCAATGTTAATTTTAGTGACCTCCGATTGGCGTAACCGGGTGTCATTACTGCCGACGTGAATTACAATCTTACCAAATTTACGCTTAGCCTTAGCCAGCAGTTTCAAATTTCCTTCAATGTCGCCTGCTCTGGCCCCCGGAAGACAATTGACTATGGTTGCTGGTGTCGCTAACTTCACATTTCTCAAAACAGAGTCGCCAATAACCAGAGTTTGATCCTCGGCGGGTGTATCGTCGAGTGGGGAAAAACGGTTAAAGATGTGAACGGGTTGGCGGTGTACACGGGGCTTCTGTTTAGGGCTACGCTTCCTCCTCACAGTCACCCAGTCGGCCTGCTTTCCCGGCTGCTCGGGATCTGCCAGGGGGGAACTAACGGCGGCTAAGCTACCTTGGTCCGCACCGACTACAGGGGCCTTGCTAGCTGTAGAATTTTCCACGGTGCGGAGCCGAGTCTCCAATTCGCCCAGCCTGGCCTCCAAGCTACGAATAAGCTACACTTATTACAAGTACCATTACTGCTAAAGGAGGCCGAGGAATAACTAAACATTTCACACCCAGAGCAGAAAAGTGCGGGAGAGACAGGAGAAGCCGCCATGCTAAATCGGCTAAGAGCTAGTAGCTACGCTAAGCTAGCGGATTCCTAAAAACACGCAAAGCGAATAATGTGTAAATAATTTAGAGGTGATTCAGCAGAAGGAGTGCTTTAGTTAAGGCACGTAAAGATTACACTGGGAAACAAATCGTAATCTAGATAACTAGATCAGTCTAACTGCGCAGATCAAACAGCTAACAGATACAGAAAAACACCGCTGTGCTCCGGAACAAGAAGTGATACAATACCGCAGTGAGAGCCGACCACCAGTAGAGTCAAGTAAAAAAGTAAAAAAAAAAAAAAATAAAAAGGTAAAAAAGTAAAAAAGTCTTGAAAAAGACTATTAGTTCAAAGTCCAAAGCAGCAGGTAGCAGTCTCTGTGTAAACAGTCCCAACAGAGAGCCAAAATTAACAGATACAGCAAAACACCGCTGTGCTCCGGAACAGGAAGTGAGCCTGAGCCTTTCTTGCATTTTAAGGTAATATGGGAAGCTAAATACTGACTCTCTTTGTTTTGAACACACATATACTGTATTTTTTAATTTTAAATGCTGGAAATCTTCTAATTCTATGCAGCAGCATTCATCAATTAGCCTTTGTTTATGCAAGACCCTTCCCATATTTTATCACACCTTTGGTCAGTGGGTCGGATTGACGTGGGGGGGTTGGTTGCGCCCCCCCCAAACCCTCACAACTCCCCTCTGGATCTGCCACTGCTTTTGTAGCCAGTTGTCTTTTGACAAGTCAGTAAGTGAATACAAGAACATTTTCAAAGCTCTTTGATTTCAGTTTGAATTTGAGAGATGGCAGAGAAGGAGTGGAGGTTATGTCTTTGTCTCGGTTGTCTGTCTGTCTTTGTACACTATTGCACAAAAACTCATGAACTGCTTTTGAAGAACGTTTGTGGAGAGATGGCCCAACTCTCCGGAAAAAGCTGTTGAAACTTAGGTGTTTATCCAGATCTACTTGATAAAGTTTCCTTTTATCTGTCTTTGCTCTCTTGCCTTATGATGTCACATTATGACATTGTAAAGATGTAATGGTGGGCGGGGAGCGGGGGGTGGGGGGCTGTAACTTTTGCATGTTACTTCACCAATCACAGCTTTGAACAGACTGGCACAGAGAAAGACTTAAGTTTTTTTGTTTGTTTGTTTTTTTACTTGTGCCAAGCTGCCATGAGGCTGTGATGAGGTTGGGCAACAGTTTCTCCAGTCACTTGAGTGGCTGTGATTGGAGGGGATGAAGGGGATGGAGGTGACACAGTAAATGTGGACATGTTATGGTGGGTTAGGGTGGAGGAGTGGTGAGATTTGGTATGACAGCTGAGGTGACTTTGAAAGTGTTGCAGTCAATAGTTTCAGTGCCAGCAGAGTGACATAAAGCCTGGAGGTGGGGCCAACGCAGCAAAGCGTAGGTGGGCCGAGGTCAGGGATCCGGATCAGTTTTAGCTGATTAGAAGGAAAAAAAACTCCTCCTCTTCCCTTCTGACATAAGTTGGATATTTCCAAGGAGGGGGTGGGGTTGTTTAACATCCCTGTCCCATCCATAATGTGTCAGTGTCAACAGTAAAAGGAGACACTCCTTCCAAACTTCTTGCAGCATCAACAGAAGTGTCCTTCTTTCCTTCCTCTCCTCCATCCTTTCTTCTGATTATATCCACCAATAGGGCGTTCTGCTGTATTACCACGACATCAGAGCCAAGTGGCGGATTGCTTCTTATGGCCATCCAGACTCCCACCCTCATCATCCCCCCATCCATCCATGCCCCCCCCCGTGCTTGTGCTATAGCGTAGCACTGCGGTGCTCATAGAAGCTGACTGCGCTCCGTTCTGCACTGTGCTGCAGAGAAAGAGACTGAGAGAGAGGGAGTGTGAGGAGGGAGGAATTGTACTAGGGTGGTGGTGGTGGTGGTAGTGGGGGGGGTGTCACTTTTTTGCACCCTTGGTTTTCTTGCCTCCTGTACCCCCTTTTATTCTGCTGAGCTCCGCAACCTGGGATGCTCGTATCCGTTTATCGATCGGCCTGCTCGTCTCGCTCGGCTCATTCAGGAGGATGCCTCAGCTGAATGGTGTTCCTTTGTAAGCAGAACCTTCATTCTTCCTCCTCCTCCTCGCACAGCGTGTGTGATGGCAGTTCCGAATCCCTGATAGAGAGAGAGAGGAAAAAAAACTCACACTGGTGCACAAATGGCTGCTACTTTATGATGTCATAATGACCTCAGTTTGAGAGGCTGTTTATGAGTCATTAGGGTTTCATCACCAAAGTGGTAACAAACAGTTTTGTTCTTCTTTGTGGTGTTTTAGCTGTCCAATAGACAGGCTGTGATCAGATCTGTCTGTCTGTCTGCGGATGGATTTTTATACAGAAAGACTTTATTCTTTGGTCAGGGAAGGGTTGATTAAATGTAAACTCTGCTTTTGTTGGTTTTTCATCAGATCTTATCAAATTTAATGTCATCATACTGGAACACATCAACGATACACATTCCACTGGTGGTTGATATCCTTCTTGTCGTTTCGTTTTTGATATTGGTTAATGCTTGACAAAAAGGCTTGAATGCCTTTTTCAAGATTAGTAAATGTATCAAAAAATACAGAAACCATTGTTTCATATTTCTATGGTGAAATGTCCTCCAGAGGGAAGCAGCAGACCTGTGGAACACTCAGATAACACAAACAAACATTCAGCGTGGTGAATGGTGCCGAGCGTGCTGGAGTGCCTGTCAGACTACAGCAGCTAGTTCATTCATTCATTCAGTTTCTACAACTACTTATTCCAATTAAGGGTTGTGGAGGGGGTGGGGGCGCTGGAGCGTATCTCAGTGGTCATTAGGCAAGAGACAGGGTACACCCTGGACACACTGTCAGTCTGTCGCAGGGCCACATATAGACAGGCTCATTCACACTTTCACTGTTATCAACAGTCAATTTAAAGTTCCCAATTCACCTAACCTGCATGTCTTTGGAAGAGGGAGAAGCCGGAGCACCTGGAAGGAACCCACGCAAACACGGGGAGAATATCCAAACTCCATACAGAAAGGACCAAGTTGGATGCAAACCTGGGAACTTCTCATTGTGAGGCAACATTACTACCCAGTAAGCCACTGACAACAGTTTCATAGTGAAACTGACTTCACATATTTTTGGAGCCATCTGCTACATTTGTGACACAAGCAGCTAAATAAAAGGAAAGTGAGAGACTGAAAGTATTTTAACGGCAACAATACGATTTTAATGCATTGTCATAATGTACAGAATGTTAGAACAGTCTTTGGATGTAGGTCCCCATCATGATGGAACATAGAGGTACTTAGATCTCAGATCTTGCCTTCAGAAGAAGGCAGGGGTGGAGTCTACCCTCAAGCATCAGACACACTGAATGATGGTGATGGGGTGGAAGAGGTGGTGTCCTGGTCAGCAACTGCAAGCAGCAGAGAGATGAGTTAGAACTGATATATTTTAAAGAACATGCATATTTCATATTGGCTTTGAGTTGATGACTGAAAGAGGGACCAGTTGCTTCCTATTTGGGATTATAGCTGTTACTAATTAGGTGACTCTAAATCAAATCAAATCAAATCAATTTTATTTATATAGTGCCAAATCACAACAAACAGTTGCCCCAAGGCGCTTTATATTGTAAGGCAAAGCCATACAATAATTACGGAAAAACCCCAATGGTCAAAACGACCCCCTGTGAGCAAGCACTTGGCGACAGTGGGAAGGAAAACCTCCCTTTTAACAGGAAGAAACCTCCAGCAGAACCAGGCTCAGGGAGGGGCAGTCTTCTGCTGGGACTGGTTGGGGCTGAGGGGAGAGAATCAGGAAAAAGACATGCTGTGGAAGAGCGCAGAGATCAGTCACTAATGATTAAATGCAGAGTGGTGCATACAGAGCAAAAAGAGAAAGAAACACTCAGTGCATCATGGGAACTCCCCAGCAGTCTAAGTCTATAGCAGCATAACTAAGGGATGGTTCAGGGTCACCTGATCCAGCCCTAACTATAAGCTTTAGCAAAAAGGAAAGTTTTAAGCCTAAACTTAAAAGTAGAGAGGGTGTCTATCTCCCTGATCCGAATTGGGAGCTGGTTCCAGAGGAGAGGAGCCTGAAAACTGAAGGCTCTGCCTCCCATTCTACTCTTACAAACCCTAGGAACTACAAGTAAGCCCGCAGTCTGAGAGTGAAGCGCTCTATTGGGGTGATATGGTACTATGAGGTCCCTAAAATAAGATGGGACCTGATTATTCAAAACCTTATAAGTAAGAAGAAGAATTTTAAATTCTATTCTAGAATTAATAGGAAGCCAATGAAGAGAGGCCAATATGGGTGAGATATGCTCTCTCCTTCTAGTCCCCGTCAGCACTCTAGCTGCAGCATTTTGAATTAACTGAAGGCTTTTCAGGGAACTTTTAGGACAACCTGATAATAATGAATTACAATAGTCCAGCCTAGAGGAAATAAATGCATGAATTAGTTTTTCAGTATCACTCTGAGACAAGACCTTTCTAATTTTAGAGATATTGCGCAAATGCAAAAAAGCAGTCCTAAATATTTGTTTAATATGCGCATTGAATGACATATCCTGATCAAAAATGACTCCAAGATTTCTCACAGTATTACTAGAGGTCAGGGTAATGCCATCCAGAGTAAGGATCTGGTTAGACACCATGTTTCTAAGATTTGTGGGGCCAAGTACAATAACTTCAGTTTTATCTGAGTTTAAAAGCAGGAAATTAGAGGTCATCCATGTCTTTATGTCTGTAAGACAATCCTGCAGTTTAGCTAATTGGTGTGTGTCCTCTGGCTTCATGGATAGATAAAGCTGGGTATCATCTGTGTAACAATGAGAATTTAAGCAATGCTGTCTAATAATACTGCCTAAGGGAAGCATGTATAAAGTGAATAAAATTGGTCCTAGCACAGAACCTTGTGGAACTCCATAATTAACCTTAGTCTGTGAAGAAGATTCCCCATTTACATGAACAAATTGTAATCTATTAGATAAATATGATTCAAACCACCGCAGCGCAGTGCCTTTAATACCTATGGCATGCTCTAATCTCTGTAATAAAATTTTATGGTCAACAGTATCAAAAGCAGCACTGAGGTCTAACAGAACAAGCACAGAGATGAGTCCACTGTCTGAGGCCATAAGAAGATCATTTGTAACCTTCACTAATGCTGTTTCTGTACTATGATGAATTCTAAACCCTGACTGAAACTCTTCAAATAGACCATTCCTCTGCAGATGATCAGTTAGCTGTTTTACAACTACCCTTTCAAGAATTTTTGAGAGAAAAGGAAGGTTGGAGATTGGCCTATAATTAGCTAAGATAGCTGGGTCAAGTGATGGCTTTTTAAGTAATGGTTTAATTACTGCCACCTTAAAAGCCTGTGGTACATAGCCAACTAATAAAGACAGATTGATCATATTTAAGATCGAAGCATTAATTAATGGTAGGGCTTCCTTGAGCAGCCTGGTAGGAATGGGGTCTAATAGACATGTTGATGGTTTGGATGAAGTAACTAATGAAAAACTCAGACAGAACAATCTGAGAGAAAGAGTCTAACCAAATACCGGCATCACTGAAAGCAGCCAAAGATAACGATACGTCTTTGGGATGGTTATGAATAATTGTTTCTCCAAGAGTTAAAATTTTATTAGCAAAGAAAGTCATGAAGTCATTACTAGTTAAAATTAAAGGAATACTCGGCTCAATAGAGCTCTGACTCTTTGTCAGCCTGGCTACAGTGCTGAAAAGAAACCTGGGGTTGTTCTTATTTATTATCTTTATTATTTATTATCTTATTTATTTATTACTCTAAATGAAAGCTTTGAAATCTGAGTCCTCCTGGCAGAACTTATGCTATGCTCCATTTCCTACAATGTATTGCTCATATTCTACAGTATCTTGTTTTTTTGTTCGTTTTCTTTTTTTGGGGGGGGGGGGGGGGGGTCGAAGGGGTGCTTTAGCATTTTTCTTTGTTGTTTATGGTTGACAGAGTGGCTGTAAAAATGATTGTGACTTAAGTGTGTATGGAGTCCAACACACCTGGAGAAGCAGAAATCAAACTTTTTATCTTCAGCCTTTCAGATTGGTTATGTCTGGGATCATGCACTGGTGCCTTACATTCTCAAATTCACCATGCTATGGAACTGATTTGGACCTTGGATGGCTAATATCCAGGCAGCCATCCAGTCCATCCACAATTCTCTTAAATAGCCATCTATCTGCTGCAGCCAGGTGAGATGTGTGTACTTCCTAGGTATTCTCCAGTTGTTGAAGGCAATGTCATAGCTGACATTTCCTCGCCAAGCACATGATATTTCTCACCTTAGTCTCCATAAGGAACAACTTGCTTGACACAAAAAACATTCCAATGGCAGCAAAGAATCTTCTGAAGGGACCTGGCACCTTTGATTACTATTTAAAGTCCAAGTCTCACAACCATACATTTAGAGAGGAAACACCAGGTCCACAAAGACTTGGACCTTTGTTGTACTGCAAAGATATTGGCATCACCAAACATCTTTGGCCAGTAAACTTATGACTCCACGAAAGGACAGACTGTTGGGTCGTGGTCAAGTGTCACTGATTTTGAGAAAACCCATCAGTCTTACATATCCCATGACAGTTAAGTAAATTTTAATCAGTGATACTGTAAGTTTTTAATAATGTTGTTAATCTCAAAGACTAATTTGAGGATTGTTCAGATTCATTTTCACTGTATTCTAAACCAGTCATTTATCTCTCTGTTGTCACCTTCCTTTTCCCACTCCGCTCCGGTGGTTTCCTTGCGCTATGGGCAATATATTTATCAGTGATCCCTTCCCCCTCAGTGCTTTTCAGGATAATGCTGCGACAGAGCTTTCCTTCTCTGTGTGCTGCCTGGTGACACAGTAACGGGGGAATGCAGCGAGAAAAAGTGACGCTGTGCTATAGTTGATGACATGTCAAAAATAAAGCGTTTAACCTCTGAGTGAGCGTCCTCCTCCTCACGCCTCGCTCAGGGCTCGATGGCTCAGCCATCATTAGCCATGAATGTGCAGTAAGCTGCTGTCCCTGAGATATACAGAGCAGAAAGGCTCACTGCAGAATCCTCAGCTATGCTCTGTGTGGGATGGAGGTGTGCATTGCAGCTCATCCATCTACCAGCTACCCTTTGACACCCTCATCGTACTGAGTGGCAGCTCCGCTATATTAGTGCCCACTGAAGACCGGAGACATTATGGGGGTTGTTTGTCTGTCACTTAGCAGCAGGTTAAGGTGTAAATCGGGATATGTGAGGTGATCTCTTCAACCCGAGCACTGTGTCTTCAGAATCCGTAGTTTGGGACTCCAAACCTGGTTTATGTGTTTCCAAGAAATCCCCTAAAAGTGATGAACATGATGTGTAAGAACCCATAATTGTGTTTAAAGGAAGAGTTTTAAAGAGTTCTGAGAAGTAAAACTCCCTCAGCAGCTTAAAATGTGTCGGATCTTCTGATTTTACAAACCATTGAAAGACGTTTTGTGTTTTTGTGCATGATGCAGGTTCATTTTTTGGAAGGTATTTTAGAAGACAGTATCCACATTGACTAATTGTTATTTTAGAACAATAAGTTCCTCCAGTTTTGTAATGTGGGAATTGATTTCTATAGAAATCTCGATCAGGACTCATTAGAGTGCTGTTCTAATGAGGCCCCGTTGTGTTGTGATGCCCTGATTTAATGAAAACACACACACAAAAAAAACTATGAATATTTTTGTCTATTTAAAGAGAAATACTGGGACTTCAAAGTGCAAGTGACTCATAAATTCCAACAATATACAAGACAAACATGGACATGGATCCCAAAGCAGGTTAGGTACCCAATTTGGTTTGTCAAACGCTCTCACAGGCATGCTGTCTGAGTATTAAACAATATTTTTAAATCAGATTTTGTCTTTTCTGATACAAATATTTGAATCCCATCTGCCATCACAAATGCTGTCCATGGTGCTGAAACTTAAATGAGTGTACAACAATGTTGGAGTCATTACTCAATAAAAATAATTTATTACACATTGCTTGCTTCTTTAAAAAATGTAATAAAGTATTTCTTTACTGTCCATTGAAAGTAACTTATAAGATCACTCATGACTTTTGTGTTCTGCAACAATAGCTTAAAGTCAACAAATTCCTATTATTATTATTATTATGAGGAACTGTGTGATAAGATTGCTACTTAAGATAAGTTTGCTACTTAATACACACACACACACACACACACACACACACACACGCACAGTAGATATTTCTACTGCAGTTATTAAAGCAAGTGATTTGTATAAAAAAGTATTCAACAGGCATTTAACAGTAGGAAAATGAACACAGCTCTTTAATCCCAGCCCGGTCTCACATTTTACTTTTTTTTTCGTGCCTCCGTCATGAAAAGTGTCCACTTTTCATGACACTTTTTTTTTTTTTTTTTTTTGCTATTTACAACCCCAGTTCCAATGAAGTTGGGACGTTGTGTAAAATGTAAATAAAAACAGAATAGAATGATTTGCAAATCCTCTTCAACCTATATTCAGTTGAATACACCACAAAGACAAGATATTTAATGTTCAAACTGATAAACTGTTGTTTTTGTGCAAATATTTGCTCATTTTGAAATGGATGCCTGCAACACATTTCAAAAAAGTTGGGACGGGGCAACAAAAGACTGGGAAAGTTGGTGAATGTTCAAAGAACACCTAATTGGAAACAAGTTGAGTGTCATGATTAGGTATAAAAGGAGCACCCCCAAAATGCTCAGCCATTCACAAGCAAAGATGGGGCAAGGATCACCACTTTGTGAACAACTACATGAAAAAATAGTCCAACAGTTTAAGAACAGTGTTTCTCAATGTTCAATTGCAAGGAATTTAGAGATTCTATCATCCACAGTCCATAATATAATACGAAGATTCAGAGAATCTGGAGAACTTTTGACACGTAAGCAGCAAGGCAAAAAAACAATATTGAATGCCTGTGACCTTTGATCCTTCAGGCGGCACTGCATTAAAAACCGACTTCATTGTGTAAAGGATCTTACCACGTGGGCTCAGGAACACTTCAGAAAACCACTGTCAGTTAACACAGTTCATCGCTACATCCACAAGTGCAAGTTAAAACTCTGAGATGCAAAGCAAAACCCATACATCAACAACATCCAGAAATTCTGCTGCCTTCTCTGGGCCCGAGCTCATTTGAAATGGACAGATGCAAAGTGGAAACGTGTGCTGTGGTCTGATGAGTCCACATTTCAAATTGTTTTTGGAAATCATGGACGTTGTGTCCTCCGAACACAAGAGGGAAAAGACCATCCAGATTGTTACCAGCGCAAAGTTCAAAAGCCAGCATCTGTGATGGTATGGGGGTGTGTTAGTGCCCACGGCATGGACAACTTAAACATCTGTGATGGCATCCACAATTTTGAAAGGTACATCCAGGTTTTGGAGCAACACATGCTGCCATCCAAGCAACATCTTTTGTCAGGGACATCCCTGCTTATTTCAGCAAGACAATCCCAAGCCACATTCTGCACGTGTTACAACAGCGTGGCTTCGTAGTACAACACCTGGGAAAAATTATGGAATCACCGGCCTCGGATGATGTTCATTCAGTCGTTTAATTTTGTAGAAAAAAAGCAGATCACAGACATGACACAAAACTAAAGTCATTTCAAATGGCAACTTTCTGGCTTTAAGAAACACTATAAGAAATCAGGAAAAAAGATTGTGGCAGTCAGTAACGGTTACTTTTTTAGACCAAGCAGAAGGAAAAAAAATATGGAATCACTCAATTCTGGAAGGAAGGAAAGGTGATGTAACACAGTGGTAAACATACCACTGTCCCAGCTTTTTTAAAACAAGTTGTAGCCATCCATTTCAAAATGAGCAAATATCTGAACATTAAATATCTTGTCTTTGTGGTGTATTCAATTGAATATAGGTTGAAGAGGATTTGCAAATCATTGTATTCTGTTTTTATTTACATTTTACACAACGTCCCAACTTCATTGGAACTGGGATTGTAGAATCTTCCCCTTCTCCTAACACTAACCATAGCGTAACTGTGTACCCTCCCCAAACGTTAACCATGACCCCGCCAGACTCTCCCCCTTTCACCTCACATTTTGTGCCCATCACAAAATGAATTTGTGCCCCCGTTACATAAAACACCCCATTTTTGTACCCCCGTCATGAACCCATAGGTTAATGTACTTTTCATAACTCAGTCCCACAAACTGAATATTCCATCAGGATGAGCAATGACAGACTAACACTGTTGAACTAAAAAAAGAGTTAAATTGTTTTTTCACCTGTTGCGAGAGCAAGCAAAGTTTTGGCCTGTCAAGTTTTAGTCCAGTCTCGCACGTTTTTTTTTTTTTTTTTTTTTTTTTTATACTGTTACGAAATCCATCACATTTTCGTGACATGGTCAAGTTTCAGTGATTGTTTTTAACCCTAAGCCTAACCACAACTTTTTTGTGATTGTTTTTTTAAGAGGTAGGCTTAAGTTGAGCAGAAAGTATTTGGGTTGAGTCTTCTTTTTTTACTTTGCCATGCTCCATGAGTCTGTGACTGAAGAATCAACACACACATATTGTGTGCACACTCATTCAAATTATAAATATTTTTTCTTTATTAATTTGTCAACTGAATTTGAGTGAATTAACCTACTTGACTTGTATGTTTTGGTCTGCTGTTGTGGCTTTAAATTCAGAGTTTATATGAATTCTGGGGGTTTTCTTCCCCATGAACATCCTTAGCTGGATGAGTGGAATAAAGTGCCTGTGTAGTTATTAATCTCAGACTTAAACACTGTGGTCAGCAGGTCTTTACTTATTCATGATAAACATGACATTTGAAGAGCTTTCTCATAGGAAATACTTCTCACACATTTGCCCAAAAGCAATGTTTCCTTAACAGCTCAAGGTAACATATACAGCTAGAGTTTCATGTTTTGAGTTTTATGGAACATTTTTTAAACCAGATTTCATTATCTGAGTTTTGCGACGGCAGATTGAGAGGTGAGATTGAGGGAGATGCAACCCCCTCCAGACTTGAGCTGCTGACAAAAGGTGTAATAAAATATAGCAAAGGTTTTGAATGAACAAAGGGTGAGATTCATGGATGCTGCGGCATGCAGAATTAAATGATTTCCAATGTTTAAAATAAAAATTGTGGATTGTGACCTGCGCCATTGAACTGGGAGAACCGCTACAACATATCTTCAACCTTAGCCTGCAGCTTGGGACAATGCTCACCCTCTGGAAGACATCATGCATCGTTCCAGTTCCTAAGAAGAACCGGCCCAGCGACTTGAATGACTTCCGACCAGTGACACTTACTTCACCCCTGATGAAGACGTTGGATTGGCTCTTCCTCTGCTTCCTCAAACTGCAGGTGCAACACACCCAGGACTGTCTGTAGGTTGCATATAGGGCAGGTGTTGGCGTTGAAGATGCCACCCTCTACCTGCTACACAGAGTTCATTCGCATCTGGATAAGGGAAGCGGCACCGTGACGATTCTCTTCCTGGACTTCTCGTGTGCCTTCAACACCATCCAGCCCCTTGTGCTTCAAGACAAACTGAACAGGATGCAAGTGGATCCGTGCCTGGATCTCCAGCTACCTCACCGACAGGCTGCAGTATGTCAGGATGAGGGACATCACATCTGACCCTGATCAGCAGCACCGGTGCACCCCAGGGCATGGTGCGGGCCGCTCTCCTCTTCACCCTGTACACCTCCGACTTGAATTAATGAATTAATTTTTTTGGCACACACAGGTCCAGAACAACAAAAAACATACAATGAAAGAGGGAAATAAAATAGTCCAACAATGCACCCAAGTGCCCAAAAGGGTGTCAGGCAGAAGCAAAAGCTTGTAAATGCTACCCCTTTAACCAAAATAAAAAATTATACATATGCATATAAAATTATACATATACCATCATAACTACTACAAAGTATACATTGATCCATGAATTTGAATTTAAAAACACAAACATGCAAGCAGCAGTGCACAACAGAATCAGAACACAATCAATCATAACACAACAGAATCAATAAACCTAATTTAACATGCCATAGCAAATAATCACATAATTTTTATAGAGCCTTTTAAAACCACCCATACCACTGAGTGATTTTATATTTTCCAGGCAATTATTCCAAATATTTACACCTTTGACAGAAATACGACTTTTTACGGTTGTTCAAATCTTTGATTTCTGAAATAATAATGTTCCTCATTAATTGTAACTGGAGTCGCTCATTCCAAACAGGTCATGGACGTGTTGTGGCAGAAGTCTATTTTTCACTTTGAACATAATTTGTATTATGATGTAATCAATCAAGTCCCAAAATTTCAAAACATGCAAACGGACAAACAAAAGATTAGTTGGCTCACGACAAGGTTTCTTACTAATAATTCTTATAACTTTCTTTTGAAGTAAAAATATGGGATTTGTGTTAGATTTGTAGGTGGTTCCCCAAATGTCAATACAGTAGGTCACGTATGGAATAAGTAGTGACTGATATAAAGTACCTAATGAGTGTTGGGTGCTGTAGCAGACTAATGAGTCTGCTACAGCTCTGAGCTATGTCACATCCAGAAGTTTGCAGATGACACAGCCATTGTTGGATGCATCAGGGATGACAGAGAGGAGGAGTACAGCAGTCTAGTGAAGGACTTAGCTGTCTGGTGCCACACAAAAAAATCTCCAGCTCAACACCTCAAAGACAAAGGAGCTGGTCATTGACTTTGGGAAGTCCAGATCAAGATCACAACCAGTTCTGACTGAGGGAGTTGAGGTGGAAGCTGTGGATTCCCACAAGTACCTCGGGCTCTGGCTGGACAGCAAACTGGACTGGCGAACCCACACCAACCACCTGTACAGGAAGGGACAGAGCAGGTTGTGCTTTCTGAGGAGGTTGCGGATGTTTAACATCTGCAGGAAATTCCTACGGATATTCTACCAGCCTGTGGTAGCCAGTATCCTCTTTTACACCATGGTGTACTGGGGGAGCAGCACATCCAAGAAGGATGCATCCAGGCTGGACAAACTGATCAGGTGGGCTGGCTCTGTGGTTGTCATGAAGCTGGACTCTCTGGTGACAGTGGCAGAGAACACTGGACAAACTACTGGACATTATGGATGATGCTAGTTACCCTCTGCACACCGTCATCAGCAACCAGAGGAGCCTCTTCTGCCACAGACTGTTCCTTCCCAAGTGCAGAACCAACAGATTGAAAAACTCCTTTGACCCTCAGGCCATCAGACTGTACAACTCCTCACTCAGGAGGAGGAGGAGTAACAGGAAGACAGAGGACGGGAAGGAGAGGAACAGCAGTAGCCAGTAATCCAGTAGCAAACAGTATATCTGGTATTTATATTTGTGCATTTATATTTATATTTGCAAATTATTTTTTTACTTTTGCACACTTTGCTCTGTGTGCTTCTTACCCTGTGTGTTGCTATACAATGCTGTCGGAACCACAATTTCCCTGAGGGAGTCTTGCCAAGGAATTAATAAAGTTCTGTCTAATCTAATCTGATCTGATTAAAAATGACTAGCACGTTGCCCATGGGGATCCACGGGCTCTAGATTGGGTAGTGTTTATAAAATAGGTAGCTACCATTTTTCAAGGGTGGTAATAAATTGTGCAAAATTTCTATAACGAGTTGGAATGGTGTGTGATTCCAGAATGTTTTTGAAACTTAGACCTCAACAGGTTTTAGAAGAACTGAACCCTTTTATTTCCTGTTAATTATGTAATTTTTAAATGTTAATTTACTATTTTAATGTATTTACAAATTGTTTAGGTTCATGATATCATATACACACTATTATTATTATTTTTATTATTATCAGTGTTATTATTTTATTTTTACTTCTATTTTGTCATTTGAATTTTAGATGGACCACAATGGAAATAAGTGTTTTCACTTTCTTGTGTCATCCATGTATTTTTAACATATTTACAATTATATTATGTACTTAAATTGAACTTACTAAATAAAATCATGCCCCCCCCCCCCCCCCCCCCCACACACACACACACACTCACGTTTTTAATATTTAGGTGATTTTACCACCCCCTGCTGGATTGCAGTGTGAGTCTAGAATGTAAATATCAATGTCCATTGTTCAGTGTTGATAAATAATATATGTACGAGGTCTGTCCATAAAGTATCGTACCTTTTTATTTTTTTTTAAACTATATGGATTTGATTCATATGTTTTCACGTCAGACAAGCTTGAACCCTCGTGCGCATGCGTGAGTTTTTCCACGCCTGTCGGTGACGTCATTCGCCTGTGAACACGCCTTGTGGAAGGAGTGGTCCCGCCCCCTCGTCGGATTTTCATTGTCTGGAAATGGCGGAATGATTTGGGTTTTTTTTCCATCAGAATTTTTTCAGAAGCTGTTAGAGACTGGCACCTGGAAACCATTCGAAAAATTTATCTGGCTTTCGGTGAAAATTTTACGGGCTTCACAGAGAATAAGGTCTGTTAATACAGCTTTAAGGACCCCTTTAAGGATGCCCGGCGCACCGCGCTCTGAGCTGCGATGACGCAGCACAAGCCACTGGACCATTTCTAAGCTGATGGCTCTGTGGATACAAGACCGTCGTGTGCTCTTTCTCTAGTTATCACAAGAGCTGGACATCAGCCATTTTCCAGCAGATTTCACTTTTAACAAGAGATTCGCTTCGCGCATCACGACTGATTCGCTTTGGAAGCGAGACAACGGAACACCTCCATTTCGGCGTGTCAGAGGACAAGTTTGGACATGCCTATCTCGGCTTTCAATGCTTACCAGTCGAGTGAGTTATAATAGAACTTGTGGAGAGCTGGGCATGTCCGAACTTGTCCTTTGGCACGCCGAAACGGAGGCGTTCTTTGTCTCGCTCGAACAGCAAATCGGTCGTGACGCACAAAGCCTCCGCGCAGCTTTCCACGACAAAATCTCTTGTTAAAAGTGAAATCTGCCAGAAAATGGCTGATGTCCAGCTCTTGTGATAACCAGAGAAAGAGCACACGACGGTCTCGTATCCACAGAGCCATCCATTTAGAAATGGTCCGGTGGCTTGTGCCGCGTCGTCGCAGCTCGGAGCACGGTGCGCCGAGCGTCCTTAAAGGGGTCCTTAAAGCTCTACTAACAGACCTTATTCTCTGTGAAGCCCGTAAAATTTTCACCGAAAGCCAGATAAATTTTTCGAATGGTTTCCAGGTGCCAGTCTCTAACAGCTTCTGAAAAAATTCTGATGGAAAAAAACCCAAAATCATTCCGCCATTTCCAGACAATGAAAATCCGATGACGGGGCGGGACCACTCCTTCCACAAGGCATGCTCACAGGCGAATGACGTCACCAACAGGCGTGGAAAAACTCACGCATGCGCACAAGGGTTCAAGCTTGTCTGACGTGAAAACATATGAATCAAATCCATATAGTTTAAAAAAAAAAAAAGGTACAATACTTTATGGACAGACCTCGTAGTTTCTCTAAAAATATTAGTTCTATCAACATTCAGTTTTGGCACTATTCATCCTTTAACCAAAAATACATAATCATACCAAACGGCAAATGTCAGCTCTCTCCAGTTTGTACGTGATCAAAGTTGCATGCACTCATGCAGAGCTTTGTGTCTTTTCTGGATTCTGATGTAAGCAGGTGCTTTTAATTGGATATACACAGACTGTGGTGGAAGACATTAAAAGCACTACACTTTTCAGTAATGGTGCCAACATGACACTTAAATTACTTGTGGTAATAGCAACATACCACTTAACTAAACTCACTAAACCAACTGAACTAAAAAACACACTAAATCAATGACACTAACCACACTGTTAAACTAACATGAACCACAATAACAACATTTAAAACCCCAAACTTCCATGGTTCATTGCAGAACAATGTCCATTGTTGACTATTTCGCTGAAATGGCTAATTTCTCAAAAAAAAAAAAAAAGTCCTATCAACTTTCCGTTTTCACAACGTTCATCCTTGACCCAAAATACATAAGCATGCCAAACAGAAAATGTCAGCTGTCCCTGGTTTCACCATGATCACATGCATGGCTATTATAATATATTATACCATGGTCAGTGAGAATTCCATGTCTAACTGGCTTGCATTATTTTCATATATATACACACACATAGTTCGGCGAGTTAAGTCACTGTAATATCACTCCGCTTTGGTCGTCACCATAGCAATGCGCAAATCAGTTGGTGCAGATCAGCTGTGTTTTGACAGGTGAATGACAGAAACGTGATGAAACATGGATTTCCAAGTGAATTTTAATATTTTTGGCAAAAATAAAATGTTGAGGAATAGGAAGAGGAGGAGAGCAAATGAGAAGAACAGCAAAATCAACAGCATAAAGATTTAACATCGGACAAACTGGACAAGACTGAAGATGGGAAAGAAGAAGAGAACGGTTGCCAAGGATGAAAATATCTTGAGACTGGCATAAAATAGTCCCAAATACTTACAAATTTTTATCAAGTTCTGTTAACTTAAATAAATATTTGTGTGTTAGCTCACTGTGTGGGACCATGGTATAAGCGGATTAAATAACTCGAAGCTGTGCATTATGCGGTTTGAATGCACTTCGCAAAGTAACACCACTCCGCTTCATGTCGTGGTGGCTTAGACTCTGGGTCATGCATTCAAACCATATAATTCACGGCTTCTTGTCGTTTAATCCTTACGTATACACATGTAATGAAGGCCAGCAGGTGTCGCTGTGCATATGTAGTTAGTAAACCTCACTCCCAACAGCTCAACAGAATTCTCTGGTCACAAGGCCAGAGCCCTTGGTTTTAGCCTTCTGGTTACAGAGTACGACTCCCATGCCAAGGATCATGAGTTCGGGTCCTGAGGGGAGCGAATGGGCGGAGTCATAACAACACAATGCAGCGTGCAGCCGCTACACACATAATGAATGTTTATGAGTTCAGTGGCACAAATATTTCATGAGGTGAAAACTGGAATCTTCCATTAGACGAGGCGAAGCTGAGGTGGATGGTACGTTCCAGCTTTGACATAACAGTCCAACACAAACTTTAAATAGGAGTCCAAAATTGTTCTCAGTCAACTTGGAAAAACAGAAAGTACAAAAATAATTCTGACATTGTAGACCGTGATACTTCCAAAAAACAAACAAACAAACAAAAACATATGGAACCATATTTGCACGCCAAATGCAACGCAACACAAATCGGACAAATAATACATGTCATGTGACACACAAAGCACCAATCCAATGACAAGGATCCACTCAGCCGTTATATAAATAATAATGATGACTAGAGAGTCAGTATTTAGTTTCCCAGATTGCTTTAGAATGCAGGAAAAAGGCTATGGAGTCTTCAAATTTTCTGGATCAGCATGCCCCTGGACATCCCCCGCAGTAGGGGCATATTTCTGGCAGACCCAGCCAAGTCAAAACCCACCCCCTACCCCTGAAGCTAGCTCCAACCCTGTTTTGACCCCAACATATCACATACGTAGTCCTACACAGCAACATTTTGGAGGTGGTGCAGAGGTGGTGCTGCCTGATGGCAACAAAGGAGGCAATCATTTCTGAATAGCTGTTTCCGTGATGACACAAATGTAGCTTTACTCCTCCTTCATCATACGAGGGCTGATTGAGAAGGTTTGAGCCTAACCCAGGAAAAGTAGGGAATGATCCATCTTTTGCATTCTGAGAAACAGTTTTGACTCACTGTGTGCAATGTTGAGAAATGTTGGCTTCTACTTTTTCTGGGTTGAAATTATATATGAAATTTCTTCAATTCTTCTCCTTTATTTGAGATGATAAGAACATTTTTATCATCACCTTCTTTTACGCAGTCATTTTAAGGCACATCTTGAAGCACAGGAGCTGCAGCACTTTTGTGAAGGTTCGTGTTGTGCTGTAGGAGCACTTCCCCGTGGATCTCCTCCTGACTCAGTAAGGACAAATGCCCTGTGGTGTGTGTTCATGTTGAAGCTCTGCAGGTGGCGCTGTTGCAAAGAGCAGGTGTACAGGAGCTGTTGCAGCCTCAGTCTTTGAAGTCCAACAATCAAGTAAACAAAGTCAGTTTTTGGGGAATAGATTTCAAAGTATGGTGTCCTTGCATAAAAATATACTTTCTCAAGCAAAATATGTTTTGTGTATTTTCTCGTATGTCACATAACCTTTGTTTTACCTCGTGAGTTTTATTCACTGGCAACAGATTTGCATTTTCTTGCAGAAACTTTGTTATACTCTAGTTTTGCCTTATGTTTGCCTTCCCTTGCAATAGTTATGAGTTCCCTTGTTATATTTTTGTTTTCCCTCTAAACAATTTTTCCATTGCTTCACTGAAATTTTGCAGTGCAATCAGGTTTTGATCCATCATTGCAGTTTTATTTATCTCACTATACCTTCACATTTTGACTCTATACCTTAGTGTTCTCTTTAGCAGGGGTGGTGGCCAAGTGGTTAATGGGCTTGGTTTCAGTGCAGAAGGCTCCGGGTTCAAATCCCACCCCTGCCACATTTCTCCATGTAATGTGGAGTTGCGTCAGGAAGGGCATCCGGTGTAAAACCTGTGCCAATTCAACATGCAGATCCACCTTGGATTTGCTGTGGTGACCCCAAGTGCAAACAAGGGAGCAGCCGAAGGGACTTACTTTTACCTTAGTGTTCTCTTTGTGAATTGAAACAACAAAATACTTTATATGGCTTGCATAGCAACAGACATAAACTTCGCTATCCGCCAATTGCAAGATAAGTGTCAAGAACAAGTCCAGCTGTTGTATCTCACCTTCATTGTCTTGATAGAGACATTGGATAGCATGTAACACCCACTTCTGTGGAAGACCCTGAGCCAAACGGCTGTTCAGTGAAATTCAACTTCCTGTGGATTTTCCAAGATGACATTCCCGACACAGTTCCGGTAAATGGCACAAAAACTGAAGCCTTCAGTGTTCAATCCAGAGTAAAGCAGGGCTGTGTCATCACCCAAATGCTCTTCATCATCTTTGTGGTTACAATCTTCCACCTTACCACTTACAAGTTGCCACCATTGGTTGACATCATATACAAAATTAATGGAAAGCTCTTCAACTGAGCTGACTGAAAGCCAAGACGTAAATCAAAACCACTTTATTCCTGGACTTCCAATATACTGATGACAGCAGTGTTTCTTCAATACTGTTCACTCCAACCAAGTTTAAAGAGTGGGCTGCACAGGGGACATAATACATCAGTGGGTTCTTCTTTTTGAGATGGGCTTGTAATCCATTTTATTATATGGCTGCAACGCTACGCATGCTCTGATTGGCTGATAACCGGTCGGCTATTTTCTCATATCAGACCAGTTTCCATGACAGTTAGTCCAAAACACGTATTTTCTTTACAAACCAGAAGCTAAAAACGCGATTAGAAAAAGCATATATATATATATATATATACGAGGGCTGTCAATAAAGTAGCGGTCCTTTTTATTTTTTTCAAAAACTATATGGATTTCATTCATATGTTTTTACGTCAGACATGCTTGAACCCTCGTGCGCATGCGTGAGTTTTTCCACGCCTGTCGGTGACGTCATTCGCCTGTGAGCACTCCTTGTGGGAGGAGTCGTCCAGCCCCTCCTCGGAATTCCTTTGTCTGAGAAGTTGCTGAGAGACTGGCGCGTTGTTTGATCAAAATTTTTTCTAAACCTGTGAGACACATCGAAGTGGACATGGTTCGAAAAATTAAGCTGGTTTTCAGTGAAAATTTTAACGGCTAATGAGAGATTTTGAGGTGATTCTGTCGCTTTAAGGACTTCCCACGGTGCGAGACGTCGCTCAGCGCTCTCAGCCGCCATCGTCAGCCTGTTCAAGCTGAAAACCTCCACATTTCAGGTTCTATTGATCCAGGATGTCGTGAGAGAACAGAGAAGTTTCAGAAGAAGTAAGTTTCAGCATTTTATCCGGATATTCCACTGTTAAAGGAGATTTTTTTAATGAAAGACGGGACGCGGTGCGGCGGCACAGGAAAAACACCTCCGTGTTGATAACCATCCAGGCGGCTTTTGATGGCTTTCAATGGAGTGAGTATATGAGAAATTGTTTAACAGGCAGGACATGTTCCAACTTGTCCTTAAGGCTTTCAACAGAGGTGTTTTTCCTGTGGCGGAGCGTCGCGGCAGCTGCGTCGCGGCAGCTGCGTCCCGACGCGCGGACCCGTCCGCACGTCTTTCATTAAAAAAATCTCCTTTAACAGTGGAATATCCGGATAAAATGCTGAAACCGACTTCTTCTGAAACTTCTCTGTTCTCTCACCACGTCCTGGATCAATAGAGCCTGAAATATGGAGGTTTTCAGCTTGAACAGGCTGACGACGGCGGCTGAGCGCGCTGAGCGACGTCTCGCACCGTGGAAGTCCTTAAAGCGACAGAATCACCTCAAAATCTCTCATCAGCCGTTAAAATTTTCACTGAAAACCAGCTTAATTTTTCGAACCGTGTCCACTTCGATGTGTCTCACAGGTTTAGTAAAAATTTTGATCAAACAACGCGCCAGTCTCTCAGCAACTTCTCAGACAAAGGAATTCCGACGAGGGGCTGGACGACTCCTCCCACAAGGAGTGCTCACAGGCGAATGACGTCACCGACAGGCGTGGAAAAACTCACGCATGCGCACGAGGGTTCAAGCATGTCTGACGTAAAAACATATGAATGAAATCCATATAGTTTTTGAAAAAAATAAAAAGGACCGTTACTTTATTGACAGCCCTCGTATATATATATATATATATATATATATATATATATATATATATATATATATATAATATCCTTATAATAACAGTGTGAGTTGTATGAGTGGAAAATATTAAAGAATTATTGACCTCACTTGCTCAGTCTGTATGGGAATATCAGACCTCTGTGTTTTTCACACGGACCTCGTGGCGATCGGTCCGTACTTACACCTCAGTCTGATTTTCCCCATACAGACCTCACAGTCGGTTAATAATCCTTTAATATTTTCCACTCATACAACTCGCACTGTTGTACGATTGTCCACAGAAGTTTGCAAGATGTAATCCAAGGTGATGTACCATTGTGATAACACAATAAACTAAACTTTGCCCTCTATGACTGTAATTATGCCCTCGATTAATTGTCTGAAATCCAAGAAAGCACTTGACAATGTCTCCCGTTTGCTTCACAAATGTGAAAATAAAACTAAGCTGGTCTCCATGGGACAAATCCAGGGTAGAGTCAACTATTACAAGGAAATACTTAGCATCACGTAATCCCTTAATAATAGTTTGCTGTATTCTTCTGCCATGAGTTCTATGAACTCTCCACACACTGCTGAGGACAAACAGAAGACAGTGTCACAACCCCTTTGTCCATATTTTCTTATGTGTTGTGCCAAGAAAGAGTCAAATTGCGTTAACAATTGTGAAATGCCCAAGTAGTTCCCAAAATGTGTTGAACCTGGTAATTTGTCTTGAACCCTATATACAAGGCCCTTCTTCTCAAAAATTTCATTACAGAGACAACTCTCCTGAGCTCCAATACTGCTTCTTCCCATTCCCGTTTATCAGTCCGCTGTCCACGGTAGCAGCTTTCGTCCGACTATAAGACAGGAAGCACCAGGACCATAAAAAGGCTTGGACATTTCGGGTTGTGGTGCTTCCTGTCATACTCCACTGTCAGAAAGAGGGCGCTATAATACTCACATACCAGATAAACTTCTGGATTCAAACCTTTGGATAGTTTCATATAATCTGTCATACTTTTCATCTGCTGCTGACAGGAAGCTCCCCTGAAGCTGCTCCAGAAGACTCATCAATACAGTGGACAGACAAAGAACAGAACAGATATTAATCATGAAAAAACTATCCACCTTAACATGCAATTACTACTTGTATTTAATTTTTAACATTTGCTCTTTGGCAGCAGTTTCATGTTTCTAATGAGGCTTTTACTGCAGCAAATGCTTCAGCCACATTTTTTTCCTGCTGTGCATTGGATAAAGTAAAGATTACTCAAACACTTTTAGGCATCATGTTCCCAAAAAAATCCACACATTCGACACTCACCCCAATAACATAGACTGGTTTACAGGAAAAGAAAAGGAAAAGGAAAGTGTGCCATAAATATCAAAGGGTCTACTGCTGTTTTTTAAAGCCAGTACAACTGAAACTGGAAAAGTGATGCTGTTTATGAATTTTGGCTTTGGTCCTGGTAATTTGGAATTTTGGCCATGCATTTTGGCTTTAGAATTTTGGCCATGTCTTGATCACAGTCTTGTATAAAGTACCACAAAGTGATACTTGAGTGAAAGTAAAAGTATCTCACCATAAAATTCCTTTGGTAAAAGTTAGTCTCCTTTAAAAATATTACTTGTGTAAAAGTCTTAAAGTATCTGACATTTACTGTACTTAAGTATCAAAAGTAAATGTCTCATATAAAATGTACTTTAAGTAAAAAATATTGAGTAAAAGTGAACGGTTAGAATTTTGCATGCTCGCATTATATTAAAGAGTGCTCTGAACTAGGGCTGGGCAAGTTAATGCATTATTATCACATTAACGTATTAACGCAGACAATTTTTTTTATTGCACGTTAACACAGTTTTTTTTTTTTTTTTAATTGTAAGAGTCTATTGTTCACAAGGTTTTGTTTTGCAAGTCTGTCACTGACTGCTGATGCGCTCACTGGAACTGGTGTGATGAGTCCCCGACACTGGAGAAGAAAAGAATTGGCGGATAAACCAACCAACATGGAGAAGGGTACGGAACTTTTACATGGCCATTTTCATTTTAAAGTGCTTCCAGGCGGTGTAGTCGACAGAACCAAAGTTATTTGCAGCAACTGCAAAGTTGCATTTTCTTATCAGTGGAGTACTTCGAGCCTTAAATATCACCTGAATGCAGCACACACAGCTGATACCAGCAAATCACAACGCAACATACTGCGGCGCGTTAGATGCAGCGTGCGACAGCAAAATAGATTGCTACAGACTGCAGGCCGATTAGTGTTGTGTTGGACGTCGGGCTGTTGCGATTGTGAGAATCACAACAAATGACGGCATGTATGAGATTCCCTTATGGTGCACCATAAAGGAGAGGACAGCAAAAGCCACAACTTTACAACATGCACCCGCTATTGCTCTCACTGGGGACTACTGGACATCACTGGGTAGCCATAATTTATTTTTATTTAACTGCAACTGCATAAACAAAATGTTGTTATTGTTTGTAGAACAAACATTATGGCACTTTAATTCATCTGGCAGAACAATTAAAATTGTGCTATGCACTACTTTTGAATCGATTTTTGGATTTTGTGTATAACAATGCAATTAAATCGTGATTAATCATGGAAATCGATTTCCATGATTAAAAATTTAATTTTAAAATTTAAATTAATTTTAATTTTTAATTTTAAAATTTAAATTTAACGATTAAAAATTTTAATCACGATTAAAATTTTTAAGCATTGCCCAGCTCTGCTGCTAACCCATCTGTGGCATTGTGCAGAGATGCTCAACAGGGGAAGTCAATTATTATCAGGTTTAGGGTGCAAACAGGATCACTTTATCCAAAACCTTCCAGCCAAACTGGAATTATGAGCCAGGCAGACCAAGGCCAAGTATTCATCTGGTGCCCCTTGATCTGTCTCTGCTGTCAGGTAAAAACCAAAACGATTGGAGAGAGAAATGGCCACACTCTTGTCAAACAGAACAGTCATTTATAGGTACACAGTTGTGCCAAATTTAAGGAAAATTAGAAAAAAAAACCAACTTTGCTAGCATCACCATTCACCACCACCAGTCACTGCAAAGCTCAATGCGGTGGTCTTTGCGCTCTTGAATCCAAAATGCGCTGCTACTTTTATGTAGCCCTTCTCTGTGAAAATTTCCAATAAAATAAATAAAATGAAACAGCCAGTCCACCAGTTTTGTCAGTACTGAAGTTTTCCCCTTAGGCAGGGGTGAAAGTTGCTCTTTCGTGGCGTACCCCTGCGTACCGGCTGTAGAGGACTATATATCTCTTCCCCGTCACTGGTAGGCACACTAATCAAAAAGTTAGCTTTGATAACAGTTAATCCACTAATTTAAAAGTTATCTTTTATAAAGCTAAACCAATAAACCCCTAAAAAATTTAGCAGAAGTTACAGATAAAAGCTAAACCGATAACTTTCAGTGTTGACTTCAGTACACTAGCAGCTACTGACACAACAACGAGCCAGTGCTTCTGTGTCAGATCAGCCTTCTGATCTGAGAAGCGAAAGAGGGATAATAAAGACAATTTCTCTTCACACCATACACACTTGCTGGCATATCACCCAAGTCATGCGCAGGCAGACAGTTTTGACTTATGTTTAAAACAAATTAATTCCGGACAAGTTATTTAAATTAATGTTACGTCTGTCATTTTATAAAATGAAAATATCAGCTGTATGTCTTAGTTTTAAAGTAATGCACTAATTTTGAAGGTTTTAGTGTTTAGACACACATGCCGCAATGCATTATGGGTAAATTAGTTTCCTGACAGACATGAGTGGTTGGTTGGTCGGTATAGCACACACAACTTACTTATGTGTGCCTTATGTGTGGTGGGTTTTACAAATAAATCTGTATTTGTAAATATGTAATTTTTTTCATTTGTTAAAAAAAAGGCAATTTGAAAACTGACATTATTAAACATAAATCTCACCTCTGGCACAGAACCAGGAATGTTTCACAGCGCAGGGCGGACAGGAGCCAGTGACCACAGCCTGTGGTGAAAAGCCTGTCACCCGGCTGCTATGTGCTGCAAACAACCACGGCATAAATAAATCCCATGTAATAATCCAACCGGACATCACCGTGTACAGAGTTGCGCACGTGCAAATGCGTGCACACACAGCAAAGTTTAGCACGCAGCAATGTTTAACAGCAAACGGTGTCCAGTTGCTGACAGCGGCGCACACGTGCCCTTCGCACACTCGCCACGCGCATGCTTAGCGGCTCATTCAGATGTTATGAACACACACACACACACACACTGAGTGAGCACTTCATTTTTTCAGCACCTGTTCTACACACGCACAAGCATGTGAAGTCAGTGAGTGCTGGGAAGTGGACGACGAGTGATTGCATGAGTGAGTGAGTGAGTGACCGCACCGATGCCGGCTTTGACACTTATGGCGTGAGTCCGGGCCATACGTTGGTTGTACTTCAGTGTCCAGTACCGGCAGGTCCTGTGCAAATGGAGGAACACAGCGCTGCCTCCCACTCTGTTCCTGTGTTTGCCATCCAGACATTTGGACATCGGGCAGTCTTCAGGGCCTTTTATGGTCATCTGACAGCAGTCTGTGTCGTCTGTTGTCTAAATATGCTTTGGATGCGATTGTGCAGGTGTGGACAAGGTCATCTGGACAGGATCCACCCACAGTCTACATGCCTCTTTCCCTCTCAACTGCGTCTGGATTATGGCCATTTTTGCCGTGTCTGCTTGGTTCCTGCACACTCTTGCTATGTGTGACAGGGGCTTTAAGGTCTTTAGTTACTCTCCACAAATTGTAGACTATTTTTTTAAAGATCAATTCCTGTATTTGTTGTAGGAATCCAAAGGACAAGGCGATGCCATCATTTTTGTCCAGAGGTTTGAATTTGGACAAATGCAGCTTGATTTTAATGTCCATGTGGGTGGAAATAAATTGGGCTGAAGACAATTTATCCTCCTGAGTTTGATGGCCCTGCTGCAATTTTACAGCCTTGATAAGAAAAAAGTCAATAATAATGTGCTGCATACAGATTATCATCACAGCCACAGAATATATGCTTATTGATCATTTGTCTAATATTTGCCCATTAATCATGTGCTCAATACTTCAGTGGAGGCATGCACAGACACATATTCAACTTCAGGAGAGAGCTGGATTGAGAGCTGCTTTGTTTAGATACACCATCCTTTGTTTCTGTCACAAACTGACTTTTCTACTTAAAAAAAAAAGAAGCAAGAAAGGAGGAGGAAGAGGGTCCACTTTACTCCTGCTACTGATTTTCTTTCTTTCACACGTTCATATGTCAGCAGTCATGTGCAGCATCATTCAAACTTTTTATTTCTGTGGTGTGTTCACATGTGGCCTCAAATGAAAATGCATGCTAAAAAAAAGTGTTCCTCCACCAAAGAAGTTGGTCGGAGGTTACCGTATTTTCTGCACCATAAAGCGCACCAGATTATAAGGCGCGCCCTCAATTAGCGGGTACTTAACCCTTACAAAAGGCGCACCAGATTATAAGGCGCAGCCTCAATTAGCAGGTACTTAACCCTTACAAAAGGCGCACGCTAAAACATATAGTCTACAAAAAAAAAAAAAAAAAAGGTCACGGAAGCAAAACAGTGAGTTTATTTGAACTTTTTAACAGCTTTGAACTACCGGTATTTAACAATATGGTACTCACATTATTTTTTATTATGGTTCTGTCACAAATCCATCGAAGTCCTCATCTTCTGTGTCTGAATTGAACAGCTGGTCTTCTAGCTTTGGTCACCTCGCTTTGTTTCTGCGGAAACTCCGTTTGGTCTTTTTAACTTGGCGCAGTTCATTTTCTTGTTTCCTCTCGCAGCTGCTCTATTCCCATGAACAACCGCGTAACTGATAGCCTGTAATTTGAATTGTGCCTCGTAAGCATGTCTCTTCGCTGGCGCCATTTTCGGGGGTCCTTAGACAAACAAATGTTGTTTTGCAGGATACCTGTAGTATACGGTAACTACCGGAGGAGTGGCGGAGGTAAGTGTACGTACCACGGACTCACGGACTCTTCTCTGATTGGTTTATCGCTGGCAGCGTCCGTACTCTACGCTACCAGCATACATACTTTACGTATTACGTAATGTTCTCCGATTGGTTTATCGCTGCCAGGGTACGTACTCTACGCTGCTAGCGTACGTACTTTACGTATTACGTCCTTGTGTCAGCGGGAAATGGTCCGATATTCCGACGGTCAAAGACAACGTCGGTCGTTTTTACAGATTTTGGAATTCAGTGTGCACATAAGGCGCACCGGATTATAGGGCGAATGGCCGATTTTTGTGAATATTTAAGGCTTTTAGGTGCGACTTATGGTGCGGAAAATACGGTATGTTTTCATCCCTGTTTATATGTTTGTGAACAGCCTGTAATCCATATTTTTTCACTTAACAAAAATATAAACGCAACACTTTTGGTTTTGCTCCCATTTTGTATGAGATGAACTCAAAGATCTAAAATTTTTTCCACATACACAATATCACCATTTCCCTCAAATATTGTTCACAAACCAGTCTAAATCTGTGATAGTGAGCACTTCTCCTTTGCTGAGATAATCCATCCCACCTCACAGGTGTGCCATATCAAGATGCTGATTAGACACCATGATTAGTGCACAGGTGTGCCTTAGACTGCCCACAATAAAAGGCCACTCTGAAAGGTGCAGTTTTGTTTTATTGGGGGGGGATACCAGTCAGTATCTGGTGTGACCACCATTTGCCTCATGCAGTGCAACACATCTCCTTTGCATCATCCGTGAAAAGAACACCTCTCCAACGTGCCAAACACCAGCGAATGTGAGCATTTGCCCACTCAAGTCGGCTACGTCGACGAACTGGAGTCAGGTCGAGACGCCGATGAAGACGACGAGCATGCAGATGAGCTTCCCTGAGACAGTTTCTGACAGTTTGTGCAGAAATTCTTTGGTTATGCAACCCGATTGTTTCAGCAGCTGTCCGAGTGGCTGGTCTCAGACGATCTTGGAGGTGAACATGCTGGATGTGGAGGTCCTGGGCTGGTGTGGTTACACGTGGTCTGCGGTTGTGAGGCTGGTTGGATGTACTGCCAAATTCTCTGAAACACCTTTGGAGACGGCTTATGGTAGAGACATGAACATTCAATAAACGCGCAACAGCTCTGGTTGACATTCCTGCTGTCAGCATGCCAATTGCACGCTCCCTCAAATCTTGCGACATCTGTGGCGTTGTGCTGTGTGATAAAACTGCACCTTTCAGAGTGGCCTTTTATTGTGGGCAGTCTAAGGCACACCTGTGCACTAATCATGGTGTCTAATCAGCATCTTGATATGACACACCTGTGAGGTGGGATGGATTATCTCAGCAAAGGAGAAGTGCTCACTATCACAGATTTAGACTGGTTTGTGAACAATATTTGAGGGAAATGGTGATATTGTGTATGTGGAAAAAGTTTTAGATCTTTGAGTTCATCTCATACAAAATGGGAGCAAAACCAAAAGTGTTGCGTTTATATTTTTGTTGAGTATATATCTATGGCATTTTAACAGAGGATTTATATTGTGATAGGCAAAAACTGATTAAATTTTCAAAGTCATAGGTCAAAGGTCAAAGGTCAAAGTCAGGAGAAATATTCTTGCAAAATTTGAAAAATTCCTATTTTTTTTTTTACATTGAATGAATTTAAAAAAAATTCGTAACCGTGTCAAAAATTTTTCACATTTGAAAGTGTTACGTAGAAGGTGAAATTTATTGACAGACAAAGTTTGATCCGGATCTGATCCGCATTACAGATTTTGTGGCCATTTAAATTTAACATAGAAAACCTCATTTAATATATATTTTACATCATATCTTAATCAAATGTACCCCAGTCACTCTCATATTGAAAGTGAGGTGCAGACTGGCACTCGCTATCATCTGACAAAGTTTGATCCGGTGTTCTGTCAAGATGAGGTGCATCGTTGAGATGAGGTGCGTGGCACATCATCTCAACGATGCACCTCATCTGGACAGATAAGTCTGTCCAGATGAGGTGTGTTGTCAAGATGAGGTTCCTCGCATAACTGCAGATGCGTGCACTGAAAAAATTACTTGACGAAGTTCGCTTATTTTGATGGGCAAGTAAATGTATAAATTGTTCATCCGAACGTAGTAATGTATAAAATCTACTCACTATAAAATGATAAGTATTTTTAACCTGGAGTTAGCTTATTTCGACAGGCAAAATATACATATACATACATTTATGCTCCTAACATAAAATACAGAAAACGTTTTACTTACTAGGCTATGAATAAATAAATACATAAATAAATAAAACTTACGTGAATTCTTCAAAAAAACAAAATACGCATGCGCAGTTGCACGTTGAGCGAGTTACATCATCTCCACATGTGCAGTTGAGTTCGGGGTAGAGCAATGTGCGCATGCACAGTAGTGCGACGCACCTCATCTCGACGTTCACCTCATCTCGACAGGACACTGGGTCTGATCCGGATTGTGGATTTTGTGGACATTTGAATTTTATATTGAAAGCTCATTTGATGTCAATTTTGCAGTATATCTCAATAAAAAGTGTCTCAGTCACTGTTATTTGTGACAAGGAGGTGCAAACTGGCACTCTCAATGAACAGACTAAGTTTGATCAACATCTGGCCTGTATTGCGGATTTAGCGGATATTTGATTTTAACATTGAAAAGCCTTTTGATCAATATTCTGTATTTTAGCTTATGAAAAGCCACTTCTAACAGGACTTTGACCTTGACAATGTTTTCCAAGGTAAACATTTGTGGAATTGGAAACTAGTCTTGGTGGAGGTTTGCGCTCTACGAGCGCGGTGCTTTCGTTTACTGTTTTTGCCTATTTTGTCACATTTATGACACAATTGTCAATATATAATGAAAAAATGTAAACTATTTTATCAATGATGCTGTATTGCTCAAACCATTCTCTGTGCAGCGAGTAAAGAAAAATCTAGAACTCTCTAATAATATCATGGGGAAACCCCAACAACAAAAACATCAATATGAAAAATTCTCAGGGATGCCACACCCACATTTAGATATCAGAGATTTTAGAAAAAAAAAGTTACATGGGCTTTTAAACAGCCAGAGTCACAAACAAAACAATTATCTGAGTTTATTTCAATAAAATGAGCTATTTTCCTAAAGCCTACAGAAAGGGCATATATTGAGCTGTACGTGAAGTTGAACACTAAGAAAGGAGAAAAGGACTTGTATAAATTGGCCAGACAGAGGGACAAAGCTGGAAAAGACCTGCTGCAGGTTAGGGTGATAAATGACGCAGATTGTAATGTGATGACAACAAGGAGAGTGTTTTGAGAAGGTGGAGGGAGTATTTTGAGGAGCTCATGAATGAAAACAACGAGAGCTACAGCAGGCTGGGTGATATGAAAAGAATAAATCCAGAAGTGCAAGGGAATATTAATAATGGATTGAGGACAGCTGTGAAGAGTGGAAAGGCAGTTGGTCCAGATGACATACCATTTGATGGAGGGCCCAGGCAGGAGTACAGGGAGGCCAGACAGGAGGTTTATGGATGTGATGAGGGTGGATATGCAGGTGGTGGATGTGACAGAGGAAGCTGGAGATAAGAAGAAGAACCCTATGGTTTGAAATTTGACCTTGACCTCGGTCGTTGACTGATCCGTACACCCATTGTACCTGACAAGTTTGATCAGTGTCAGATAAGGTGATGTAAACAAATCGAATGTATGCTAACATGCAAACGTAGTCGTGCGTTCACAAGACAATACGCAATCACAAGACTGTACCGCTCCAGTGGCATCGCCAGAGAGATATGACTGATGTTACGCTTGGAGCTGCGTCATGCCTGTTAACACCTGGAGGAATCTGCAATGTCTTCAGTCATCCCACAAAAGTCTTAGCCTAAGGAACGGTGTTAAATCACAGGTCTTAACCAGGTGGTGCAGTTTGTCTTCAAGCCAGCTCACTGAAACCTGCAGGTGAGTGAAGCTGGAGGGACGGGCCAGGAGTATGGAGGGAGGGGAGAGGAGAGCAGTGTAGCAAGGACAAATGTGCACGGTGCTGTGGAGCACTGCAGCAGTGAGCGAGAGAGAGAGAGGAAAAAAAACACCACAACTAAGCAGAAAAAGAGCCTTGGTTTGCCCGTGTCACCTCACTGCGCTGTGTGCAAGAAAGAGGAGAGCTACAGAATTCAGTGAACGCCAACAAAAACAGAACGCTTCCATGGAAACAACAGGTGTGTGGCATGAGCGCACAGTTCTGTAGCTGGGATCAGTTCATTAATGAAATGTGGTTGGAGTGTTCAGAGAACATATTTTCTGGCTTTATTCCTGTACTCACTGTGTGTCAAACCATCCAGGAGACCCATCATATGGATACCGCTTACTCCCTGTGATGAATCTGTGCTTTCTTCTCTCATGTAGCCCAGAACTCCAAAAACACACGCGCACACACACACACACACACACACACACACACACACACACACACACACACACACACACACACACACACACACACACACACACACACACACACACACACACTCATCTTCAACCGCTTAGTCCAATCAAGGATCATGGGGGGCTGGAGCCTATCCCAACAGTCATAGAGCGCAAGGTGGGGTACACCCAGGACAGGACGTCAGTCTGTCGCAGACTCCAGAAACATCATATATATATATATATATACTATATATTAATAGCCAAGTGGCCTCTGTGTATGTGTATGTGTGCATTCGTGTGTGCGTGCGTATAACTTTGATCACAGACAAACGGGAGAGACGACATTTGCTCTATGGTGTGCTTATGTATTTTGGGGCAAGGATGAACGCCACCAAAATGGAACGTTGATAGGACAAATATTTTTGGAGAAACTATGGATATTAGCAAACAACACTGAACAAGAGATTACATTCTGGACTCACACACCATTGCAGCAGTTGGCGGTAAATCATCTATAAATTAAACGCTAAGTGGCCTCTGTGTACGTGTATGTGTGCGTGCGTGTGTGCGTGCGTGCATGATTTTATTTAGTAAGTTTAATGTAAGTACGTAATATAATTGCAAATACATTAAAAATACATGGATGACACAAGAAAGTGAAAACACTTATTTCCATTGTGGTCCATTTAAGAATCAAATGACCAGTGTCACTTATCCTCCAGAAAATACAGTATACTGTTGTTGTTGACAAACTTTTTTTTTTAACTTATGCAGCCAGTCTGCTGTCTGTAAATCCACCTTGACACTTGCATGAATTTGTTCCCTGCACTGGCATGCAAGATTGCATGGCAGTGAGCAAACCCATCATAAACTGTTGTAAACTGTGCAAGGTTGCATGCCAGAGTGCAATTTTTTTTTTTTTCTAAATTTTCTAAATTTTTGGCACGCATAAATTTTGTGCCACTTGCGTCAACTAGTCATCAACATTGTGCAATCTATTTGCAAACACTGTGCGTCACTGCATGTCATTGTGCACAGGGTAATTCTCAGGTAATTCCTGTAGCCTCTTGGATCTTCCTTGTGAAGTTCTGTCAATAACTGGTCATGATGTCCAAAGTGATGTCTTCTTGTCAACCATTCCCTCACCCACACCATCCTTGCTTTCCTGTTTCTAGATGGTGTTATGCCTTCTTCTTTGGCCTGCTCTTTCTATATTTTCTCCTGCTCTTGAAGAAGTAGTGCTGCAGCTGCGAGATAATATAGAGGCCTTTTCTTGCTTTTAAGAGCTTCATCTCTGGTGTTCAAAATCTGGTAGGGTTGACAACAAATCAAGGAATGAATGGAACAATGTGATGCCTGATATACAAAGCGGGATCAAATAATGCCACGACTGCTTCACATGTGCCAAGTGGTTGTGGCAATGTATGCCTTTGCAGAAGCAATGTGCATGGTGCATATCATGTTGCATACTTACGTAAACAATGCATCAACAATATTTGAACAAGGAGTAACTGTCATGCGATAGCATGCCATTGCATGCCAATGTGCACCACTTTCAGTCACACACTACATGAAAAGTGCTCAACTTATGCGTAAACATGATGTGAACAGTGCATAAACTAGGATTCAGGCTTTCAAGCAAACCATCTAAATGACACACACTGGCACGATGTGCATTGGCATTGTGCAGCAGTACGGAACCAAAATTCATGCAGGTGTCAAGGTGGCTGGATGGGCGACCTCTTCAAAAGACCAGGGGTTGTATCTGTTTCTCTATGAGATACTGGAGTTGCGTCAAGAAGGGTGTCTGGTATAAAATCTGTCAAATCCCAATGTGGCTCTGAACTGGATTTGCTGGGGTGGCCCTGTACACACACGAGGTTATTACGGTGTGTGGCATGAACCAAATAAAATAAAATAAAATCACTTGCTTGTGCTCACTTAGGCATGAACGCTGGCACATAATTGAGCATATTCACGCGCTGGCAATTTAAAAAACAAACAAACAAAGCAATCTCTTATTTCAAACATTTAATTATTGTTCCATTGATGGTATTTAACCCTCTGGGGTCCGAGGGCATTTTTTGGACAGTTCACTCACCTGGCATAAATGTTTTATTATTGCTGTTAACAGCTCTCTCTGCATCCCGCAATCAAGTTTTATGTCTCTTTTTTCAGGACAACCTGTGCTTTCAGAATATATATGTTTTTGTTGTGTTTTATAAGTGTAATAAAGGTTTACAATCAAAAATAGGCAAGGAAAAAATACAGCGAAAAATAATTTTCCACACACATTTATTCAAAACACACAGCAAACTATAATAAACAACTGTTTTGACACTTTATAAAGGTAATTTGAGGTCTTGTGTGAAAGGCTGTACAACAAAAAGGTTCAAACAATAAACAAAAATGCACATTTTGAACAATATATACAAAATGGTCTATGCATTTTTGTTGTCCATTGATATGGTAAACAGTGCTTTAGGCAGAGAAAGCAACAGAGTTATCCAGTAACATTCACATGCAAACTAGTGGAGCAATCCTGATAGTTGCACACTCTTTGTTTGAGCATGTGAGATTGTCATCAGAGGCTCTCCGTGTGTGCCTGCTTTCACTGATCGCTGTGTGTAATGGCGCAGGTGCACTGAGTATGTACAAATAGTATGTACTCATTGGAGCTATTCAAACAGGCCAACTAGTAACACATCACTCCTGAAAACGATCTTTGGCTTTTCACGTGAGGTAAATCTGCCCTACGATTGGATTTTGGAAAACCATGTGATGGTGAACCAATTCAATTCAATTGGACACTCACATTGCGCACGTCATCACACAGCTTCTATGAGGAGTACAAAGATGGCCGATGGCTGGCTCGAAGGTCCGTGGAGTTAATTTTTCAGCAAAAAAGAGTACGTTTCTATCTCATATCATTCAAAAGTTATTTATAATTAGTAAAGCTTGGTCTTAGCCATCGTATATGACGGCGTCAGCCCCAGAGAGTTAAGCAAACTGGTGGATAATTATATTGCATTCTGCTGATGGAACACACAAAGAACTCTATGACAAACAGAACGGATCATATCAGCCATGATCATCGAGGTGTGTGTGTGTGTGTGTGTGTGTGCCTGTGTGCGTGTGTTCTGTGCACCAAATTAGGGAAGCATTTTTACACTTGATTTCATGAAATTTATTGCAGGCTTCACATGAAAGTGACTTTTAAAGTATAACATTGCCAACAGTTATCAGCAGACACATTAAAATGTACTTTGCGATCAGCACAGAAAAGTGCAGGACTATGGTCCATCAGTTGTGCAAGGAGTCATTTCTTCTTACCGCAACAAACAAAACATAAACCGTTAACACTTTAAATATGCCAGACGTTTACAATGAATGATTTTTATTCTGCCTCTGAGATGGTAGCAGCGTCTGAGCAGCTGAATCAGCAGTCTGTCAAGGACAATAAATTATCAGCCAGGTTTCAAACACTCTAAATACAGATGCTGTCAGAAATCACTAAATCTCATTTTGATCTTCATAAATCTCATTGTTTGTGCAAACCTCACCAGTATGCATGTTCACATCTTCCAATTTTGAACACTCGGGTGGACTCACCTGAAATTGAACATTCATGAAGGCAAATGTGAAATGGGCAATACATGCTAGTTTGTGTATTTGAAGGACGCAACCATCAGTTTGCACCATTAGTAGAAAAAATGCACATTTTTTCCCACGCAAAACTTTTCCATTAAAAGTTTTAACAATAAGTCATGTACTAGTGCTGCGCTTTGCTGCATCTATGGCACCACTGAACTGCCTTGGGTCTTGGATGGCAACCACCAAGACAGACAGGTGGTCCATTCCTACACCTCTAAGATAACATGTAACTGTGGTCCTCAATATTCATTCACAGAGAAACGGGCCAATATTGAAGCTGACATCCTCTCACAATGCAAGTGATACTCCTTCTCTTAGTAACCACTCAATGCAAAGTCATTCCAGTGGCACCCAAAGATCCATCCTAGTACCAAAGACATCCAGTCTACACATAAGGTCACTGGCTAACATCCAAGTCTCCCAACCATATGACAAAATGGGCAGGATCCTAAAGACTCGGACCTTTGTTTGCCTCCAAAGATATCCAAACACCCAGGCCCCTCATGATCTAAAAGGCAGAGGACCCAAAGACATACGTCACAGCCAGTTCAACACTTTCACCACTTACACTTCTGATGGCTGAGTCCATGAAGCTGTTAAAAGCTTGAATGTTAGTCTTGATCCAGGACAATCTCAAACCCAGAAACTCCAATTTCTCACTCAGCTTCTCAAGTGCTGCAATCAGAGTATCCATTGATTCCACAAAGATCACAATCAATGTCTGCAAAGTCAAGGTCAGTAAAGCTTTCCTTGCCAAGAAAAGTATCCGAGTCATGGCTTCCACAAATCTACCCAACACCCAGTCCATTATACAATGAAGGAGCAAGAACAGTCCCCTGAAAAAAATGTAGTTTTCAGTGGGAAAAACTCAGAGTTTCAGCCTCCACTCCACACAGCACTCTCAGTATCTTTGTATAGGATGCTATGATGTCCAGTAGCTTCTTGGGGATCCCACAAATTCTCAGGATGTCCCAGAGAGCAGTCCAATTAGCTGAATCAAACACTTTTCAAAAATCAACATAGGCTGCAAAGATGCGTTCTATGAGTACTCGCAGTCTATAGTTGACTTGTTGGATATGGAGCCTGACTCTTCTGGTCAGCAAGTAGCTGGAACTGAATCTTATTAACTATATCTTTGAAAGCACGTTCCCAGGCACAGAGGACACTGTGATACACCTATAGTTGTTGGAATTCACATGATCACCCTTCCCTTTCCAGACGGACAAGTCCATTCTTCCCATCTGTAGGGATGATACTTTGATTCCACACATCCCGTCTATTCCATGACCATAAAATTTAAATTTGCCACATCCTTCAACTGTAACAACCTAACAAACAACAAATAAATCAAAACACTGAAGGCATCTCCACCACCTTTGCATCAATCCCAAAAGATCTACTTCATTCATCATGAAGAGCAGATGAGACTAGAGTGAAACAGCACCCTCACATGGCGCTTTTCTGTTTCTGCAGTGTGCATCTACACGTTGACTTGTGTGATCATTTCATAAAGTTAAAGTCACATGCAAACATCACAGGCCAGTAAAGTATTCATGAGACTGTGAAGCATCTGAAGGATTTCAGCTCCTTTTAAATCTGCACCAAGTGCATACAAATCAAATGTCACACGCTGTGTTCTTCATGTTACATCTCTAAAATGAGCATTCTGAAGTCCGTCTCATGCTTCTCTAAGGCAGTAAAATTCTATCTGTGTTTATTAAGGGCCAGCAAGCTGCTTTTAAGTGAAGTGTAAGACGCTCGGCGGCAGCGTATTACGTTCCATTATCCTGCTCTCATTCTCATCATCCCTCAGGTCTTGTGCTTTTCTTAAATCACTCAAGGGACACACACACACTCACACACACACAGAGAAAGAGAGAGAAATACACGCACTTCCACATTGCGAAAGGTCCTGAACCTTTGTTTTTTTAATCCACACAAAGTTTCAGAAGTTAAAATATTTCTACAGACCAGTGAGCCAAATAGGGTAAACGGGTAAAATTTCAGCCTCACATTCAGTGCATCAAACACTAACATATTCAGGATCTCGTGTTGACGTGAGGAATTTTGTATCAGTCACAGAATTGTCTGTCAAACTTTTGTGAAGGTTTGCTTATTAATCTCACCTTAAACCTGCACCCTCAGTCGTTGCACGCGATGTAGACTTCAGCAAACCTAAAGACAAGCGAAGCAATCCAAATCTGGCTCTAAAGCTTCATGTTACTTCACCACACCTGCTCCTAATTTCCATCATACATGTGAGAATAAGGTTGTTCCCTGCAACAGGGTCAGCAGGTGGCACCAGGTGCTAACGTATTTTATATAAGCACAAAATAGTTGCTTTTTGTGCACACAATGAAATAACACTGTCTGGTGCGTTAAGACATACAGATAGACAAACAGCAACTAGGGCTACAACTAACAATGACACTTGTCAACAACAACAACAACAAAAAATTCCTAGCATGGGCTTTGAGAACTGATTTAGGGCCATTTTGGGGGTGTTGAATCTGAATCTCAGCGCAGATTTCCTCTATCACATCACTTTTTTTTTTTAAGAATCTGCATGTCCTGTATTGGATTATGCAACAGCTGCAGATTCACTCACGAGTTTGACGCCACAAATCAAGCAAGAAAGCGGCTTCAAAAGCATAGTTTTTAAACCACGTTCACAAAATGTGAACAAGAGCTGTAATCTCATTTACGGTGCTGAATAGGTGTGTGAGACTGCAGCTTTTGGTTCAATGCTTGATACAAGAAATGTGTTTTCATATCTTAAAAACGTGATGTAATTGGCAAAAAGTAACACCAGATTCGCATTCAGCATCCAGTTATCCAAAACCTCCATGCAAGAAAAATCGTGTTGACCAGTGTTATTTTCATGATCAGTTTGTGTGTTGATTATGTTTAAAATAACTGATTGGTTGTTTGGTCTATGAAATGCCAGAAAATGGTTCATGCCAATGCTGATCATAAAATCTTATTAAATATCTTATTTTGTCCACAATCCAATGACAATCAGAATGTGACATGGTCACATTCAAGAAGCCAAAATTAGTGAAGTTGTAGATTATTAAAAAAAAGACTGAATGATTAATTGATTTATCAAAATAGTTGGCAATTAAACATCTATGAATAACTGATTATTAGATTAAAACAGCAACTAAATCAGCACTTGTTATACAAATCATAAACCTTAAATATATATACAAACTTTGTGTATGTAAGTGTGCAGTGTGAAGCATTTATCTGTTATGAGTAGCCATTATACTCCACGTAATGTAGAGCTGCGTCAGGAAGGGCATCCCGCTTAAAACTTGTGCAAATTCAACATACACATCCACATCCGATTTGCTGTGGCGACCTTGAGTGAAAAACAAGGGAGCAGCCGAAGGGATTTACTTTAGTAGCCATTATACTAGATTAGATTAGATTAGATATAACTTTATTAATCCCTTGGGAAGACTCCCTCGGGGAAATTGAGGTTCCAGCAGCATTGTATAGCAGCACATAGGGTAAGAAGCACACAGAGTATCAAAAGCAGAAGTAAAAAACAATTTGCAAAATGTAAATACAAACATAAATACCAGAAATACTGCTCACTACTGGTTTACTGCCTACTACTGTTCCTCTCATTCCTGTCCTCTGTCTTCCTGTTACTCCTCCTCCACCTGAATGAGGAGTTGCCTGATGGCCTGAGGGACAAAGGAGTTTTTTCAGTGTGGTGGTCCTGCACTTGGGAAGGAGCAATCTGTGGCTATAATAAAGACTATGTATGAGTAGTTGTTATACAGCAGTATTTCACAACCAGCAAATCGGTTAAGTAGTACACAAGAATTTAATATTCAAAAATAATACTAAAAAATAATTAAATATTAAGTAGCACAAGTAAGTGATGCACAGAAAAAAATCCAAATTTGTGCTTAAGTGCAGTGCCTGAGTGAATACGATACGATACGATACGATACGATACACTTTATTGTCCCCTCAGGGAAATTTGTCTTGGACTCATGCTAGTCCAAGACAGTTTGCTACTTTTCATTACTGTACATACACCGATGACAATAACTTCATTATCCAGCCCTCAGCAGCTGGAGGAGGAAAGACGTCAGTAAATAAAGAAACTAGGCAGAAGAGTTCAAAAACAGGACCTTATAAAAGCTAATGTATCTGCAGGCAATTCTTTGCATCAGTGTGGTTAAAATGTGGAAAGAACAAGTGTACCAGGAAAAAAAAACCTGCAGTCCATTTCCTTCTGTCTCAGGAATCCTGAGTGAACTATAACCTTGGAGCATTTTTGCTAAAATATTCTTTCATTCAGAGAAACTTTACTTCAACCTCAGGGCCAAATCAAATTAAACCTCTTTCTTCTATTTTCTGCTTTTTTTTGGAGCGTTCACGGAAATCGCTCAGCTTCCCCCTGAGGATGTGTTCTTACTTTCTTATGTATCATGAAGCTTGGGTCTGACCCACAACCAACATGACCTGAACATCGATGAATGGAAACTGTTCGTTCGTGGTGACATCTGATTCTATGAGTCAGTTTGTTTGACAAGAAATACGACAATTCTCACAAGCAAGATGATTTCTCTCCACCAAAACCCACCTTGATCAGGGACACCACTATTTTATCAAATCAAATGTCAAGCAGAATCTAAGGACTCGATCTCAGTGATTTATGGGACACAGTCTAAAGTATACTTTGTTGCTTTCTCAGTGCCTAATCTGAGCACAAAGTAAGGCATCATCTGTCACTGCCTTTGAGACTCTTTAACCTGGTGCATTGCTATTTTGGCAACGCATTGAGCAGGTGACAGAAATGATTGAGATGAGATTTACTATGACACATTTGATGTCTGCATTCTCAACATTGCCTTAAAACATGTTCCTTTTGGGTTTTGGACTCCATCAGGCCTGCTCCTGGTTACCAATCACGTTTATGATTTTCATGGACAAGATTTCAATGCATTGTCAAGGTTCGTAGGGTGTCCAGCTTGGTGACCACAGAATTGCATCTCTGCTTTTTGTGGATGATGTGGTTTTGATGTGTTTTTGAGACAGTGCTTCTTGATGTGCACTAGGCAGGTTTGCCGTCAAGGGTGAGGCGACTGGGATGAGAACATCAACTCCAAATCTGAGACCGTGGTCCTGTGTTGGAAAAGGGTGGCGTGTTCCCTCTAGGTGAGGGTAGAGTTCAAGTATGTCAAGGCCTTGTTCACGAGTGGGGGAAAGATTGAGCATGAGAAGAATAGATGGAATTGGGTCTGCATCTGAGGTTGTGTGTATGCTGCAACAGACTGTCGTGGTGAAGAAAGACCTGAGCCAGTAGACCAGGTTCTTGACTTACTAGTGGATTTACACTCCTATACTCTTCTGTGGTCATTAGCTTTGGGTAATGACTGAAAGAACAAGTGGCAGAAATTAGGTTTCTCTGTTGGGTGTCTGTGTGGGTAATCAGTTTTATTGATTTATTTTCAGTTATTCAGTTATGACTATCAAACAATCATTTGAGTCATATCTCAAAATGCCAAAGTCACTCACTCATATTGAATGCAGTAACAAGCCAACTGCAGGCTATAATGAAGGGTTGTCAAGGCAGGTCCCGCTGTAAACAGAGTGCATGATAATGTAATGTCATTACCAATCATAAACACTATTGTTGGGTATTTTCTCCTCCAAACATTTTTAAAACCTTTAACAAGACAAACAGAGTCAAGAAACACCAGTGAGACAGAAAGTCAAATTTTACGCGCGGAGTGCAGTCAGGCTGTACACCAAGGCTACACTAAAGTCTGGCCTGCTTTTCCGCTCTTTTTATTAAGAGACGCCCTCATCACATAAACAAAAAACTTGTCCTAAGGGTGGGGGTGATGACGCAAGACAAGTTTCTTCCCATAACATAAACGCATACGTCAATAAGTGCAGCTGTAAGGAAGAACACTTTCTTTTACACAGGTCAGCACATCTCGTTCGTCTGTTGCAGGTATCAGCTGTTCTGCATCTGCCTGAAGTGTCCTGTCCTTCACACTCCTTCACACTAAGCACCACATCACAACAGTCAAAACGTTCTCTTACTCCCAGTCGTTAGAGGCTGTGAAAACAAAGTTATATTATAATAATAAGTACATCCAGCCCTTCATTCCCAGCTCAGATTGACCCCAGAGTGCTAAAACAAAATTGAATTCTCAGGATTGCGTTAAGACAGGTGCAAAACAGCACAACACCGTTCTCATGAGAAAGAAGACAAAGCTAAAACAAGGTTGAATAACACGTACATTCTCAGGGTGAAGTGCAAAACAGTACAACACCGTTCTCATGAGAAGAAGACAAAGCTAAAACAAGGTTGAATAACACGTACATTCTCAGGGTGAAGTGCAAAACAGCACAACACCGTTCTCATGAGAAAGAAGACGAATGTACAAATGTTTAACAGTGATAACATATATACAAAATCTTTAACATTCCCCTCCTGTTTATCGCCTGTTAAACATACAGTAGGCATCACTCAGCTTAGCACTTCTTTTTGAGATTTTCACTAAGAGGTTCATCATGGTATGTTCTCTCTATAGGCTTACACCCCAGAGGTGATGTCGTCATTGTCACCATCATCGGTGTCTGGGTCATCATACTTCCATTGGTCTGGGTACAGGTCAGGAGAGCCATCGTCCTCCTCGTCATCGTCTGTCTCCAGAAGTGGATATGATGCCGGACCCCCTCCTGGTCCTGGACTTATTGCTGTGGTTATCATTCTATTTACAAGGCCTCGGAGACATGGAATACAACAACATCCACACAATGTTAGAATTGCAGCAAATACTGCTATAGACACTAATAGTGAAGAAATCAAAGACCTCCATTTTCCCATCCCTTCCAGCCACCAATCCCAGCCTTCGGTGTTTACTCCACTGTGCTCTTTCATCTTCCTGTTCAACGTCCTCAGCCCGTCAATGGCTTGAGTGAGACTGCCGTCTGCAGCCGTGTTGTTGGGAATGAATGTGCAGCATTGTTCTCCGAACATGGCACAAACACCTCCTTTCTCTGCCAACAACATATCCAGAGCAATACGATTCTGGAAGGCCATAAGGGACGTGGCTTCTAACTGTGAATGGACAGCCTTAAATCCTTCCTCAGTCCAATTTCCTAATTTCTGTACATTGTAGTGGATGTAGTTTATTCTGTCCACGTTTTTATTAATTGAACACCACCAACAGATGGAAGATTCGAATCCAGCTGCTATTTGATTAACCAGTTTATACTCGTCAGGCACTCCCCTGGGGACTCCTATTGCGTCAATATATGTTGGATTTCCCACTCCTTTCCAATCTCTTTTTACTCTATGTCTGGCTATGCCTTTCTGCCAATCTTCAGGAATAAGAGAGGCTGCATATGTCGTAACGTCTTCAGGGGTCATGGGTATGGCTTCAACTGGTAACAATAATGATATTAATGCACAATAACCTGACACATTTCGTGGCAGTCTGTCAAAGATTCTGTTATCCCCACACCACCACCATACGTCACTCCTCCCGACAGGTTTGAATGTGGGAGTACTGTGGACCACATTCTTACACCAGGCGGTGTGGTTTAAGCTACCCAAAGTCTTACTTGTCCCTGTCAAGTGTACACATGTATGGTTAGCATGCCCAACTTTGCTTGAGAATAAAGGTTTAATCTTAGTCAATTTGGTCACTGGATAGATCTTGTCCCACTTAGAACAATTGTTGTTTGCCGCAATGTATGTCTGTGTCATAGCAGTCAGTAGACAGTCTTTGGGTAATGCTGCCGGTATTACCTGTAATATAGGTCTGGGTCCCATACATACAACACAGTCCTTCTTTGCTGCTAGTCCTGCTTGTTCTGCCATTAAAAGCCAATTGTTATTTTGTCCACTAATTCCTGTAGTTACTAGGAACCAGTCATCTGCCTTCATGTCTTTTGTGCCTTGTACAGACACCCCCTTTGCTTGTATGGGCACCCCCTTTGCTTGTATGGACACCCCCTTTGACGTACTTAATTCGGTCAATATTGGTTGCTGTACTCTATCTGTTTCACAGAGGAAGAAATGGAAATACGGATCTTTTCCTTGTTTGTATACCCAAAGGAGGAACAACCAACAGTCTCCCTCTATATCAGGTGGGAATATGGTTCCTTTTTCTGTGGTATTCACCACTATAGACAGCTTATCATCTGTTTGATACATTTTGAGAATTTGACTCTGGTACTTAGCCCACTCGGTTTGTGCCCATCTTGGTGTCCATCTACTCCATTCATCGGCTACCAACGTTTCCCATCTCCTATCTTGTTGATCGTTGGTCATATACCATGAGAAACTATTTCCGTAATTAGTCCCTCTGTCACCATCCGGCATTCCATGGGTAAGAGCACTATATGGTACAGAGATGATCACAGAAGTATTTCTAGGAATGCAGGCTTGTACACCAAATCGGTACGCATTATTCCCATCACAGCTATGTACTGTGGCATTTATTATCGGACTGGGGTCTTCGTTACTTCTTTTTGGTCTCTGCAATCTGCGGATGTGATCCTTATTATCATGTCCCGTGCTCATGGCTTTTAATAATAATCCCAATTCAAAAAAGAAAAGTAGCATCACAAGGACTGTCCGTGGGGTCCAGAAACCCTCGTTCTTTTTATTTTTTTCTTTCGCCATTTCTGCACACTACAGCACACCTATGTTCAGAACAGTGGCTTCTAGCTTTCGTGTCTAACCTGGATCTTAACACCAAGCTCACACACTATTACTAGTCTTGTCCTACTGTTCTTACTGTTTGTCTGTGTCTGCAGAAATGACTTTCTTACAGTGAGTCAAATGAATCCATGTACTTCTTTCCCCAATTTTCAAAGCTGTGGGTGTTGTGAGTAGTACTTGATAGGGCCCTTCCCATTTAGGTGAATGCCAGTGTTTTCTCTTGATGTTTCTTATCAACACCCAGTCTCCAGGTACCACTTTAGGGTCCTCCTGTGGAGAAATGGGATCATCAGTGTTTGGAACTCTCCCTCGTTGTCCTTCTAACATTTTTCTCATGTAATCTGCCAAATTGGCTTCCTCAGGTACATCCCAAATTTGTCCATAATATGGCAATCGATATTTTCTGCCAAACAATGTTTCATACGGTGTCAACCCCATGGTACTAGTTATGTTTATATACATTTTTACCAAATCTACACAATGCGTCCATGGTCTGCCTGTTTCCTCCATTGTCTTTCTAAGTCTGTTTTTTACTGTTCCATTCATCCTTTCCACTAATCCGGCACTTTGTGGATGATAAGCACAATGATTTTTGAGATTAACCTGTAGTGCTTCTCCTACGTATTGCACTATTGTATTAACAAAATGCGCTCCATTATCTGAATAGACTGTTTCTGGTATTCCAAATCGTGGGATGATGTCTTTGCATAATGCTTTAGCCACTGTAAGTGAATCTGCATGTTTTGTAGGGAACAATTCTACCCATTTTGAGAAGGCATCAATTATGACTAAACAAAATTCCTTCCCTTCATGTTTACTCAGCTGTATATAATCCATATGAATCACTTGAAAGGGGTATTGTGGTGTTGGAAATTTACCTCTTTGGGGTCTCAAATTGCCTTGTGAGTTGTGTTTTGCACATATCATGCATGCTCTACAATGCTGTTTTGCATATGCATCAAACCCATAAAGACAAAAAATAGATTGCAATTGCGATATCATACCCCCTGATGAGACATGCGTCACGCCATGGCTCATAATAGCTGCCCATTTAAACATATTTTTTGGCAATATGGGTTTCTTTTGTGGTCATACGTACAAGCCATTCGCATACGTAGCTCCTTTAGCTATCCACATTTGTTTCTCTCTACATCAAGACAATTGTGCGGCTCACCATCCTCAGGTAAAGGTAACAATGTGGAGGGATTCAATGTTGTACATCGCTCTATCGTAAGGTGTGGCTGTGATAATAGCAAGGACATGCACGAAAGATGTCTTGCTGGGGACAAAAGGCTCATGTTTGTCTGCAACAGAAGTGCAGAGACTGCATGTGGAACTTTCAATGTCAGCTGATGGAATAGAACAACATTACTGCTACTTTGAACAGCCATAGAGGCTGCAACAACAGCCTGTACGCATGGTGGTAAAGCACTTGCTACTGCATCCAATTTAGATGAGTAGTAGGCAACTGGCCTCAATTTTGAGCCATACACTTGAACCAAAACACTAGTCATGAACTTATTCTTACAATCAACTGTTTGAATGAATGGTTTACTATAATCTGGTAGTGCCAAAACTGTGGATGACACTAATGTTTGCTTTACTTTTACAAAGGCTTCCTCAGGATCTTTGTTCCATTCCAACACAGTTGACATTGAAATATCATCTTTGTACATCAAATCAGAAAGTGGACTAGTCAACTCTGCATAGCAGGGAATCCATGCCCTGCAGTAATTTGTCAATCCAAGAAATTACATCATCTGCTTTTTGGTTTGTGGTTTTGGAGCGTGCAAAATTGCTTCCTTCCTGTCAGACAGGATCGTGCGCCCTGTGGCTGATAACTCATGTCCTAAATATTTTACTTTATCCCTACACAACTGAACTTTGTTTCTACTCACTCTGTGGCCATTGTCAAATAAGAAACATAATAATGCTACTGTGTCAGTTATGCAGTTTTCTCGTGTGTCAGAGGCAATCAAAATGTCATCAACATACACTAATAGTTGGCTATCTGCCGGTGGAACGAAATTGGCTAAACATGCTGACATGACTTGAGAATAAATAGTTGGACTTTCTGCGTAACCCTGCGGTAATCTGGTAAATGTATATCGTTGTCCTTTAAAGGTAAAAGCAAACCAGAATTGACTATCTGGATGTACTGGCACAGAGAAAAATGCATTACTTATGTCAATTACTGAGAAACTATTAGAATTTGGTCTCAGCGAATTTAACAAGGTGTGTGGATCTGGGACACATGGTGCTCTTTTAATCACAGCAGCATTTACTGCCTGCAGATCTTGAATCATTCTCCACCCCACTGAGGGCGGAGCCTTTTTTACAGGAAATATGGGTGTGTTACATGGTGAATCTGGACATGGCACTATTACTCCTGCTGTTAATAAATTCTCTATTACTGGCCTGATTCCGTCAGTTGCATCAGGTTTCAATGGATACTGTCTTACACATGGTCTGTATTCTGTTTTTGGCCTTATAACTACAGGTTGTGCATTTTTTATCAGTCCTACGTCTGAAGGACCTGTTGTCCACAATCCTGACGGTACTGAAGAGAGAAGATCATCTTCTTCAGGACTCAACTGAAACACTCAGGATTGTGAAGTGGACGCATCAATGTGTGTTCCAGCTGTCAGCACCAATGAGACATTAACTGGCACTTTATACAACTTGGTTGATGGACTGAACTCCGTTCGTGGTCCAACTCTACTCCAATCAGAGGCTGACAAAGCTGTTATGACTGTCAGTCCCAATTCTTGCCATTCTGTCAAATATGGCTTACAAAGTGACATATGTAATGGCATACCTGTGAATTTCAATTTTGATACATCTTCAGTGGCGCCTGTTACCGTTATGACAGCTGTTGAGTTGCCATCATGAATCAAATCGGTCATTGTCAGCTTCACAGGTGAAACATTTTTCAGTTTAGTTTCATAGTCACCATCCGGACCTGGAGGATCTTTATGCCACATTGTGACATGCAGGTCAGGTGGTGACATCTGTTGTTCAGGATTTTTTAGTAGGGCTGTCGCTTGCAAGACGACATCTTTACCCCATCCTGCAGCATCTTCTTCTGAAATGTCAAATGTATAGTAATAGTGGAATGTGGGGTCATCCCTTTCTTCTCTTACCATGTTAACGCCTCCTGTGCGTTCAACAACTAATTTCCCTTGTTCCACAATTATGGACAAGCCCAATGCAGTCAATCCGTCTCGTCCTAGGAGGATAACTGGACATTGTGGCATGCTCAACACTGACATAGTACACGTCAGGCCAAATGGATCTGTCAACGTTATGGGTTTGGTGATAGGGACGTCTGATGTTTGTCCATTTGCAGAGCGAACCCTAAAGATTTCGTTGCTTAATTGATGGACAGGTATGTTGTCATTACATGTGGTTCTACATGCTCCTGTATCACAAAGGAATGTCACTGGTCGTCCATTTACCAACAAAGTCACTTCTGGTTTTGGTACCGGATTTCCCAGCAAGGCACACAGATCCATATCACAATCAGACTGCCTATCTGATGTGGAATCATGGATTATGGATTCTAGTCATTGTGGATACTGTGGCTGCGGATTATTCCGTTGTGGAATTCTCCCTGCTGCTCCCTCAGTAGGTGGATTCGGACAATTTCTATACATATGTCCCTCTCTTCCACAGTTCCAACAAATCAGGGGACCACGTGGTGGCCCTCCCTGTCTGTGCTGCTGTTGTGGTTGCCATGGTCCTTGACGTTGTGGCTGTTCACCTTGTCTATTTTGCCATGGCTTTTTGGGGCGTTTGCACTGCTTCTGCTGTCTTAAGTTACCCTGCTGGTAATATATTTCATCATCTCCATGTGCTACATACACTCCTTTGTCGCTGTTTCTTGTCTTTTTCTGTTTTAAGACTTCTTCTGCATGACAGCAGTGTGTATGTGTTTCTTCCAATGTGCCTGTAGGCAATCCAATCCAATGTTTCTGTATCCAAGCTTTTATATCCTTATTGGAATGTTGGATCAGAGCGTTTTTCAATTGTTGTTCATACACAGGTGTTCCTGGCAATATGCCACTATGGACCCTAAATACATTCTCAAATCTGCATCTAAACTCTGTCCATGGCTCTCCTTCTTTCTGAGTTGTCCTGGTAATTTCAGTATAATTTATCTTTGGTCCTAACACTCCTTTTGCACGTGTAATCATAGCTTCCACTCTTGTTTCTAAGACTAGATCATCATGTGTCAGTGGTACGCCTTGTTGGTCTGCAGGATTCCAGTCTCCGCGTACCTGACTCCATTTAGGGCCACATGCTTTCATCCACACCTGTTGGACTTCAGGTCCATTAAGGTGGTAAGATGTTCTAATGTTTTCTATATCCTGCATAAAGCCCTCGATATCGACATGTGGCGATGGTATCATGTCGACTGCTGCTTTGATATCATCAGCATTCCATGTCCGATATACGAGCATGGTTGATAGCTGTCCTGCTGTTCCTGCACGAGGATTTGGTACTTCTATCATAGGATAGGCACCTCCCTGATCACTATGTTCCACCATGGGAGGGGCTGTAGGCACTTTCGCTTGACTGCGTGTTTGTGGTTTTTCTGGTTTTTCTCTTTTTACCTTAGGTTTTACTGCCAAATCATACTGTGGTGGTGGTACATCGTCATCCTCTGGTAGAGGAGATAAAGGTCTCTTTGTCACCGACGATCCAGCCGGCGGTGATTGTTGAGGCTGTTCTGGCTCTCTGTGCTGAATTATCACATCTTCTTCTGCCTTACCTACAGCTTTCTTTTTCCTTGCTTTCTCTAATCGTCGCTTCTCTGCTCCTTTCTGTCTGTTCTCTGCTTCTTCCTCCCAAAATGCCACTAAATCTGCCCCTACTTTCTGCATCTTTTTCTCATCACCTTTATGTTCCCGTTCTAACTCCTTCTTCAGCTTTTGTATGCTGATCAGGTTCAGTCGTCCGTCAAAGTCATGTTTATTTATCCAGGTCTCCAATTTCTTTGTTGCTTTTGGATTTTTTGCCTCCATAAATTTCCAGTCGTCAGTTGATAAATTTTCCTTATTTTTAGACGTCTTACCCCCCATTTTTATTATATGTTTTATCCCTTGTTATAATTTGGACTTCAGACGGGGGCACACCTAGGGTGTTCTAAATCTGAAGTTTTCACACTTTCTTTGGACGTGACAATTAATTTGCCGTCGTGTGGTTGATTCCTTTCACCTCCCCGTAGGAAGCGGAATCACTTGCCTTTGCTTCCACACGCACGGTTGTCACTAACGTTGTCCAAAGTATTACACTTTCACACAGTTATTTACACTTACACAAAACACTATTTACACATAGAAACACTTTTAATAATCGTACGCGTATTCTTATGCCAGGGGAGCTCGCCCTCCCGTGAAATTTAACTAATGTCCTGCATTAGGGGACTCCGCCGTCCCTGCCAGATTTAACTGCTTTTTTACAGTGCACGTATTTCTACCCGGGATTTCCTTTACGTATTAAAACAGAGGAGTCCGTATCCTCCTTCCGGAATTTAACTACGTGCGTCCCTCGCAACCGTAGAGGAGTCCGCCCTCCTTACAGAGTTTAACTGTGTTTCATTAACAGACGATTCTGTATCATCGCTTACGGAGTTTAACTGTTTTATGTGATCACTTTTATCCCCTACCGGTACGCGTATACAAACAGAGGAGTCCGCACCCTCCTTACAGAGTTTAACTGCTTTGCATTAACAGACGATTCTGTATCATCGCTTGCGGAATTTAACTGTTTATGTGATCTGATCACCACTCACTCAGTACTGTTTACAAAGAAATTTTACTCACTGACTCGACTTCCTGTCTGTCTTCTTCGGGAAAATCTCGTCAACCAGACGATGCCAACGGTGGTCGACAATTGCAGACACGATCAATCGATCGATCGGACCTTGGCCAAGGATTTACGTCTGGACTTGACGACCTCCGCCGGACACCTCCGGTGTTGTTGAGCTCCCGGACGAGCCCCCAGTCAATGTTGGGTATTTTCTCCTCCAAACATTTTTAAAACCTTTAACAAGACAAACAGAGTCAAGAAACACCAGTGAGACAGAAAGTCAAATTTTACGCGCGGAGTGCAGTCAGGCTGTACACCAAGGCTACACTAAAGTCTGGCCTGCTTTTCCGCTCTTTTTATTAAGAGACGCCCTCATCACATAAACAAAAAACTTGTCCTAAGGGTGGGGGTGATGACGCAAGACAAGTTTCTTCCCATAACATAAACGCATACGTCAATAAGTGCAGCTGTAAGGAAGAACACTTTCTTTTACACAGGTCAGCACATCTCGTTCGTCTGTTGCAGGTATCAGCTGTTCTGCATCTGCCTGAAGTGTCCTGTCCTTCACACTCCTTCACACTAAGCACCACATCACAACAGTCAAAACGTTCTCTTACTCCCAGTTGTTAGAGGCTGTGAAAACAAAGTTATATTATAATAATAAGTACATCCAGCCCTTCATTCCCAGCTCAGATTGACCCCAGAGTGCTAAAACAAAATTGAATTCTCAGGATTGCGTTAAGACAGGTGCAAAACAGCACAACACCGTTCTCATGAGAAAGAAGACAAAGCTAAAACAAGGTTGAATAACACGTACATTCTCAGGGTGAAGTGCAAAACAGCACAACACCGTTCTCATGAGAAAGAAGACGAACGTACAAATGTTTAACAGTGATAACATATATACAAAATCTTTAACAACTATAACAAATTAAAAAAAAAAAACATTGGAGATGACGCACCAAGGCACTGACGTAACACACTGCTAACAAGGACACTCAGTGAACTAGTGACTGAATAATCTTTTACTTTTCAAAATACATTGTTATTATTGTTGTTGATGTTTTATGTAAAAAAAAAAAAAAGTCTTTAAAATGTCTCCAGAAGTGGATCTTCATCAAGGAATAAAACATATGACAATGAGAAAATCTTCTGTGTGTGTGTGTGTGTGTGTATGTGTTCGCTACCTGATTGGCCAGGAAGAATCTTCCATCACATGTGCCTCCCATCAGAAACAGATTTGGTTCATATTTGAAGTGAAGGAGAGCAAAATGTGTTTTTTAATCTGGCACAGTGGAAGCACCATCTGTTAGGCTGACACGCACTGTTGATGATCTGTATGAATAAAATAGGTATGTTGCATATTTATAACAGACTATAAAGCTGCTTTCCATAGAGAAGCACCAGCAGCCAGGACTCTCATCAGTCACTGTCACCAGAATTCCAAAGTGTAGCAGACGAACACATGCTGTGGGGACTCAAGTTTAATCGGGTTACTGATCACTCAAAAAAACACCTTTATCAGGCCAATTCTGATTGGATTTGATCAGACTGGGATGTCTGTAGTTGTAAGATTGAGCTGCAACACAACATAATGTAGAAATGCAGCCACGCAACTGCTGCTGGCCATGCACGTGTGTCTGGTGCCATTCCAGTGGAGCCAGAGATACGGCGACATGATGCTCCACAGCTTGTTTGTTTTTTTTTAAATATGCATCTCCACTTTCCAGCTAAAAGCTTTTCTGTCATCAAGGAGATGCTCGGTACAGTTAGTCACATAATTATTTGAAAGAGGGCCTCATTCAGTCCTGGGCCATAATGCAGTCACATTACCTGCAGTTCATATTCACTCTGTCGTAGCTGTTGATTGAGGTGCTGTACTTACTGTCTGTGACTGTCGTTGGGTTGTGTGCTGATCTTTGGCCAGATTTTGTCAAACGTAATGAAGGTATTGTTTCCGATTGCTGTGGTGAGCTTCAGAAGGCAAAGCTCCAGAGTTACCTGCTGATTCATGTTACAGCCCTCAGTGAGATCTCAGATTCATAATGATTGAATTTCGTTTCATTTTCAGGTTGTAGGTGTAGTTTAAAGAGGAGGTGATGGTCTAGTGCAGGGGTAGGCAACCTGTTCCAGAAAGAGCCATGAGGGTGCAGGTTTTCTTTGCAGCCACTGACTCCACCAGGTGATTTTACTGATTAATATCACTTTGAGCAGATGGAATCAGTTAATCAGTGAAATCACCTGGTGGAGTCAGTGGCTGCAAAGAAAACCTGCACCCTCATGGCTCTTTCTGGAACAGGTTGCCTACCCCTGGTATAGTGGTTAAGCGTTGGGCTTGAGACCAGAGGATACTTGGTTCAAATCCCAGCCTGACTGGAAAATCACTAAGGGCCCTTGAGCAAGGTCCTTAATCCCCTAGTTGCTCCCGGTGTGTAGTGAACATCTTGTATGGCAGCACCCTGACATCAGGGTGAATGTAAGGCATTACTGTAAAGCGCTTTGAGCGTCTGATGCAGATGGAAAAGTGCTATATAAATGCAGTCCATTTACCATTTAAAGGTGTGATTAATGGTTGTGAAAATAAGATCAGTTTGATGGTGCAGCAGCTCTCAAATTCTGTACAGTAACTTTAATGGCTCAAAATATGACTGTTATGTATGTGAGAAGGTTCGTCCCTGCAGCAGAAACTGTAAGATGGCATCAAGTTCCACGAATATGCAGCACCCACTTTTTATTAGAAGCCACTTTTGGCCCCTCACGCTGCGCTTTGGCAGCCCGGGGTTCTATTTGGCAGAGTCTGTACTTCTACATTAGTACGCTGGAGTCATTTCTGCACTGAGCCAAACACTGCAGCATGCTGCAGGCTGCAGCACGGCTACACACAGCAGCAGAGGGATGCTTGCTTTCCTTCTATATGATTCCTCTGTGCTCTTTTAGGACTTTTGTGAAGAACTCATAAAGGACTGACTGAAAACTATGAGTGTATCAGTTGTGTAACTGATTGTTCACAAACAGTATCTGGGCACCCTCTCCTCATTAACAATGCATCACACCGAGCTGCTCCTCGCTCAGCAGTTTTTGTTATTCGCACCATTCCCTGTGAACATTTTACACAAAGATCTTCAGAAATTTGCAGATACTCAAACAATCCCGTCTCATACCAAGATTAATTTCAGAGTCAAACATGTTTCAAATATTCTGACTAACTGAACCTTTTAACCATGTGAGCAATATATATTTTTAATGCATCAAGTTGTAATTGCAAGTAGTTGTTAGAGGTGTACCTAATAAAGTGGCCATTGCCATTTACATGTTTATCTTTTTGGATTTGATTGTTCTTTAAGGCTTGTTAGTAACTTTTTCTGCAAATTTTCTGACATCACAGAAGTGTTAATTATTTTTGCCAAGGGCACTGACACAACCCCATACCATGATAGACCCTGGCTGTTGGACGTGTTGCTTATAACAGTTTGGAAAGGTCCTTTTTGCAGTCTGGATGGTCCTTTCACTTCTGGACAAGGATAACGTGGGGCTTATTTTTTGCACAATATTTGTGAATGTGCCTCCCTATTAAAGTGCTTGGCAAAGAGTTCCCAAAGTACAAAGTAATGCCTTGGCCTTGTGGTTATAGCGGCTATTGATGAATAACAGTTCTTGATGTAGTACGATCCAAGTGATTGGAGATCACTGCTGTTCATCTTAGGCTTGCACCCATGCCCTTTACACACTGAAATTCCTTAAGATTCATTGATTCGTTTAATGATATTTTGGGCTATAGAGGGAGAAATACGCAAATCCCTTCCAATCATTGTTTGAGGAACACTGCTTTAAAACATTTCAATAATTTTCTTTCATACTTGTTAGCAATTGGAGATCATGTGCCCATCTTTGCTCCTCAAAGGCTCAGCGTTTTGCGTAGTCTGCATTTGTACCAAATCCCAATTACCTGACATGATCACTCATTAATATTACCAGTTTGAAATACGTCATTATTTAATTTGCTGACCTCATTACTATAGTATACTGTCCTGTCCCAACTTTGTTTGGAATATCTAGGTCTGAAATGCAGTAATAGATGTACGTATGTTAACAAATGAAACGAAGATGCCCAAAAAAACAAAATTTTGTTTTGTTATGGTTTTTCATTTTTAATTTACATATTTAAAATCATCCTATCTTTTTCTGATTTAGAGTTGTACATCAAATGTGCATTTCTGCATCAAATACTGTGCACTTAATAAACACAATGAAGCAGTCTGTTCAGGACTTACGGCCACATCGCTGCACAAACCGGCTTCTTGTTGGCCAGTTGGTTATTTTTCTGCATGTGACATATGTGACGCCCCGGTCACATGGCACTAATGAAGGACAATGAAACCCAAACAAAACAAGAAATCTGGACTTTCAGCAACTTTTGGATGCATTGTTTAACCTTCGTTCAGCTTTGTTCCTGCAGCTGGCGCTTCGTCTGGATTTTTAAACTGTTGAAAAATTTGAACAAATACCACCAGCACCCTCAATTCTTCTGTACTGTACTTCATTTTGCTTTCGTTCTTGACAGTTTTTTATTGTTTGCTTAGTTTTTGTAATGTTAACGTTTCGTTTGACTTTTGTCCAGCTTGCTCAACATCCCAAGTCCGACGTATTGAACAAAGGTTGACGAACGAAATGATATCAATAACAAATCAATAACTAAAGCTTCAACGAGCTGAACGAAAAATCCTTGTATCACTAATGAATCGTTCATTTTTGGGATGAAAAAGCAGCGTTTTCATACAGAAACAATAGCATTAATACATTAGCGTTGGTCTGCATGTGCGCATCTTTGGAAGTAGCCTTCGTCTGACACGGACAGTTCTCCATGACTGATACCAAGGACTCGTCAAAGGTACTCATCAGGACAAGTGCTATCACAGATAAAGTGTACAACAAGGTACCGACACGCCGCAAGAACTCAGAATGTGAAGACAAAGAAAACTTCTTTGTCTCTCACCTGTCTCACCTTCAAACAAAATCTCGCACCTGCAAGTACAGCGAAAATGAGGGCATGGCTGGCTGAGCTTGGTCTCATACCCGCTTTCGGTCACGTCATCATGAATGTTTCATTTTGATTTTGTTTAAAGTGTCAAGGTCGACGTTTGCTTTGTCTGTCTTTCATTAGTTTCAATTCCGTTTTATTCCTTTCATTCATTTCTTTGTTGACATCTTCACAGACATTGTCATTGAATTTTGCTTTAAGTTCTGTTTGAGTTTGCTTCATTCACAGGCTTTTGGGTGATGCTTTGCAGGATCTTTCCTCCACTTTTGCTCAATGATTTTTGACTTTTTATCCTTCGTCCAGCTATCTCGTTATCATGTGACCGCAGCATTAAAGGTTGCCTTTGGTGCGGACATGAGACGTCATTTAGAAAGTATTGCAATTTGAGGTTGAAGCAGAACTCAAACTGCCCTCCTCATCTCACTCAGCCTCCACCAACTCTTTTTCTCTTCAAACATGCACAAACTCCTTTGCTTAGCTAATTAAATTAGCCAGAAAACCATGTTTTTCCCCTCCAAATGCAAGCTTGTTGTTCTCAGAACCGCCTTGGCGCAGCAGCAATAAGCTCTGCACTGGAGATGTGCTGTGACTGATGAGGTTTAATCCATTGATTTATAATGAATAGACATTGAGGCTGTTTTGTTTTTGATCCAAATCAATTCTTTGCCTTCCACCAGCACCCCCTGCTTGCTGAATTAGTGCAGTCTAGCTTTGCTTACGCATACGTCTGGTGAAGGCCGGATGACAATTATTATCAGAGTGCTTGGCCGCCTTGTCATTCTTGACGTTGCAAAAAAAGGAAGAAACTAGGTAGTAAGCAGCCGTCTTCAGGAAATGTTTGTGTGTTTGCCTGTAGGCTTCACTGATGCTGCAGAAGGATGCAAACACACCAGTGTTCCATCATGACGCTGTACGACTAATTATGCAAAAGTGCACTATGTACGCTTTCTACAGTCACAGCCACAGAAGACTTTAACTACTTCAGCATTGTCATTGGAGTCTTGGTGGCTTCCCTCACTTGTCTCCTTGCACAGTCACTCAGTTTTTTATGAGAACTGCCAAGTCCAAACAGATTTACGATACAGTACTATACTGTTTGTATTTCTTCATGATTAATGGAAATAAAGTCCAAAAACACATTCAGTGACTTGTTCAGGTATCCAACCCTTGAGTTGTACTATAAGGTCATCAGTATTACAAAATACCTCTCATGAATTGTGAGGATGAATCGGCTGTCTGCCTGGGTGGTTGCCATCCGGCACAAAAGGAAGTTCCGCAGTATAGAGCGGTGGATGCAATGATTCATGTTGCAGATCTGTGGTTGCTCAGTAGTCTTGGACATTTTAATAAATATCCTGATGCTGCAAAATTGGTTAATTTGCATTTATGTCTGAATATATTCTAAACTCTAGACTTAAAATTCAGGAGGGCCAGCATTACCTAACAGGACTATGTCCTCTTCATGAAGTCCAAAACAGACTGCCATGGTGTCTTTTCTGTTTTATTCCCAGTCACAAAGTATTGCTTATCCACAACTCAGATTCACACCTCGAGCTAGCTTTGTCTCCATAGCAACAGTGACTGATGCTCATCAGTGGTTCATGTAGATCCAGTCATCATGCAAAACACATGTTTAAAGCATGTGTATTTATAAAGACACAAGGAGCAGCTTCTGAAGCTCATAGTTGTATCCATTCAGCTGTGGCTCATGCAGCAGTTTGTGAGGATTACCGTCCACTCCAAACTGCATTTAGGGATGGTAGTTCTCCACAGCGCATCATCATCATCGGTCATGTGGCACACAGGGGCTCCGAATTTTGTCACATTGAACAATAAAAGGTACCAGAGGGCTGACGCGTACCCTGCAGACCACAATAGATAAGTACAAGCAAATCTGAATGTTTTTTTTTTTACTAGTAATATAATGAAGTGCTAAAATACTCTTGACCATGTGAGCATGTAGTCAGTGAAAGAATGTGTAGAAAGAATCTGACCTTTTGATGCCTTAGAAAAGGTCAAGGTTAGCCATCTTTGAACTTGTCCAAGGTCTGTGTCCCAAGAATATCCCCTGTGAATTTGAAGACCCTGGCAGTAATAGGACTGGACTTATGCTGAGCACAGGCAGATGGACAGATGGATGGACAGACGTAAAGTTTAAACGTAAAAACGAAAAAGCGTAACGTTTTAGATGTAAAAGAATTGGCCCACCCTATCTTCACTGCACATGCATCATTTTGGACCACAGCACAGTCTGACTCTCTACACCCAAAGCGATCAAAGGGAATAATGTGATTATTAACCATCAGATGACAAAATAAAACCTCTTAAATCATTCTAAAGTCAGTTTGAAGCAGAAGCAAGCAATATTCGGTGAGTCACTTCTGATGCTCTGAGATGACATATGCACTGCAGCATCACCACGTCAGACTCAGACGTGCTGCTGGGATGCTGTGATCGGTTCCCTCTTTTATTATGAAATAATGCTGAATTTATGTGTAAATGATTGTTGTACAAAAACTTCAGATATCTGCCGCTGAGATAGATGATGACTGGAGTGCAGTTTTAAGTAGGAACGAGGTGATAATTGGTGAACCGTGGCTGACACTCCGAAATGAAGCATGCGCAGAGGGTGGGCCAATTTTTAGGGTGGATCGTTCAGTCAGCAACACAGGATGGCCATATTTTGCCCTCAGGTAATGACTTGTTTAATTTTAAATAATAATAATAATAATAATAATAATAAAACTATTTATATAGGACTTTCCCAGGAATCAAATCACTAAAAAAAATAAACTCCAATGATGTTGGTAATAATTTGAACCCACCTTGAAGGTGGGTTCAAATCCCCACCTTATCCTTATCCTAATCCTCAAATAACTCGTTAGCTTTGAGTTAGCGAAAGTTAGCGTGGAAGCTAACGTCCGCAAAATGTCTTAGAAATGACTCTAGAGGTGTTATCAGGTTTCAAAAACAGTATTTTCAGTTTTAGAAGTGTTTGTTTCTCACTAGCTTTAACATAATATACCAAAAACGAAGCTGTTAGCAAGTAGCTACACCAGGAAGTGACATCACCATGCTAACCTCTGCAAAATGTCTTGTAGATAAGTTCAGAGGTGTTATTAGGTTCCAAAAACAGCCTTTTCAGTTTTAGAAGTGCTTATTTCTCTATAGTTTTACATAATATGAGAAACCTGTATATAAACACACAAAACAAAGCAGTTTTGTAGAGACCAGTGACTGACCTCATGGTGCATCTCTACTCTGATTGGCTGTCAACTGTGTCACTAAAGAAAAAAATGGATGAGATTGAAACAGAATGTGACTTTTTAACCACCCTGCTCAGAGTGCCGCTCTCATTGGAACTGTGGGATAGCTCGCGCCCACAGATTGAGCTCGTCAGACTACTTTTGCCACCCTGCTCCGTTGGAGCAACAACACACAGAATGTGTCTCTTCCCAGATAGATCTCTTTCGGTGCAGCTTCTTGTTCTGACTTTAACACAAAGTTAACACCCAAGTCTTTCTTCGCTAACTGTAAATGGTAATAAAACCATTGCAATCGTATCTTTCTGAACTCTTCCGCATCAAATTCCATCGTGTCAATGTTTACAATGTGCTTGAGCAATAACAGGTGAAGGTGCTCATAAATGTTGAGTTAAATATTTATTATGGCCACTCTTAAAACTTCAGTTATCTTTATAATTTTATTACTGGTAAATTTTTGAATTAATTTAGATGAGATATACTCATTATCTCACAGGAATATATCACAATTATAAGGGAACTTTTTTTGTGGCGGAATTCATCAAGCACGTCGGCCGAGGGCGCGTACTAACACAGAATACCCAGAAACTGGCTAGAAGTTCAGCCAAAACGAGAGCGTCCACTTTTAGCTTGTCATAAGCTAAGCTCGTGGCGCTCGTGAGAGTGTGATTTTTAACCTCTTAAAATACATCATGGTTAGCCATCTTTGAATTTGTCCAAGATCTGTGTCCCAGGAATGTTCCCTGTGAATTTCAAGAGCCATAATAGGACTGGACCTATGCTGAGCTCGGATGAAAGGCCGTGGCTACAGGTACAGACCCATATCTACAGAGACCATTCTAAAGATACGGAGGGTATTCCCCGGTGATGTCATGTCTTACCGACCAATCAGAATGCGCAAATATGTCCGTACCCGTGCGCACCTGTCATTATTGTATGCGTCACTTAAGGCTTAAAGTCTTTGAAACAATCCCTGTAAGCCTTAACTTTCACAGTCCGCTAATGCTACTGTATACAAAATTCAATGGGAGTGATGTGAGTTTGGTAGTTGGAATTTTTGCCCCCGCTTGACCTGCGCATGTGCAGATGCGTTGCGCACTTCGTTTATTCTCCTGTAGTCCGTACCTTTAGCAGTCCCACAGAAGATCAAATCAAATCAAATCAATTTTATTTATATAGCGCCAAATCACAACAAACAGCTGCCCCAAGGCGCTTTATATTGTAAGGCAAAAGCCATACAATAATTACAGAAAAACCCCAACAGTCAAAACGACCCCCTGTGAGCAAGCACTTGGCGACAGTGGGAAGGAAAAACTCCCTTTTAACAGGAAGAAACCTACAGCAGAACCAGGCTCAGGGAGGGGCAGTCTTCTGCTGGGACTGGTTGGGGCTGAGGGGAGAGAATCAGGAAAAAGACATGCTGTGGAAGAGAGCAGAGATCAATCACCAATGATTAAATGCAGAGTGGTGCATACAGAGCAAAAAGAGGTGAATAAAAAGAAACACTCAGTGCATCATGGGAACCCCCCAGCAGTCTAAGTCTATAGCAGCATAACTAAGGGATGGTTCAGGGTCACCTGATCCAGCCCTAACTATAAGCTTTAGCAAAAATGAAAGTTTTAAGCCTAATCTTAAAAGCAGAGAAGGTGTCTGTCTCCCTGATCCGAATTGGGAGCTGGCTCCACAGGAGAGGAGCCTGAAAGCTGAAGGCTCTGCCTCCCATTCTACTCTTAAAAACCCTAGGAACTACAAGTAAGCCTGCAGTCTGAGAGCGAAGCGCTCTATTGGGGTGACATGGTACTATGAGGTCCCTAAGATAAGATGGGACCTGATTATTCAAAACCTTATAAGTAAGAAGAAGAATTTTAAATTCTATTCTAGAATTAACAGGAAGCCAATGAAGAGAGGCCAATATGGGTGAAATATGCTCTCTCCTTCTAGTCCCCGTCAGTACTCTAGCTGCAGCATTTTGAATTAACTGAAGGCTTTTCAGGGAACTTTTAGGACAACCTGATAATAATGAATTACAATAGTCCAGCCTAGAGGAAATAAATGCATGAATTAGTTTTTCAGCATCACTCTGAGACAAGACCTTTCTAATTTTAGAGATATTGCGCAAATGCAAAAAAGCAGTCCTACATATTTGTTTAATATGCACATTGAATGACATATCCTGATCAAAAATGACTCCAAGATTTCTCACAGTATTACTAGAGGTCAGGGTAATGCCATCCAGAGTAAGGATCTGGTTAGACACCATGTTTCTAAGATTTGTGGCGCCAAGTACAATAACTTCAGTTTTATCTGAATTTAAAAGCAGGAAATTAGAGGTCATCCATGTCTTTATGTCAGTAAGACATTCCTGCAGTTTAACTAATTGGTGTGTGTCCTCTGGCTTCATGGATAGATAAAGCTGGGTATCATCTGCGTAACAATGAAAATTTAAGCAATGCTTTCTAATAATACTGCCTAAGGGAAGCATGTATAAAGTGAATAGCACAGAACCTTGTGGAACTCCATAATAAACCTTAGTCTGTGAAGAAGATTCCCCATTTACATGAACAAATTGTAATCTATTAGATAAATATGAGTCAAACCACTGCAGCGCAGTGCCTTTAATACCTATGACATGCTCTAATCTCTGTAATAAAATTTTATGGTCAACAGTATCAAAAGCAGCACTGAGGTCTAACAGAACAAGCACAGAGATGAGTCCACTGTCTGAGGCCATAAGAAGATCATTTGTAACCTTCACTAATGCTGTTTCTGTACTATGATGAATTCTAAAACCTGACTGAAACTCTTCAAATAGACCATTCCTCTGCAGATGATCAGTTAGCTGTTTTACAACTACACTTTCAAGAATTTTTGAGAGAAAAGGAAGATATAAGGAAGATATAGATGTACTTATCCTTAGCCACTTCGCGGATGAAAAGCTTTCACAATACCCAATGGCCATATATTTGCTGGCCTCGGATAAAAACTGGTAATGCAAAAAGAAGGTGTGACTTATTTTTTTCCTCCTCAAGAGTCATTTTTCTGACAAGTGTGACTTACATACCGCAAAATACAGCAACCATGTTTCAGGCTCACTTTATTATTATTATTATTATTATTATTATTATTATTATTATTATTATTATTATTATTATTACATCTTTTGTTTCTTGATATTTTGGGGAGTTGCACTTAACCTATAACAGGAATGCCTTCAGAAGGTCCTGCTGATGTTGACCTCATTGATATTTCTTCATGCTGGTAGTAGGGGTCAAAGTTGAAAACATCTGAATAAAGATGAGAGTGCAAACATGCTGAGTGAGTCAGAAAACCCAAAAGTACTGCAATCACAATGCCAGTGGTAGATAAACAGCAAAACATAAATTAGAACAAACAGAAAACATGAAGTGTTAAAAATGGAAAATCCATAGAGGAATCTGTGCTCCGAAGTAAAAAAAAAAAAACTCAGAACAGAAAAACACAGAGTGTTATCTCATATGATCTATTTTCTATCTATTCTTATTTGTTTTCTTTCTGTCTTCCAACTTTTTGCTATTTTAATCAAAACTATAACCGTTATCTAATTAAAATATCTATTTTAAATGATGTTAAATTAAATATTTTTATTATTCATAATTTTTTATAAATTTGGTTGAATTTTTACATTTAATTATCAAGACTAAATTCATATAATTTTGTTATAATCCATTCACAGTCTGTATAAATGCAAGTAAAGGAGTCTGGATCATATTCCGTAACATTTTCCATTGCTGAGACATGGCCAAGGCCCCACTTCCCACCTCACCCATCCTCCAGCTCCACCTGCATTCCCCGGACATGCTTGGAAAACTTCCAAATGGAGCCCTTCAGGTTGGATTCCAGTCAATCAAGTTTAACAAATGCACTGTAGTGAAGAAATTCTCCAGCTATTGACTGAGACAACATGATGTGAGAACACATGCATTCACCAGGATGCAGGAAAAATGGTTGAGGCTTTTGTCTTGAACAGATTAGTGACATTGCATGTGCAGAGGCTGCAGCACAGGCATGTCCAGAAACAGACACCTGGATCAGAAATTCAGATGTGGAAAAATGAAAACTGCAACAAAGCTTTTGAAAAGATGAAATATGTACAACAGCGACCTTTATGTAGCATTCACATGGTGGGTGACAGATGATAAAACAGATGTTCTTCTGTTTCCAATGAGAAAAATATTCCTAAATAAGCCTTGAGGACCGTTGGTGCCAGTGTTTATGTTCAGACTAGCAGGGTATCAGGGTGATGGTCGGGCATGAGAGTTTGTAGACATTTATGAGATTATAGATTAGATTAGACAGAACTTTTTTAATCCCTGTGGAAGACTCCCTCAGTGAAATTGAGGCTCCAGCAGCATTGTATAGCAGCACACAGGGTAAGAAGCACACAGAATATCAAAAGCAGAAGTAAAAAAAAAAATTTGCAAAATATAAATGCAAATATAAATACCAGAAATACTGCTCCCAACTGGTTTACTGGCTACTACTGTTCCTCTCCTTCCCGTCCCCTGTCTTCCTGCTACTCCTCCTCCCCCCAAGTGAGGAGTTGTACAGATTGTGTCACCTCCGACAGCCCAGGCTTGTAGATGATAGGTTCATGGATTCAATGATATAGCACCATTTAATTTACCATATTTCTTTGTTTATGGTTGCTGGCAATGATGAGTCCACAAATATTGGGCATTACCCAGTTCCACTTTGCTTTCTAGGTGAATGATTGCTAGGCAACTTTGAGCTTGACTGATCAAAGTTGCTAAAGACACTGAGCTCTTTAATTAAAGCAGTCAATAGCATCAAAATGAAGCTGAGTCATATTAAAGGCAATTTTAATCTTTTACATTCAATTTTCATATCAAACGATCAATACTTACAATGTATATAACAACTGGATATGCTTAAGTACATGCTGATAGACAGGAAGGAAGGAAAGAGGGAGGGAAGGAAGGAAGTGTGCACATGGAAGAGTTGTGAGTGGGGGGATTTTTATTTGCGGGGTGTTGCTGTGGTTACTGTTGATAGGCAACAGGCCAGTCATCTGTGGACACACCCATATGTGACTTTTACAGATAAGATTTTGTAGTGTGCTACATATAGGACTCTATGACTCCTACAGGACGGTACTCCAGCCCATCACAGATTGCTTCCTCAGCCAAGGGAGGCACTCAGTTACAAATGAAGGGCCTGAGAGAATGAAGAAGTGTTTTGTCCGAGGACACAGACAGGTAGCTTTGCTAGGAATCAAACCCGGGTGTACAACATATTGGTGGTGCAACTACTAATCCACATCTCCAGAAACAATGAGGAAAACAGCAAAACCACTCCAGAAATGGTGGTGATACTGTACATTGTAATACTGCATGATATAAAAGTTCAACGTTTAAAACATGTGCTTGTCACTGCAGCTGCAAGGACAAACCAAATGTTGATTTCTCCTCGATGAAATATGAATTTGTTTCATGCAGAGGCAGTTTTCCATCCAGTCAAGTCAACTCTGGGAAACAGGTGCTGGTACTGCGCTTTGTTGCATCCACAACACCACAGAACCACCCTTGGTCCTGGTTATTAACCACCCAGGGAGACAGTCGGTCCATCCCCACATCCCTAAAACATAACCATCTATGTGTTGCAGCCTGGTGAATTGTGAACGTCCCCTTGGCCTTCTCCAGCCACTGGTGTCCTCAACAGGCACTGGATCATTCACAGAGAAATGTGCATGTAGTCAAAATGCTGAAGCTAATGCCCCTCACAATGCAAATGATACTCCTCATCTCTTTCGAAGTAACCGTTTTCCATCAGATCAACAGAGATGACTTCAGTAACATCACAGAAACAAATTAAGATGTAACATCACAAAAAGCCAAATCTTTCATACGTTCTATTTTAGTACATTGTGAAAAACACTGAAACACTGTTGCATCTGCCATTTAAGTACAAGTAGTGCATGTCTAATTGACACTGCGAAAGTCCTGCATCTGCAGGAGGCAGTAATTGCAGCATTATGGTCTGTGCACATGCAGTGCGTCTCTGCAGCTTCTTCACTAAATGGGCTGGTTGAATAGCTATGAATGTCAATGAACTGCTCATTGTACAGTTTACTGTACCCCAAGAACACACATAGAGAACCATTGTGGAAAACACTATAGCTCACTGAATCTTCATTCTTCATTATTCTCCACTTGTTTCCTGTCATGTCAGTGGAGTTCACTTCCTCCAGACCTCAAACAACGTGTGGTGGTCAGGTGGAAATTTAAGTTATAACAGATAAATGTCACATCATTCATGAGAGAGGAAGGAAAACTGAGGTATAATTTGGAACAAACTGAACAAACTGTTGTGCTGTACGGGTCTTAAATGTTCTGTATCTTCCATCGTGTCTTCCTCTCTTTTTTGATTTTTTTCTTTCTTTGTCACTGTGAGTGTGTTTGTGCCCGATCACAGTCAGCATTCGAATGTTTTGTCCTCCTGCTGAGCAAAGTTTGTTCTAAGCTCCCGCCGGGCAATTTGTTATAAAGTCACCTTTAAAAGAGATGTTGTCTGTACACGTGTGTGTGTGTGTGTGTGTTTGTGTGTGTGTGCGTGCGTGTGTGTGAACATCTATTCTGCAGCGTAAGCGAGGACATCCCAACTGCTGCGACACTGCACAATCCCACAGAATGTGTGATGTATTGCCAAATTTCTAAAATACTAAAACTGTGTGCAAATTAATAATCTGAAATTTGTACAGCTGGGCGATTGTATTCATGTTTTAGGAAAACACTGAGCTTTGTTTCTTTTAAGTTTCTGTGTTTTACTTTATTTAATATCATTCTGTGTGTGTGTGTGTGTGTGTGTGTGTGTGGTGTGTGTGTGTGTGTGTGTGTGTGTGTGTGTGTGTGTGTGTGTGTGTGTGTGTGTGTGGTGTGTGTAAAGCAAAAAAATAAGGACAGAGAAGGAAAGGGGAAAGGAGCAATTTGGAAAGAAGAAAGCAATGAAGCAAGGATAATTAAAATAGGAGGCAAGGGAAAAAGGACATAAGTGAAGAAGGAAAGGAAGCCAGAAAAAGGGAGGAACAGATGAAAGGAACATCTGATGCAAAGCATTTTTAAAAAATGAAAGGAAAGAAAGAAAAATCAAATAACACAAGAACCATACTTTAAACAGAGAAAAAGGAAGAAAGAGAGAGGGAGGGAGAATGGAAAATGAGGTGGAAGAATGTAAGGATAGAAGAAAGAAGGAAGGAATTCAATTTCAATTCAGTTTTTTTCATTTATATAGCACCTAATCACTACGAAGCTAGCTCAAGGTGTTTCACAGCCCTCCAGGAACCAAGCAGGAATCCTGGAGGCCCACCAACAACGAAGGGCCCACAGGGTTGGTGGCCATACAGTGACAGAAAATGGAAAAAATGCCCACAAAGTGACCAGGTGGCAGGCAAAGGACAAAGTGAAAGGGTGGACTGTAAAACATAAAGAACACAGGGTGACCATGATGATAGTGGGCCACTGTGGAGGTTATGTGGGCCGCCATGTAACCCACCAGGGTCTGCAGCAATGACCATACGACATTCACCTGGCCGGGGAGGTTGAAGGCAAGCCAGTCAGGAGGCTAGCCAATAGGCCTAACTTAACTGCTCAGGTACTCCCGGGGGTCAGCCTTGTGAATGGACGGGGACCGTGGCAGAACCAGAGGGAGAACAGGGGTCAGGATCATTATGGGACATCACTGGAACACGTCATCCAATGGCTTCACCAACCCGGCACCGATGAGTGGGGCGAGACTGGCAAAACAAAATGGTAACCAACAGAAGACAATTAACCCAACAGAGCAACTGAAAATAACCACAAACTGATGAAGAACACTGTGAACTAAAACCAAGCAATCCCAGAACTACAAGGGCCATTGATGGACACCAGACTAGAACAAGATCTGCATGAGGGAAGAGACTGTGTAATAGAAGAATGCAAAAAGCAAAAAAACAAAACAAAAAAAAAAACAACACAAACCAATCTCAGAGACTGAGCCAAGACTGACAACCAGATGCTGGGTTTGGCTGAGGAACTAACCAACACATGCGTGGGGTCGACTTGTCTCATAAATGAATGCACTCAGTGCGGGGGAAAAACAGGGAAGAGCCCCAAAGAGCAAGCTAACTGAAATAACAAGTATATAGAAGGGGAAGCAACAAAGCAAAACAGGACCCAGGAAGACAAATGCAGTAAGAAAAGCATTACATGGGGCGAAACACTGTTTGACAAATGTATGTAAAAAATGAAGAAACCAAAACAAATCTTAGAAAGAAATGTGTTAACACAGCCACGGTGTGAGGGTGATGATGGTGATGTGCTCACTGATGTTCTTTTGGCTAGCTGGACGGTGAACACGAGTGGCAGCTCCTCTGAATGTATGGTGTGCTCGCTGAAGTCATTTCAGCTGGCTGGGTGAGGGACACGAGTGGCAGCTCCTCTTGAATGTGTGGTGTTCTCGCTGAAGTCATTCAGCTGGCTGGGTGAGGGACACGAGTGGCAGCTCCTCTTGAATGTGTGGTGCGCTCACTGACGTCTCAGCCGGCGGATGAGGGACAAGAACAGCAGCTCCTCTTGAATGTGTGGTGTGCTCGCTGACATTATTTCAGCTGGCTGGGTGAGGGACACGAGCGGCAGCTCCTCTTGTATGAGTGTTGTGCTCGCTGACATTGTCTCAGCCGGTGGGACGAGGGACAAGAACAGCAGCTTCCTCTTGAATGTGTGGTGCGCATCATTTTGGCTGGCTAATTGAGGGACATGCACGACAGCTCGTCTTGTATGTGTGACACGCTCGCTGACATTGTCTCGGCCGGCTGGACAAGGGACACGAGCGTTGGCTCCTACTGAATGTTTGGCACACTCGCTGGCATCATTTCGGCCAGCTGGGTGAGGGACATGAGCGGCAGCTCCTCTTGAAGGTGTGACGCGTTCGCTAATGTCATCTGTGCTGGCTGGGCGAGGGACATGAACAGAAGCTCCTCTTGAATGTGTGGCGCGCTTGCTGATGCTGTCTCAGCCGGCTGGATAAAGAACACGAGCAGCAGTCTGAATCACTATTTGAGCTTGGTGGGCTGGATGACAGATGCAGTTCGGGCTGCCATACCCAGACCGGGAGGCTCCCTGCAGCAAACAGGGCTGTCCAAATCTCCAATTCTGGAAAAAAAAACTCATACAGCCAGGTGTTGGCCCTCCACCAGGTCCCAGGCTTTGTCCAGAAATCCAAACTTTTTCTTCGGGACGTAACGGGTATTGAAACAGTTGAAGGAAAAAATAAATTTCAGAAAAAAAAATGTCTCTCATGAGAGCAGATCTGGCTTTGTGGTGAAGTGGAGGCTGTCAGACATGGTGAGCTTGCTTCGTTCTGGTATGGCCAGTTTCTTCTGTCAGGGTCCGAATAGGCATGGCACAGAAGGTGGATGGACACATATGCAAAACTCACTGAGACAGGCGTGAGAGGATAAGGCCAGGGTCAAAAAACATGCACTGGTCAGAACACCAAGGCAGCAAAGGTCATGGGCTGAGGCGAGTAGAGAGCAAGATCAAAAACAGAACACGGTCAAAAAACACAACAGAGCAAAACAGAGCAAGACAAAAGGGCTGGAACGTGAACTAGAAAGCACAACATACTGGGAGGGAGTGGAGAGAATGAGGGGCTTAAATAACAGGTGCAGTAATTAGGAAAACAAGACACAGGTGTCAGGGAATGGGCTGGAAGGTGTGTGGTCAGACAAGACAGAGGTGAGACAGGAGTAGAGTGACAGGTGGGCTTGGCTAATAGAAGCAGACTCAGAGTGACTGAAAATCAAACCCCAGCCAACTGTGATTAAAAACTGAAATGCCTAACGCAGAGAAGAGAAGCAAATATTAAAGACAGAAAAGAATACCAACATGAACAGGACAGTGATCAACAAAAAAATAAAGGCAGAGACCAAACTAGAACAGGACTAAACAAGTGGCAACAGTATAACAGAAAACACAACTAATGACCTCCAGAAAATAATGATAAACAGAGCATAAAGCCTAGTGACAAAGTAATATGCACAGAAAAGAGGATAATCAGAAGAAATCCAAAACAAGACTTAACAAGTGACTAAAATACAATGACCAGATATATATCCATAGACTGAATCATGATAAACAGAAAAGCCCAAAGGACAGAAGTCTCACAAAAACAGGACATGAGAAGGCCAAAACAGGAAATGAGCTCAGATCAGGGCAAATCATGACATTACAAACCCCTAGTGTAAGCCCACAAGGTGACAGCTAAGGAAAAACTCCCTCTGATGATGTTAAGGAAGAAACCTCAAGCAGACCAGACTCAGAGGGGTGACCCACTGCTTGACAGTTACAAGGTTTTATTACAACATTTTTTAAAAGCTGAAGAAGTAGGAAACCGAAAACCCATTATTGAGGTGACCACACAAGGGGGTGTATCCAGCACCTGGGATGCAGGGCCAGCCTCCATCTCTCATGCCATCAATCAAACGCAGCACTAAGATCCAGAGGTGGCACGAAGTCATTGTCCAAGTCATTCTCAAGTCCTGAATCGGCAAGTCTCAAGTCTCACAGTCAAGTCTCAAGTCAGCTTGCAAACAATTGGTGGTCATTATGACTTGAGACTTGACCTTGATTTGAGAATGACCTGTGGTGAATCTCCCACTTCTGCTAAGATCTAACAGCCCAAACCCTAGTGGTATCTGAATCATTGCAAAGCAGAGATCATTTACCACTTCAGTGAGAGCTGTCTCTGTGGATATGTTCTAAATGCAGATTGCAGTGGCTACAAAGAGATTATTCTCAGTAAGGTGCATTTAGAAACAGATCTGAGGTTAATGATAGATTAAGGACCTGTGGCCCACTCTTGGGGCCTATTGTGTTATTATTAACAGTTTTGTTGGTATTGTGTCGAACAGACAGGTTGTGCTTTTAGCAGCAAGTTTCATCAGCATGCCATTGAAATAATCAAATTTGGTAAATCTAGGCAATGGTACCGTGATGGCACCCACCCTTAATAACAGGGTGTAGTGGTCGGACTCAAGACATGCTGGGATATATTAACCTAATATCATCTATTTTCTTCTCAAAGTAATCTAAGAAACCTTGGCTGTACTAAAAGGAGATCGACTTACACGTGGTTGGCCATGAATAAGTGTTGCCACCATGTCAACAGGAACTTTGAACTGTGCTTGTTTTTGTTCATCAAATCAGAGTAGTCAGCCTGTTTCATAGCTTATAGTGTAGAACAGGGGATTTCAAAGTGTGGAAGAAGTGAGCGCCCCCATCAGAGAACAAATGAAAAGCTGCACTCCCCCACCACACCACCAACACACAATACACACAGTTTCAAATCTTTGTGTGTTTCTTTTTATTCTTTTACATATGGTGACCCCGAACACAAAACGGGAGCAGCCCGAATGGACAAACAACAACACACATCTTAAATACATTTTAAATATTTTATGTGCTTTTAAGGAACTGTCTATGCATTTACACATTTTACAGCCTATGTAGCATTTTAAATGCATTTTTAGAACTTTCTATTCTTTCACACATTTTACACCCTTTTCCAAACATTTTAAACATGTTTTTTTTTTAAACTTTCTATTTTGTATTTTTACCTTTTGTCATATTTTAAACATTGTTTTGTTTAACATTTTAACATCTCTGCGTGTTTTTAAACATCTTTGGCATAGCTAACACATTTTACATAAATAATATTAATTAAACTTTATACACCTGTAGCAGGATCCAGAATAATATAATATGTGTTTTAGGTTATTTGAAATTATCACTTGTAGATAATTTACCTCGAATACTGGGGGCGCCACCTATGACTGAATGATATTATAACAAGGTTATAATATCACTGATTTAGGGTTAGTCCAATAGGAAATATTAAAATCAGTCTCTAATTTTCAGGAGTAAGTGCCACATGTCAAGTCCAACCCCCTTTGTAAAACCATACAAATCACAGACAACTTCACACGTTTAAACATTTATTTAACCTCAGTGAGGAGTTAACCTCTGGGGCAGACGCCATTGTATACGATGGCTAAGACCAAGCTTTACTAAATTATAAATAACTTTGAATGATATGAGATAGAAACTTACTCTTTTTTTTGCTGAAAAGTTAACTCCATGGACCTTCGAGCCAGCCATCGGCCATCCTTTGTACTCCTCATAGAAGCTGTGTGATGATGTGCGCAATGTGAGTGTCCAATCGGAATTGGTTCACCGCCACATGGTGTTCCAAAATCTAATCGTAGGGCAGATTTACCTCACGTGAAAAGCCAAAGATCGTTTTCAGGAGTGATATGTTACTCGTTGGCCCTTTTGAATAGCACCCTGGGTGCTCCAATGAGTACATACTATTAGTACATAACTCAGTGTGCCCTGCGTCATACGCACAGTGATCAGTGAAAGCAGGAGCACACGGAGAGCCTCTGATGACAATCTCACATGCTCAAAGACTGTGTAACTATCAGATTGCTCCACTAGTTTGTATGTGATGTTACTTGGATAACTCTGTTGCCTCTCTCTGCATAAAAGCACTGTTTACCATATCAATGGACAACACAACGCATAGACCATTTTGAATATATTGTTCAAAATGTGCATTTGTGTTTATTGTTTGAACCTTTTTTGTTGTACAGCCTTTCACACAAGACCTCAATTACCTTTACAAAGTGTCAAAACAGTTGTTTATTATAGTTTGCTGCTGTTGTTTTGAATAAATATGTGTGGAAAATTATTTTTCGCTTTATTTTTTCCTTGCCTATTTTTTGATTATAAACCTTTATTACACTTATAAAACACAACAAAACATATATATACTGAAAGCACAGGTTGTCCTGAAAAAAAAAGACATAAAACTTGAATGTGGATGCAGGGGAGAGCTGTTAATAGCAATAATAAAACATTTATGCCAGGCGAGTGAACTGTCCAAAAATGCCCTCGGGACCCCCAGAGGGTTAAATAACAGCTAGGCCGTGTCTATGGGTCCGGTACTGGTCAAGTAGGTTGCTCTGCTATTGACACGGGAACATTTCCATGACTTCTAGTGGATTTATTATTGGTCTGGAAATGATTTCCGTACCCATACCAATAATACCCTACCTACCGGCGATGCAATTGGCTTGTATGAAGCCAAATGACATAATGCAATCATCAGATGTTGCTCACTTATGGACAGGTACGGTAGAACACGTTATTACCCATACTGACATGGAAATCCTCTTGCTGTACCTTTTATTCACGCTCTGAAGGTACTGGAAAATATGCTGTATCTTTAAGTTATTGCCAATAGGCTATGGGAATTGTTCTGTACCTATTATCTTGATGTATTGGTATGGGAAAATATGCTGTATCTTTAAGTTATTGCAATTAATACGGAAATTGTTCTGTACCTATTATCTTGATGTTATTGGTCCGGGAGTGGGGAGGGGTACTCTTGCTTTATGAAACCATGTTGTGATCATTATTGTACTTCAATATTTACTTTACCATTTTGCATTTATTATAACGTGTACTCTATATGTTAAAGTTCTGAATAATAAATCAATCAATCTTGCATTCTTCCTGTTAAAAGGGAGTTTTTCTTCCCACTGTCGCCAAGTGCTTGCTCACAGGGGGTCGTTTTGACCGTTGGGGTTTTTCTGTAATTATTGTATGGCTTTTGCCTCACAATATAAGCGCCTTGGGGCAACTGTTTGTTGTGATTTGGCGCTATATAAATAAAATTGATTTGATTTGAATTGATTTGATCTTTTCATTTACTTTTCGTTGTGCATATATGCTAATAATAAAGTTAAGATTGGTAATCAAATGCCAAAAACAAAGAAACTCTGGAATTTACTTTTTATTCACGAATATAGTCAGATTCTACATATCTAGATCTAATAGGACAATATATAACTATAAAGTAATCATGAATATCCTAAACAACAGGTAATAATTTCCAGTCTAGGTATACATATCAAGTGAAAAACATCAATGGAAAATGTCATGACACAATATAAACACAGAAAAACATTAAAAAATCAAGATCTATGAAATAACAAGTATCATAAACACTTCACCTTAAAACAATGCGGCATAAATAACTTACAAGTTAACTTAGGTTACAGTCTGCAGGCGCCTGGATGAATATCACGAGATCTTTAATTTTTAATCGTAGATCACTAGCCAAACTTAACTAACTGACAAACTACTACTGCTAATACATACTGCAAGTATGTCCAACACTATGACTAGCTTCTACTGCTAATACATATTACCAGATTACAATGATAATTAACTCTATACTTAATAATTAAATTATGATTTACAACAATATGTGAACAGAACATCATTTTCCGTGAACACCTCCATTGCAGCTTCCAATTCACTTAATTGTGCGAAACTTCACCTTCACTTCTAAACAAGGCGCCATCATGCGCAAAGTTACTGTAGCATGAAATTTGAATTTGAAAATATTCCTGTAGCATGAAATTTTAGCATGAAATTTGAAAGTTGTCACATGACTGCGCATGCGCAAATATCCCGTAGCCTTTCGCGGAAGGTGGTATTGATACAGTACTGTATCAATAATTACCATTCCTATTGGGCTGGTACCATCCCTACAGACACTCCGATAACAGTACATATCACAGTCAGGCAATTTGATGATGATGAATTTCACTGACCAGTTATTATAATGACGTTCAGATAATTGGTTTAGTTGTGGGAATTTGAGAATGAATTTTGTCCTCATCAGCAGGGGAATTTACTTTGGTATTTATTAACGTGAGATGGTTAGTGAAGGTGAATAGGATTAAATAAAAGCCACTCTGTTTTATCTGACACCGTAGCCCGGTCTTACTTTGGAGGCGCTGTGCATATTGGTCCTCCGTAGGTCAGGTGCAGTCGATGATCCGTCCATCACACAGCTGCTTCAGGGACCTTGACAAAGAGACTCTGTTGGTCACCACGCTTGGTTTTGTTGGTTACTGGGACGCTTTCCGTTGTTAAGCGGTGACTTGCGGCGGCAGTTTCAAATCGCTGTTGACGTCTCAGCTGACCTGGATGTTTTTATCTCTGCAGTGCTTGTAGTCTGGGCTCATCAGAATAAAGGCTTGAGTGTCTTTATTTATTCTATTCGTCAAAACAAAAATTCGTCTTTGGAAGCCAGATCAAATCACAAAACTCGATACAAAAATAGCTGACTTTGTAAGAAACTGTTTGCGAGATGAATTTGGAGTTCAAGAAGAAAAAAAGGTTTTAATTTGAAAAAATCGCAAAAGGAAGTAAAACGTGCCTGCGCATTTAACTTTACAAAAGTTGAAAAGTTATTTGTAGAAAAAAGGAAAAGTAATTTTTTGTTGGTGTGCACAAACAAGAAATAAGTTTACACAACTTGTGATTGCAGACAAGGGGTCATAAAAATTTTAGATGGCTAGGCCCACATCTCGAAAAGAGTAAGAGGTCGGCACGTAAGAGAGAAGAGCGCATTTCCCCGGGGACGCAGGCTTTTAAAGGGTTAAAAGCTCCACCCCCAAGAATTCTTGGGACTGTAGTACCCAGGTGGCTCGGGCATCTTTTCCGGATACCCCTGGACCCTTGCTGGAGAGATGTTCCGGGCATGTCCCATCAGGAGGAAGCCCCAGATCACGCTGGAGGGACTACATCTCTCAGCTCATCTCTCAGTAGACAATTTCCTTAGGACTACCACACAAACAAATATGAAAAACACACTTGATAACCTTCCTATAATCTATAATCAGAACACAAGACACATATATATAATAATATAAATATATAAAACTCTGTCAATTTGGGGTCGATTTTGACCAGAAAAACTGGACTGTGATCAACAAGTTGATGGCAATTCTTCAGTGAGATGTACTTACTGGAATCTTGTTTTAAATGCATATTTATGGGACTCTTGGGGGCAGATATGTCTTTCTGTGGTCTGTTTTTTATGAGAAAGGAGTTAGCACATCTGGTTTCGGGCTGATAAGGGAATTCACAGCTCCGTGAGGAATGCACTTTAGAGAATCTTAAATCCTGGAAAGGGTGGGGGTTTATGACACTGAGCCATCCTGTGTTTGCTCGGAGGGTCTCCCTTTGATGCCTGGAGATTTGAAGAAATTTCATGACCTCTGCTTGATGCAAACTTAGGATGTTGAATGTTGGTACAGCTTTCCGCTACACACCTCTTGTTTAGTGCGAGCAATGAGTCGGGGTCTTTGACGCGCACAGGCGGCTAATGTCGGGATGCACGCTGGAGAGGAGCAAACAAAGATTGTCCTCTACTTTCTTTTTTGGGTTGCCCCAAACTCTGTCTTCTCGCTGGTAGTTTTGGGGTACGGACAAAACCTCCTTAGGACAAAACCCCCCTAGGACAAAACCCCCCTGACAAAAGCCCCCTAGGACAAACCCCCCTAGTTAAAGTGCATTCTAGGACAAAACCCCCCTGGCTCATACAAGTTTTACTGAAAACTACTCACCAAAGAGATAAGTGTCAGGTGCAAAAACAATTATATGGAGTAGGCATTAAACTACTCAGCAAAGGGATTAGTGTCATTGCCAAAACAGCTGTATGGAGTAGATGTGAAACTACTCAGCAGAGTACTACTCAGCAGAGTTTCAGCATGCTTAAGGGGTTTTGTCCTAGGGAAGTTTTGTCCTAGGGGGTTTTCGTCCCAGGGGGTGTTTTGTCCTAAGGGGAGCTTTTTCCTACACCTGGTAGATTTACACACTAAAAATGTATCCATTTTGCTCCTGGCATGTTAACCAACAATGTTTTTTCCCCTTCTTTTTGTTGGTTAATAGTGTTTACAGTTATTTTTTGCCCCCCCGAAGAACTCTGTGGGGCGTGCTCCCCCAGGGAGAGCACGCCTCACAGTTTGAAAACCACTGGTCTAGAATAGCATCACGCAACGTGAGGTGGAATAATTCTAGCTTTACACTAGACCACTTCCATTCTAGACCTCTAGACGTATGCTTGAGGCCACGTAAGTAATCACTGAACCAAGGCGAGTGTTTTTTTTTTGGGGGGGGGGTGGTTTTAATGTAGGTGGAGCGATCGCGTCGAGTGTGGTTGTGAGCGCTGAGTTTTCACTGTCCACAAGACTCTCTACTGAATGGTCATTTTTTGAAAGTGCTTAGAAATCAGGCAGTCTGGCTCCTTGTTCAATTGTTGTGGAGTTGATATGTCGCCGTGATGATAAATGAGTTTCTCGTTCCAGTGAACAAGGCAAAGAGTCCGAAGGAAGGAAGGAAGGTAAAATGGAATGGAGGAAGGAAGGAAAGAAAAATCAATGAATGGAGGAAGGAAGGAAGGAAGGAAGAGAGGGAGACAAGAAGGAGAAAATGAGGGGATAAGGAAGGAAGGAAGGAAGAAAGAAGTAACTAAGAAGGAAGGAAGGAAAAAAGAAAAAAGAAAATGAATGAATGAATTGAGGAAGGAAAGAAACGAGGAAAAACTGAATAAGGAAGAAAAGAAAAACAAAGAACACAACAACCATTCTTTAAAATGAGGAGATAAAGAAATAAAGGAAAGAAAGACAGAGAGAGAGGGGGAAGGAAGGAAGAAAGGAAAGAATGAATAGAGGAAGGAAAGAATGAATGGAGGTAAGAGGGATGCAGGAATGGAGAAAATAAGGGAGAAGGAAGGAAGGAAGGAAGGAAGGAAGGAAGGAAAGGAAGGAAGGAAGGAAGGAAGGAAGGAAAGAAGGAAGGAAGGAAGGAAGGAAGGGAGTAAAAATTGAATGGAGGAAGGAAAGAAAGAAAAACAATACAAGAACCATTCTTTAAAATTAGGTGATAAAGAAAGAAAAAAGAAGAAAGAGAGGGAGGGGGAAGGAAGGAAAGAATGAATGGAGGTAAGAGGAATGCAGGAATGGAGAAAGGAAGGAAGGAAGGAAGGAAAAATGAAAGAATGAATGAGGAAGGAAAGAAAAAAGGAAGGAAAAGAGGGAGGCAGGAATAGAGGAAATAAGGGGTCGGACGTAAGGAAGGAAGGAAGGAATGGAGGAAGGACAGCAAAGAAAGAAAGGAAGCAAATTTTGTAAAACCAGTTTTGTAAAAGAGAAAAATCTAGAGAGATCAACGAAAGATGGTTATCAAGCAATGACAGATAAAGAAGCAACACAAAGGAGAAGGGAAAAGGAAAAGAAGGAGTGAAAGAGGAGAACATGTAGGCAGGGGGAGTAGTGAAGAGAGCTAAAAAGAAATGTCGAGGGGAGGATGTGAGATTTAGGTCGGTGTGAATGACTGACAGCAGAGAAAGAGATGAAGAAGAGGCGTGAAGGAGTGATTTAAAAGTGTGAAGCAGGAAAGACAGAACACAGGTATTCTACGTGACCTCATTTGTTTGTTTTTTTAATTTCACTGTTTTGAAAATGATCCAAATCGATCACAATCTTCAGCTGGAGACTTTGGGATCAGGTCTGTGCGTCTGTCTGTGTCCGTTCTTCTATTACTCATAAAGCACTCAAATCACTGGCTTGAATTTTGCTTAAAACGTAGAGTGTAGTGCAGATCCAGACCTCTACCATGCTGGATCTGGATCCAGGTTGTACTATTTTCATGCATTGTTCATTAATTTCCTGCCACTTCGTGGTGACAGCAGACCAAGCAGCTCATCCTACACTTTCCTGTCCTGGACCAAGTCCTCCAGCTCTTTCTTGGAAATTATTGAGGCCTTCCCAAACCAGCTGGGAAGTATAATCCCTCCAACATTTCCTGGGTTTTCCCTTGGGCTTCCATCCAGGTGGACATGCCTGGAACCCTTACCTCCGGAGACGACCGGGGGCATCCTCACCAGATACCCAAACCACCTCAGCTGGCTCCTATACATATGAAGAATCAGTGACTTTACTCTGAGTCACACCAGGATGTCGGAGCTTCTCACCCTATCTCAGAGTGCAAATCCAGACATCTGATGGAGGAATCTCATTTAAAACCCCATCACACATATGCCGTTTGAGGCCGAAATACGTCAGAATGGCCACAGTCGGGAAATATTGAGGTACAGTTGTAGCGCCTGCACTCTGCGTTGTGTTGTTATGACTCCGTCCATTCACTCCCCTTGGGACGCGAACTCACGATCCTCGGCATGGAAGACGGACCCTCTAACCAGAAGGCTAAAACCCAGGGCTCTGGCCTTGTGAACAGAGAATCCTTTTGAGCTGTTGGGCGTGAGGTTTACTAACTACATAGGCACAGTGACTCCTGCTGGCCTTTGTTACACACACCCCCCAAACTCACTCTCATCCGGGTCACGGCAACTCCTGCTGGCCTCTGTTAAATGGTCTGAAGACAGACAGATGGCAGTTTCAGAGCAGTCTACATAGTTGGTCCCATTCACTTGGGTGTCCGAGTGTGTTGCACATGTTCAAAACACTCTTGGCGCCGTTGAAATGTGCAATTTTTGCACCATCTGATCTCAGTCTACGTATTCTGATGGCATCATAACAGCATTTGAAACGATCTGATCGCAGTTGATTGAGCTGTGAGATGGATCGTCATGGCAAAGCCTGTGGGCATGTTGTACCACGTTTGCCACCTGTGCCTTAATATCCTGCCCATGAACATCACAAACAGGATTAATGACAAGGGCAGTCCTGGCAGAGTCCAACCCCCACTGGGAACAGGTCGAATGTAATGTGGAGAATGTGGACACAGCTACTACTTTGCTCATATAGAGAACGGACTGCACATTGCAGCAATTCTGGTACCCCATACTCTGCGCCCCCCTAAGGACACCTCAAGGGACTCGGCCGTACACCTTTTCCAAGTCCACAAAACCCATTAGATTGGTTGGTCATAAATCCAAATCCCTTCTTTTATCCTTGCAAGGGTAACAAGCTAGTCCACCATTCTATTACCAGGATTCCACCTTGCTTCTCCTGATTCTGAGGTTTGAGTCATAGTCTAGGCCCAATCTCAGTTCTCTTTTGTACCCCTTCCCCTTCCCCTTGGCCCTACCCCTACGCCTACCCCTTTAAAGCAAGGGGTAAGGCGTAGGGGTATGCCTCTAGCCCTATGAATTGAGACTTCCCTCTGCCTTAGGGGAAAAAAAGACTGCCCATCTCATGAGTTTGACGTCATGTTGCATCGCTTAAAGTGCTGTCTTCACTGTTTATCAACATGGCAACCGAAGCGCAACTTCTTGCAGTAGCCTGTTTGCTCTTTTTATTTTCTTGCCTTTCTGCATCAATGCAAAGAAATAGAAGTCACAGATTTCTTCGACGCATTGCAATCATGTCGGAGAATTTTGTGGTATTAATAATTAATTAATTAATTAGTAATTGATAATAACAATAATAATTAATAGTATTAATAATTAATTAGTTAATTAATAATTACTTAATGAATAATACCAACAATGATTAATAATTAATAATAGTAATAATTAATATTGTTTAATTCATAATTAATTGATTAATTAGTAATTAAAAGAAATAAACACCTGAACTATATCAGTCTGTGTGGAATGAATGTACACATTATACAAGTTTCACTTTTTGAATGGAATTACTGAAATAAATCAACATTTTCATGATATTCTAATTATATGACCAGCACCCATATGTATATTATGGGCTGCATCTAGTTCTGTTAACCTTATATTTCTTTTTCAAATTCTCCCATTTTTTGCATCCAGCCCTATTTCCTTTAGAAATTTCCTTGACAATAATAGCAGTCTATTAGGACATCAGGTTATGTGTTACTTATATACATGGGTGTATATATTTTCCAACTTACTCTCATTGGTGAAACTTCTCCTCATTTTCTGCCTGAAAGCTTATTAGGAGACGAGTGTGTTCAGGGCTCCCTGTTTGTTTACAAAATACACACGTTACAGACCTTGAAATCCACCAGCAGGGATCGCTATTATCCAAAGATTTATGAACACTTTTTTTTTTGCCTTCTTGCTCTCGGTCGGGACGGTCGCATTTTTCTCTCCTCCTCCCTCCCCAACTTTCCTGCTACTGTAGCGTGTTTTGTCTGTGAGGCTGCCAGCCCTGCTCCTCTGGAAAATGGCAAAATGGATCTGATCAAGTGGTCTCTGAACGCAATTGATACTATTTTTTCCACAAGATACTCAGGAGCGGAGGATCCGACCTGTCCTGCCGGGACATGTGGCAGGTTACGTGATGGACAGCTGGCGGAGGTGGCAAGTCATGTGCCTGTACACGTTGTCTGTGGAGGACGTTGAAGATGTTTACTTATTTGAAGCTGTGGTGACCGAGTTTCTGCTGTGTGGGGCCACCATAGCACTGGTTTACCAGAAAATTAAGAAGGTGGAGGTGGCATTAATTGGCCCGTCCAGGCTGCCCCACATGATTGATTCGATTGGAAGGGCAGTGTCAGCTCAGTCGGCGGATGTCAACCGCACGTTGGAATCCATCTCGGGAGAATGGCTGCACTGGAAAACTGCTTTGATCGTCAGTAAGACCACATCTCCTCTATTCAGATGTATTTGGGAGCCACTCTGAAGTTTCAGACTGTGGAATCTGCCAGGCGTCTGTTAATCTGGATATCTATTTGGTTTCCAAACACCAGCTGTCCTTCAAGGCCGCTGGGATAAAATCCTCCCCCCAAGGAACACTCCTGATAGCCTTGCTCCTCTCTCCCCCCTCCCTCCCTCCCTCCCTTCCCAGTCCTGAGATGTTGACTGTGGGATCTTGAGACTCTGGTGGACTGATTCAGGACTGGGATCCCCCCCAGGATGGACAGATAAGGCCTGTCGATGGCGCCTCACGAGCGGCCTTCTGGGCTGTCTGTCTGGACATTGGACACATCCAAGTCTCGGCTGTCGTCTGTTGTCTGTTGTGATTTGTTTTTTGTTATGACTGTTTTTCTATGCTTTGTGTTTTTTTGCTCTCCAGTGGGGCTGCGTGAGTTCAACACAGCAGCAATGGAGGTTTTTCTTTTCCCAATTCTTTCCTTGTGTGTGTTTGTTGTGTGTCATGAGGCCGGTCAAGGTTTGCTCAGCCCTGCTCGTGACCTAGGGCAGGGATATACATTTGGAGCTGGGTCCCCGGGTGCCAAAAAAGGCGACCTCTGCTCCTAACTGGCAATTAGGATGGGTAAAAATGCAGTAAACACATTTCATTGTGCAGGGAACATGTTCCTATGTGCATATGACAATAAACCCCTTTTGAATCCTTGGATCCTTGGATCCTTGAACATACAAATTAACGTACTTATCCTTTATCATGATTTTCTACATAGTGAGATCTAAATTGTCTTATCGTAGCGTTTGTGTGTATGTGCATTTTAACGCCTCAGCGCACGAGCGAAGTTACGATATTCTTCAAAATGACAATATACGCAACATGCATCCAGCAGCATACACGTTGCTGTCATAGGCAATTGCCTGTAAAGTTTTTTGTCAAGTTATAACTGTCTAAACAGTGTAATTTGTAATGAAAGCAGCTTACATTTGTGCGACTCTTTCTGCACCATGTTTTTTTTTGGAGACAGCGGTAAGCTCCTCCACCCCTCCAAATGGAGTGTGCATCCAGATTCACTCCATTTGAAGGGGTTTGAAGCCCTCCGCCTACCCCTCTGCCTTGCTCCAAAAGAGAATTGAGACACCCTTCTGTTTCTCCCCTCTGTACCCACGCAAAATGGAGGGAAGGGGTAAGGGGAAGGACCGAGGGGTAGCATTGAGATTCAGCGTAAGTCTCTCTCTCTAGCACATGTTTTCCCAGAGAGGCTGAGAAATGTGATTCCTCCATAACTGGAACACGCTGTCCTGCCCCATTTTTTAAAGATGGGGACCAGGTCCCCAGCTTGCCAAATTGTCATGTATTGTCACTTCTTAAATGATCTTCTGCAATGCTTTCATTCCTAACTCCTCCAGTGGAGCTGCTCATTGGTCAGCATGCAGGTTGATGTAACTCATTAAGCATGCACAGCAGTAAAAGTAAAACCTGGCCCTGACTGTGTGCAGCTAACTTGAGTGAAAAGCAGAACTAAAACCAAATGCCTCTTTGTGTCTCTCAGCGCATGTCACTCTCACCATATATTCGGTAATGCCAGGGTCCCCAACACCACTGACCCTATCAACAGGTGATGTCACACATTAACTCCTCCCTTGACTACTCAACAGTAGCGATCGTGAGTCACACTCTTACGTCTGGACTTGACGACCTCCGCCGGACACCTCCGGTGTTGTTGAGCTCCCGGACGAGCCCCCAGTCAATGTTGGGTATTTTCTCCTCCAAACATTTTAAAACCTTTAACAAGACAAACAGAGTCAAGAAACACCAGTGAGACAGAAAGTCAAATTTTACGCGCGGAGTGCAGTCAGGCTGTACACCAAGGCTACACTAAAGTCTGGCCTGCTTTTCCGCTCTTTTTATTAAGAGACGCCCTCATCACATAAACAAAAAACTTGTCCTAAGGGTGGGGGTGATGACGCAAGACAAGTTTCTTCCCATAACATAAACGCATACGTCAATAAGTGCAGCTGTAAGGAAGAACACTTTCTTTTACACAGGTCAGCACATCTCGTTCGTCTGTTGCAGGTATCAGCTGTTCTGCATCTGCCTGAAGTGTCCTGTCCTTCACACTCCTTCACACTAAGCACCACATCAACAGTCAAAACGTTCTCTTACTCCCAGTTGTTAGAGCTGTGAAAACAAAGTTATATTATAATAATAAGTACATCCAGCCCTTCATTCCCAGCTCAGATTGACCCCAGAGTGCTAAAACAAAATTGAATTCTCAGGATTGCGTTAAGACAGGTGCAAAACAGCACAACACCGTTCTCATGAGAAAGAAGACAAAGCTAAAACAAGGTTGAATAACACGTACATTCTCAGGGTGAAGTGCAAAACAGCACAACACCGTTCTCATGAGAAAGAAGACGAACGTACAAATGTTTAACAGTGATAACATATATACAAAATCTTTAACAACTATAACAAATTAAAAAAAAAAACATTGGAGATGACGCACCAAGGCACTGACGTAACACACTGCTAACAAGGACACTCAGTGAACTAGTGACTGAATAATCTTTTACTTTTCAAAATACATTGTTATTAGTTGTTGATGTTTTATGTAAAAAAAAAAAAAGTCTTTAAAATGTCTCCAGAAGTGGATCTTCATCAAGGAATAAAACATATGACAATGAGAAAATCTCTGTGTGTGTGTGTGTGTGTATGTGTTCGCTACCTGATTGGCCAGGAAGAATCTTCCATCACATGTGCCTCCCATCAGAAACAGATTTGGTTCATATTTGAAGTGAAGGAGAGCAAAATGTGTTTTTTAATCTGGCACAGTGGAAGCACCATCTGTTAGGCTGACACGCACTGTTGATGATCTGTATGAATAAAATAGGTATGTTGCATATTTATAACAGACTATAAAGCTGCTTTCCATAGAGAAGCACCAGCAGCCAGGACTCTCATCAGTCACTGTCACCAGAATTCCAAAGTGTAGCAGACGAACACATGCTGTGGGGACTCAAGTTTAATCGGGTTACTGATCACTCAAAAAACACCTTTATCAGGCCAATTCTGATTGGATTTGATCAGACTGGGATGTCTGTAGTTGTAAGATTGAGCTGCAACACAACATAATGTAGAAATGCAGCCACGCAACTGCTGCTGGCCATGCACGTGTGTCTGGTGCCATTCCAGTGGAGCCAGAGATACGGCGACATGATGCTCCACAGCTTGTTTGTTTTTTTTAAATATGCATCTCCACTTTCCAGCTAAAAGCTTTTCTGTCATCAAGGAGATGCTCGGTACAGTTAGTCACATAATTATTTGAAAGAGGGCCTCATTCAGTCCTGGGCCATAATGCAGTCACATTACCTGCAGTTCATATTCACTCTGTCGTAGCTGTTGATTGAGGTGCTGTACTTACTGTCTGTGACTGTCGTTGGGTTGTGTGCTGATCTTGGCCAGATTTTGTCAAACGTAATGAAGGTATGTTTCCGATTTGCTGTGGTGAGCTTCAGAAGGCAAAGCTCCAGAGTTACCTGCTGATTCATGTTACAGCCCTCAGTGAGATCTCAGATTCATAATGATTGAATTTCGTTTCATTTTCAGGTTGTAGGTGTAGTTTAAAGAGGAGGTGATGGTCTAGTGCAGGGGTAGGCAACCTGTTCCAGAAAGAGCCATGAGGGTGCAGGTTTTCTTTGCAGCCACTGACTCCACCAGGTGATTTTACTGATTAATATCACTTTGAGCAGATGGAATCAGTTAATCAGTGAAATCACCTGGTGGAGTCAGTGGCTGCAAAGAAAACCTGCACCCTCATGGCTCTTTCTGGAACAGGTTGCCTACCCCTGGTATAGTGGTTAAGCGTTGGGCTTGAGACCAGAGGATACTTGGTTCAAATCCCAGCCTGACTGGAAAATCACTAAGGGCCCTTGAGCAAGGTCCTTAATCCCCTAGTTGCTCCCGGTGTGTAGTGAACATCTTGTATGGCAGCACCCTGACATCAGGGTGAATGTAAGGCATTACTGTAAAGCGCTTTGAGCGTCTGATGCAGATGGAAAAGTGCTATATAAATGCAGTCCATTTACCATTTAAAGGTGTGATTAATGGTTGTGAAAATAAGATCAGTTTGATGGTGCAGCAGCTCTCAAATTCTGTACAGTAACTTTAATGGCTCAAAATATGACTGTTATGTATGTGAGAAGGTTCGTCCCTGCAGCAGAAACTGTAAGATGGCATCAAGTTCCACGAATATGCAGCACCCACTTTTTATTAGAAGCCACTTTTGGCCCCTCACGCTGCGCTTTGGCAGCCCGGGGTTCTATTTGGCAGAGTCTGTACTTCTACATTAGTACGCTGGAGTCATTTCTGCACTGAGCCAAACACTGCAGCATGCTGCAGGCTGCAGCACGGCTACACACAGCAGCAGAGGGATGCTTGCTTTCCTTCTATATGATTCCTCTGTGCTCTTTTAGGACTTTTGTGAAGAACTCATAAAGGACTGACTGAAAACTATGAGTGTATCAGTTGTGTAACTGATTGTTCACAAACAGTATCTGGGCACCCTCTCCTCATTAACAATGCATCACACCGAGCTGCTCCTCGCTCAGCAGTTTTTGTTATTCGCACCATTCCCTGTGAACATTTTACACAAAGATCTTCAGAAATTTGCAGATACTCAAACAATCCCGTCTCATACCAAGATTAATTTCAGAGTCAAACATGTTTCAAATATTCTGACTAACTGAACCTTTTAACCATGTGAGCAATATATATTTTTAATGCATCAAGTTGTAATTGCAAGTAGTTGTTAGAGGTGTACCTAATAAAGTGGCCATTGCCATTTACATGTTTATCTTTTTGGATTTGATTGTTCTTTAAGGCTTGTTAGTAACTTTTTCTGCAAATTTTCTGACATCACAGAAGTGTTAATTATTTTGCCAAGGGCACTGACACAACCCCATACCATGATAGACCCTGGCTGTTGGACGTGTTGCTTATAACAGTTTGGAAAGGTCCTTTTGCAGTCTGGATGGTCCTTTCACTTCTGGACAAGGATAACGTGGGGCTTATTTTTTGCACAATATTTGTGAATGTGCCTCCCTATTAAAGTGCTTGGCAAAGAGTTCCCAAAGTACAAAGTAATGCCTTGGCCTTGTGGTTATAGCGGCTATTGATGAATAACAGTTCTTGATGTAGTACGATCCAAGTGATTGGAGATCACTGCTGTTCATCTTAGGCTTGCACCCATGCCCTTTACACACTGAAATTCCTTAAGATTCATTGATTCGTTTAATGATATTTTGGGCTATAGAGGGAGAAATACGCAAATCCCTTCCAATCATTGTTTGAGGAACACTGCTTTAAAACATTTCAATAATTTTCTTTCATACTTGTTAGCAATTGGAGATCATGTGCCCATCTTTGCTCCTCAAAGGCTCAGCGTTTTGCGTAGTCTGCATTTGTACCAAATCCCAATTACCTGACATGATCACTCATTAATATTACCAGTTTGAAATACGTCATTATTTAATTTGCTGACCTCATTACTATAGTATACTGTCCTGTCCCAACTTTGTTTGGAATATCTAGGTCTGAAATGCAGTAATAGATGTACGTATGTTAACAAATGAAACGAAGATGCCCAAAAAAAACAAAATTTTGTTTTGTTATGGTTTTTCATTTTTAATTTACATATTTAAAATCATCCTATCTTTTTCTGATTTAGAGTTGTACATCAAATGTGCATTTCTGCATCAAATACTGTGCACTTAATAAACACAATGAAGCAGTCTGTTCAGGACTTACGGCCACATCGCTGCACAAACCGGCTTCTTGTTGGCCAGTTGGTTATTTTTCTGCATGTGACATATGTGACGCCCCGGTCACATGGCACTAATGAAGGACAATGAACCCAAACAAAACAAGAAATCTGGACTTTCAGCAACTTTTGGATGCATTGTTTAACCTTCGTTCAGCTTTGTTCCTGCAGCTGGCGCTTCGTCTGGATTTTTAAACTGTTGAAAAATTTGAACAAATACCACCAGCACCCTCAATTCTTCTGTACTGTACTTCATTTTGCTTTCGTTCTTGACAGTTTTTTATTGTTTGCTTAGTTTTTGTAATGTTAACGTTTCGTTTGACTTTTGTCCAGCTTGCTCAACGTCCCAAGTCCGACGTATTGAACAAAGGTTGACGAACGAAATGATATCAATAACAAATCAATAACTAAAGCTTCAACGAGCTGAACGAAAAATCCTTGTATCACTAATGAATCGTTCATTTTTGGGATGAAAAAGCAGCGTTTTCATACAGAAACAATAGCATTAATACATTAGCGTTGGTCTGCATGTGCGCATCTTTGGAAGTAGCCTTCGTCTGACACGGACAGTTCTCCATGACTGATACCAAGGACTCGTCAAAGGTACTCATCAGGACAAGTGCTATCACAGATAAAGTGTACAACAAGGTACCGACACGCCGCAAGAACTCAGAATGTGAAGACAAAGAAAACTTCTTTGTCTCTCACCTGTCTCACCTTCAAACAAAATCTCGCACCTGCAAGTACAGCGAAAATGAGGGCATGGCTGGCTGAGCTTGGTCTCATACCCGCTTTCGGTCACGTCATCATGAATGTTTCATTTTGATTTGTTTAAAGTGTCAAGGTCGACATTTGCTTTGTCTGTCTTTCATTAGTTTCAATTCCGTTTTATTCCTTTCATTCATTTCTTTGTTGACATCTTCACAGACATTGTCATTGAATTTGCTTTAAGTTCTGTTTGAGTTTGCTTCATTCACAGGCTTTGGGTGATGCTTTGCAGGATCTTTCCTCCACTTTTGCTCAATGATTTTTGACTTTTAATCCTTCGTCCAGCTATCTCGTTATCATGTGACCGCAGCATTAAAGGTTGCCTTTGGTGCGGACATGAGACGTCATTTAGAAAGTATTGCAATTTGAGGTTGAAGCAGAACTCAAACTGCCCTCCTCATCTCACTCAGCCTCCACCAACTCTTTTTCTCTTCAAACATGCACAAACTCCTTGCTTAGCTAATTAAATTAGCCAGAAAACCATGTTTTTTCCCCTCCAAATGCAAGCTTGTTGTTCTCAGAACCGCCTTGGCGCAGCAGCAATAAGCTCTGCACTGGAGATGTGCTGTGACTGATGAGGTTAATCCATTGATTATAATGAATAGACATTGAGGCTGTTTTGTTTTTGATCCAAATCAATTCTTTGCCTTCCACCAGCACCCCCTGCTTGCTGAATTAGTGCAGTCTAGCTTTGCTTACGCATACGTCTGGTGAAGGCCGGATGGACAATTATTATCAGAGTGCTTGGCCGCCTTGTCATTCTTGACGTTGCAAAAAAAGGAAGAAACTAGGTAGTAAGCAGCCGTCTTCAGGAAATGTTTGTGTGTTTGCCTGTAGGCTTCACTGATGCTGCAGAAGGATGCAAACACACCAGTGTTCCATCATGACGCTGTACGACTAATTATGCAAAAGTGCACTATGTACGCTTTCTACAGTCACAGCCACAGAAGACTTTAACTACTTCAGCATTGTCATTGGAGTCTTGGTGGCTTCCCTCACTTGTCTCCTTGCACAGTCACTCAGTTTTTTATGAGAACTGCCAAGTCCAAACAGATTACGATACAGTACTATACTGTTTGTATTTCTTCATGATTAATGGAAATAAAGTCCAAAAACAACATTCAGTGACTTGTTCAGGTATCCAACCCTTGAGTTGTACTATAAGGTCATCAGTATTACAAAATACCTCTCATGAATTGTGAGGATGAATCGGCTGTCTGCCTGGGTGGTTGCCATCCGGCACAAAAGGAAGTTCCGCAGTATAGAGCGGTGGATGCAATGATTCATGTTGCAGATCTGTGGTTGCTCAGTAGTCTTGGACATTTTAATAAATATCCTGATGCTGCAAAATTGGTTAATTTGCATTATGTCTGAAATATATTCTAAACTCTAGACTTAAAATTCAGGAGGGCCAGCATACCTAACAGGACTATGTCCTCTTCATGAAGTCCAAAACAGACTGCCATGGTGTCTTTTCTGTTTTATTCCCAGTCACAAAGTATTGCTTATCCACAACTCAGATTCACACCTCGAGCTAGCTTTGTCTCCATAGCAACAGTGACTGATGCTCATCAGTGGTTCATGTAGATCCAGTCATCATGCAAAACACATGTTTAAAGCATGTGTATTTATAAAGACACAAGGAGCAGCTTCTGAAGCTCATAGTTGTATCCATTCAGCTGTGGCTCATGCAGCAGTTTGTGAGGATTACCGTCCACTCCAAACTGCATTTAGGGATGGTAGTTCTCCACAGCGCATCATCATCATCGGTCATGTGGCACACAGGGGCTCCGAATTTTGTCACATTGAACAATAAAAGGTACCAGAGGGCTGACGCGTACCCTGCAGACCACAATAGATAAGTACAAGCAAATCTGAATGTTTTTTTTTTTTACTAGTAATATAATGAAGTGCTAAAATACTCTTGACCATGTGAGCATGTAGTCAGTGAAAGAATGTGTAGAAAGAATCTGACCTTTTGATGCCTTAGAAAAGGTCAAGGTTAGCCATCTTTGAACTTGTCCAAGGTCTGTGTCCCAAGAATATCCCCTGTGAATTTGAAGACCCTGGCAGTAATAGACCTGGACTTATGCTGAGCACAGGCAGATGGACAGATGGATGGACAGACGTAAAGTTTAAACGTAAAAACGAAAAAGCGTAACGTTTTAGATGTAAAGAATTGGCCCACCCTATCTTCACTGCACATGCATCATTTTGGACCACAGCACAGTCTGACTCTCTACACCCAAAGCGATCAAAGGGAATAATGTGATTATTAACCATCAGATGACAAAATAAAACCTCTTAATCATTCTAAAGTCAGTTTGAAGCAGAAGCAAGCAATATTCGGTGAGTCACTTCTGATGCTCTGAGATGACATATGCACTGCAGCATCACCACGTCAGACTCAGACGTGCTGCTGGGATGCTGTGATCGGTTCCCTCTTTTATTATGAATAATGCTGAATTTATGTGTAAATGATTGTTGTACAAAAACTTCAGATATCTGCCGCTGAGATAGATGATGACTGGAGTGCAGTTTTAAGTAGGAACGAGGTGATAATTGGTGAACCGTGGCTGACAATCCGAAATGAAGCATGCGCAGAGGGTGGGCCAATTTTTAGGGTGGATCGTTCAGTCAGCAACACAGGATGGCCATATTTTGCCCTCAGGTAATGACTTGTTTAATTTTAAATAATAATAATAATAATAATAATAATAATAAAACTATTTATATAGGACTTTCCCAGGAATCAAATCACTAAAAAAAATAAACTCCAATGATGTTGGTAATAATTTGAACCCACCTTGAAGGTGGGTTCAAATCCCCACCTTATCCTTATCCTAATCCTCAAATAACTCGTTAGCTTTGAGTTAGCGAAAGTTAGCGTGGAAGCTAACGTCCGCAAAATGTCTTAGAAATGACTCTAGAGGTGTTATCAGGTTTCAAAAACAGTATTTTCAGTTTTAGAAGTGTTTGTTTCTCACTAGCTTTAACATAATATACCAAAAACGAAGCTGTTAGCAAGTAGCTACACCAGGAAGTGACATCACCATGCTAACCTCTGCAAAATGTCTTGTAGATAAGTTCAGAGGTGTTATTAGGTTCCAAAAACAGCCTTTTCAGTTTTAGAAGTGCTTATTTCTCTATAGTTTTACATAATATGAGAAACCTGTATATAACACACAAAACAAAGCAGTTTTGTAGAGACCAGTGACTGACCTCATGGTGCATCTCTACTCTGATTGGCTGTCACTGTGTCACTAAAGAAAAAAATGGATGAGATTGAAACAGAATGTGACTTTTTAACCACCCTGCTCAGAGTGCCGCTCTCATTGGAACTGTGGGATAGCTCGCGCCCACAGATTGAGCTCGTCAGACTACTTTTGCCACCCTGCTCCGTTGGAGCAACAACACACAGAATGTGTCTCTTCCCAGATAGATCTCTTTCGGTGCAGCTTCTTGTTCTGACTTTAACACAAAGTTAACACCCAAGTCTTTCTTCGCTAACTGTAATGGTAATAAAACCATTGCAATCGTATCTTTCTGAACTCTTCCGCATCAAATTCCATCGTGTCAATGTTTACAATGTGCTTGAGCAATAACAGGTGAAGGTGCTCATAAATGTTGAGTTAAATATTTATTATGGCCACTCTTAAAACTTCAGTTATCTTTATAATTTTATTACTGGTAAATTTTGAATTAATTTAGATGAGATATACTCATTATCTCACAGGAATATATCACAATTATAAGGGAACTTTTTTTGTGGCGGAATTCATCAAGCACGTCGGCCGAGGGCGCGTACTAACACAGAATACCCAGAAACTGGCTAGAAGTTCAGCCAAAACGAGAGCGTCCACTTTTAGCTTGTCATAAGCTAAGCTCGTGGCGCTCGTGAGAGTGTGATTTTTAACCTCTTAAAATACATCATGGTTAGCCATCTTTGAATTTGTCCAAGATCTGTGTCCCAGGAATGTTCCCTGTGAATTTCAAGAGCCATAATAGGACTGGACCTATGCTGAGCTCGGATGAAAGGCCGTGGCTACAGGTACAGACCCATATCTACAGAGACCATTCTAAAGATACGGAGGGTATTCCCCGGTGATGTCATGTCTTACCGACCAATCAGAATGCGCAAATATGTCCGTACCCGTGCGCACCTGTCATTATTGTATGCGTCACTTAAGGCTTAAAGTCTTTGAAACAATCCCTGTAAGCCTTAACTTTCACAGTCCGCTAATGCTACTGTATACAAAATTCAATGGGAGTGATGTGAGTTTGGTAGTTGGAATTTTTGCCCCCGCTTGACCTGCGCATGTGCAGATGCGTTGCGCACTTCGTTATTCTCCTGTAGTCCGTACCTTTAGCAGTCCCACAGAAGATCAATCAAATCAAATCAATTTTATTTATATAGCGCCAAATCACAACAAACAGCTGCCCCAAGGCGCTTTATATTGTAAGGCAAAAGCCATACAATAATTACAGAAAAACCCCAACAGTCAAAACGACCCCCTGTGAGCAAGCACTTGGCGACAGTGGGAAGGAAAAACTCCCTTTTAACAGGAAGAAACCTACAGCAGAACCAGGCTCAGGGAGGGGCAGTCTTCTGCTGGGACTGGTTGGGGCTGAGGGGAGAGAATCAGGAAAAAGACATGCTGTGGAAGAGAGCAGAGATCAATCACCAATGATTAAATGCAGAGTGGTGCATACAGAGCAAAAAGAGGTGAATAAAAAGAAACACTCAGTGCATCATGGGAACCCCCCAGCAGTCTAAGTCTATAGCAGCATAACTAAGGGATGGTTCAGGGTCACCTGATCCAGCCCTAACTATAAGCTTTAGCAAAAATGAAAGTTTAAGCCTAATCTTAAAAAGCAGAGAAGGTGTCTGTCTCCCTGATCCGAATTGGGAGCTGGCTCCACAGGAGAGGAGCCTGAAAGCTGAAGGCTCTGCCTCCCATTCTACTCTTAAAAACCCTAGGAACTACAAGTAAGCCTGCAGTCTGAGAGCGAAGCGCTCTATTGGGGTGACATGGTACTATGAGGTCCCTAAGATAAGATGGGACCTGATTATTCAAAACCTTATAAGTAAGAAGAAGAATTTTAAATTCTATTCTAGAATTAACAGGAAGCCAATGAAGAGAGGCCAATATGGGTGAAATATGCTCTCTCCTTCTAGTCCCCGTCAGTACTCTAGCTGCAGCATTTTGAATTAACTGAAGGCTTTTCAGGGAACTTTTAGGACAACCTGATAATAATGAATTACAATAGTCCCAGCCTAGAGGAAATAAATGCATGAATTAGTTTTTCAGCATCACTCTGAGACAAGACCTTTCTAATTTTAGAGATATTGCGCAAATGCAAAAAGCAGTCCTACATATTTGTTTAATATGCACATTGAATGACATATCCTGATCAAAATGACTCCAAGATTTCTCACAGTATTACTAGAGGTCAGGGTAATGCCATCCAGAGTAAGGATCTGGTTAGACACCATGTTTCTAAGATTTGTGGCGCCAAGTACAATAACTTCAGTTTTATCTGAATTTAAAAGCAGGAAATTAGAGGTCATCCATGTCTTTATGTCAGTAAGACATTCCTGCAGTTTAACTAATTGGTGTGTGTCCTCTGGCTTCATGGATAGATAAAGCTGGGTATCATCTGCGTAACAATGAAAATTTAAGCAATGCTTTCTAATAATACTGCCTAAGGGAAGCATGTATAAAGTGAATAGCACAGAACCTTGTGGAACTCCATAATAAACCTTAGTCTGTGAAGAAGATTCCCCATTTACATGAACAAATTGTAATCTATTAGATAAATATGAGTCAAACCACTGCAGCGCAGTGCCTTTAATACCTATGACATGCTCTAATCTCTGTAATAAAATTTTATGGTCAACAGTATCAAAAGCAGCACTGAGGTCTAACAGAACAAGCACAGAGATGAGTCCACTGTCTGAGGCCATAAGAAGATCATTTGTAACCTTCACTAATGCTGTTTCTGTACTATGATGAATTCTAAAACCTGACTGAAACTCTTCAAATAGACCATTCCTCTGCAGATGATCAGTTAGCTGTTTTACAACTACACTTTCAAGAATTTTTGAGAGAAAAGGAAGATATAAGGAAGATATAGATGTACTTATCCTTAGCCACTTCGCGGATGAAAAGCTTTCACAATACCCAATGGCCATATATTTGCTGGCCTCGGATAAAAACTGGTAATGCAAAAAGAAGGTGTGACTTATTTTTTTCCTCCTCAAGAGTCATTTTTCTGACAAGTGTGACTTACATACCGCAAAATACAGCAACCATGTTTCAGGCTCACTTTATTATTATTATTATTATTATTATTATTATTATTATTATTATTATTATTATTATTACATCTTTTGTTTCTTGATATTTTGGGGAGTTGCACTTAACCTATAACAGGAATGCCTTCAGAAGGTCCTGCTGATGTTGACCTCATTGATATTTCTTCATGCTGGTAGTAGGGGTCAAAGTTGAAAACATCTGAATAAAGATGAGAGTGCAAACATGCTGAGTGAGTCAGAAAACCCAAAAGTACTGCAATCACAATGCCAGTGGTAGATAAACAGCAAAACATAAATTAGAACAAACAGAAAACATGAAGTGTTAAAAATGGAAAATCCATAGAGGAATCTGTGCTCCGAAGTAAAAAAAAAAAAAACTCAGAACAGAAAAACACAGAGTGTTATCTCATATGATCTATTTTCTATCTATTCTTATTTGTTTTCTTTCTGTCTTCCAACTTTTTGCTATTTTAATCAAAACTATAACCGTTATCTAATTAAAATATCTATTTTAAATGATGTTAAATTAAATATTTTTATTATTCATAATTTTTTATAAATTTGGTTGAATTTTTACATTTAATTATCAAGACTAAATTCATATAATTTTGTTATAATCCATTCACAGTCTGTATAAATGCAAGTAAAGGAGTCTGGATCATATTCCGTAACATTTTCCATTGCTGAGACATGGCCAAGGCCCCACTTCCCACCTCACCCATCCTCCAGCTCCACCTGCATTCCCCGGACATGCTTGGAAAACTTCCAAATGGAGCCCTTCAGGTTGGATTCCAGTCAATCAAGTTTAACAAATGCACTGTAGTGAAGAAATTCTCCAGCTATTGACTGAGACAACATGATGTGAGAACACATGCATTCACCAGGATGCAGGAAAAATGGTTGAGGCTTTTGTCTTGAACAGATTAGTGACATTGCATGTGCAGAGGCTGCAGCACAGGCATGTCCAGAAACAGACACCTGGATCAGAAATTCAGATGTGGAAAAATGAAAACTGCAACAAAGCTTTTGAAAAGATGAAATATGTACAACAGCGACCTTTATGTAGCATTCACATGGTGGGTGACAGATGATAAAACAGATGTTCTTCTGTTTCCAATGAGAAAATATTCCTAAATAAGCCTTGAGGACCGTTGGTGCCAGTGTTTATGTTCAGACTAGCAGGGTATCAGGGTGATGGTCGGGCATGAGAGTTTGTAGACATTTATGAGATTATAGATTAGATTAGACAGAACTTTTTTAATCCCTGTGGAAGACTCCCTCAGTGAAATTGAGGCTCCAGCAGCATTGTATAGCAGCACACAGGGTAAGAAGCACACAGAATATCAAAAGCAGAAGTAAAAAAAAAATTTGCAAAATATAAATGCAAATATAAATACCAGAAATACTGCTCCCAACTGGTTTACTGGCTACTACTGTTCCTCTCCTTCCCGTCCCCTGTCTTCCTGCTACTCCTCCTCCCCCCGAGTGAGGAGTTGTACAGATTGTGTCACCTCCGACAGCCCAGGCTTGTAGATGATAGGTTCATGGATTCAATGATATAGCACCATTTAATTTACCATATTTCTTTGTTTATGGTTGCTGGCAATGATGAGTCCACAAATATTTGGGCATTACCCAGTTCCACTTTGCTTTCTAGGTGAATGATTGCTAGGCAACTTTGAGCTTGACTGATCAAAGTTGCTAAAGACACTGAGCTCTTTAATTAAAGCAGTCAATAGCATCAAAATGAAGCTGAGTCATATTAAAGGCAATTTTAATCTTTTACATTCAATTTTCATATCAAACGATCAATACTTACAATGTATATAACAACTGGATATGCTTAAGTACATGCTGATAGACAGGAAGGAAGGAAAGAGGGAGGGAAGGAAGGAAGTGTGCACATGGAAGAGTTGTGAGTGGGGGGATTTTTATTTGCGGGGTGTTGCTGTGGTTACTGTTGATAGGCAACAGGCCAGTCATCTGTGGACACACCCATATGTGACTTTTACAGATAAGATTTTGTAGTGTGCTACATATAGGACTCTATGACTCCTACAGGACGGTACTCCAGCCCATCACAGATTGCTTCCTCAGCCAAGGGAGGCACTCAGTTACAAATGAAGGGCCTGAGAGAATGAAGAAGTGTTTTGTCCGAGGACACAGACAGGTAGCTTTGCTAGGAATCAAACCCGGGTGTACAACATATTGGTGGTGCAACTACTAATCCACATCTCCAGAAACAATGAGAAAACAGCAAAACCACTCCAGAAATGGTGGTGATACTGTACATTGTAATACTGCATGATATAAAAGTTCAACGTTTAAAACATGTGCTTGTCACTGCAGCTGCAAGGACAAACCAAATGTTGATTTCTCCTCGATGAAATATGAATTTGTTTCATGCAGAGGCAGTTTTCCATCCAGTCAAGTCAACTCTGGGAACAGGTGCTGGTACTGCGCTTTGTTGCATCCACAACACCACAGAACCACCCTTGGTCCTGGTTATTAACCACCCAGGGAGACAGTCGGTCCATCCCCACATCCCTAAAACATAACCATCTATGTGTTGCAGCCTGGTGAATTGTGAACGTCCCCTTGGCCTTCTCCAGCCACTGGTGTCCTCAACAGGCACTGGATCATTCACAGAGAAATGTGCATGTAGTCAAAATGCTGAAGCTAATGCCCCTCACAATGCAAATGATACTCCTCATCTCTTTCGAAGTAACCGTTTTCCATCAGATCAACAGAGATGACTTCAGTAACATCACAGAAACAAATTAAGATGTAACATCACAAAAAGCCAAATCTTTCATACGTTCTATTTTAGTACATTGTGAAAAACACTGAAACACTGTTGCATCTGCCATTTAAGTACAAGTAGTGCATGTCTAATTGACACTGCGAAAGTCCTGCATCTGCAGGAGGCAGTAATTGCAGCATTATGGTCTGTGCACATGCAGTGCGTCTCTGCAGCTTCTTCACTAAATGGGCTGGTTGAATAGCTATGAATGTCAATGAACTGCTCATTGTACAGTTTACTGTACCCCAAGAACACACATAGAGAACCATTGTGGAAAACACTATAGCTCACTGAATCTTCATTCTTCATTATTCTCCACTTGTTTCCTGTCATGTCAGTGGAGTTCACTTCCTCCAGACCTCAAACAACGTGTGGTGGTCAGGTGGAAATTTAAGTTATAACAGATAAATGTCACATCATTCATGAGAGAGGAAGGAAAACTGAGGTATAATTTGGAACAAACTGAACAAACTGTTGTGCTGTACGGGTCTTAAATGTTCTGTATCTTCCATCGTGTCTTCCTCTCTTTTTTGATTTTTTTCTTTCTTTGTCACTGTGAGTGTGTTTGTGCCCGATCACAGTCAGCATTCGAATGTTTTGTCCTCCTGCTGAGCAAAGTTTGTTCTAAGCTCCCGCCGGGCAATTTGTTATAAAGTCACCTTTAAAAGAGATGTTGTCTGTACACGTGTGTGTGTGTGTGTGTGTTTGTGTGTGTGTGCGTGCGTGTGTGTGAACATCTATTCTGCAGCGTAAGCGAGGACATCCCAACTGCTGCGACACTGCACAATCCCACAGAATGTGTGATGTATTGCCAAATTTCTAAAATACTAAAACTGTGTGCAAATTAATAATCTGAAATTTGTACAGCTGGGCGATTTGTATTCATGTTTTAGGAAAACACTGAGCTTTGTTTCTTTTAAGTTTCTGTGTTTTACTTTATTTAATATCATTCTGTGTGTGTGTGTGTGTGTGTGTGTGTGTGTGTGTGTGTGTGTGTGTGTGTGTGTGTGTGTGTGTGTGTGTGTGTGTGTGTGTGTGTGTGTGTGTGTGTAAAGCAAAAAATAAGGACAGAGAAGGAAAGGGGAAAGGAGCAATTTGGAAAGAAGAAAGCAATGAAGCAAGGATAATTAAAATAGGAGGCAAGGGAAAAAGGACATAAGTGAAGAAGGAAAGGAAGCCAGAAAAAGGGAGGAACAGATGAAAGGAACATCTGATGCAAAGCATTTTTAAAAAATGAAAGGAAAGAAAGAAAAATCAAATAACACAAGAACCATACTTTAAACAGAGAAAAAGGAAGAAAGAGAGAGGGAGGGAGAAATGGAAAATGAGGTGGAAGAATGTAAGGATAGAAGGAAAGAAGGAAGGAATTCAATTTCAATTCAGTTTTTTTCATTTATATAGCACCTAATCACTACGAAGCTAGCTCAAGGTGTTTCACAGCCCTCCAGGAACCAAGCAGGAATCCTGGAGGCCCACCAACAACGAAGGGCCCACAGGGTTGGTGGCCATACAGTGACAGAAAATGGAAAAAATGCCCACAAAGTGACCAGGTGGCAGGCAAAGGACAAAGTGAAAGGGTGGACTGTAAAACATAAAGAACACAGGGTGACCATGATGATAGTGGGCCACTGTGGAGGTTATGTGGGCCGCCATGTAACCCACCAGGGTCTGCAGCAATGACCATACGACATTCACCTGGCCGGGGAGGTTGAAGGCAAGCCAGTCAGGAGGCTAGCCAATAGGCCTAACTTAACTGCTCAGGTACTCCCGGGGGTCAGCCTTGTGAATGGACGGGGACCGTGGCAGAACCAGAGGGAGAACAGGGGTCAGGATCATTATGGGACATCACTGGAACACGTCATCCAATGGCTTCACCAACCCGGCACCGATGAGTGGGGCGAGACTGGCAAAACAAAATGGTAACCAACAGAAGACAATTAACCCAACAGAGCAACTGAAAATAACCACAAACTGATGAAGAACACTGTGAACTAAAACCAAGCAATCCCAGAACTACAAGGGCCATTGATGGACACCAGACTAGAACAAGATCTGCATGAGGGAAGAGACTGTGTAATAGAAGAATGCAAAAAGCAAAAAAACAAAACAAAAAAAAAAACAACACAAACCAATCTCAGAGACTGAGCCAAGACTGACAACCAGATGCTGGGTTTGGCTGAGGAACTAACCAACACATGCGTGGGGTCGACTTGTCTCATAAATGAATGCACTCAGTGCGGGGGAAAAACAGGGAAGAGCCCCAAAGAGCAAGCTAACTGAAATAACAAGTATATTAGAAGGGGAAGCAACAAAGCAAAACAGGACCCAGGAAGACAAATGCAGTAAGAAAAGCATTACATGGGGCGAAACACTGTTTGACAAATGTATGTAAAAAATGAAGAAACCAAAACAAATCTTAGAAAGAAATGTGTTAACACAGCCACGGTGTGAGGTGATGATGGTGATGTGCTCACTGATGTTCTTTTGGCTAGCTGGACGGTGAACACGAGTGGCAGCTCCTCTTGAATGTATGGTGTGCTCGCTGAAGTCATTTCAGCTGGCTGGGTGAGGGACACGAGTGGCAGCTCCTCTTGAATGTGTGGTGTTCTCGCTGAAGTCATTTCAGCTGGCTGGGTGAGGGACACGAGTGGCAGCTCCTCTTGAATGTGTGGTGCGCTCACTGACGTCTCAGCCGGCGGGATGAGGGACAAGAACAGCAGCTCCTCTTGAATGTGTGGTGTGCTCGCTGACATTATTTCAGCTGGCTGGGTGAGGGACACGAGCGGCAGCTCCTCTTGTATGAGTGTTGTGCTCGCTGACATTGTCTCAGCCGGTGGGACGAGGGACAAGAACAGCAGCTCCTCTTGAATGTGTGGTGCGCATCATTTTGGCTGGCTAATTGAGGGACATGCACGACAGCTCTTCTTGTATGTGTGACACGCTCGCTGACATTGTCTCGGCCGGCTGGACAAGGGACACGAGCGTTGGCTCCTACTGAATGTTTGGCACACTCGCTGGCATCATTTCGGCCAGCTGGGTGAGGGACATGAGCGGCAGCTCCTCTTGAAGGTGTGACGCGTTCGCTAATGTCATCTGTGCTGGCTGGGCGAGGGACATGAACAGAAGCTCCTCTTGAATGTGTGGCGCGCTTGCTGATGCTGTCTCAGCCGGCTGGATAAAGAACACGAGCAGCAGTCTGAATCACTATTTGAGCTTGGTGGGCTGGATGACAGATGCAGTTCGGGCTGCCATACCCAGACCGGGAGGCTCCCTGCAGCAAACAGGGCTGTCCAAATCTTCCAATTCTGGAAAAAAAACTCATACAGCCAGGTGTTGGCCTCCACCAGGTCCCAGGCTTTGTCCAGAAATCCAAACTTTTTCTTCGGGACGTAACGGGTATTGAAAACAGTTGAAGGAAAAATAAATTTCAGAAAAAAAAATGTCTCTCATGAGAGCCAGATCTGGCTTTGTGGTGAAGTGGAGGCTGTCAGACATGGTGAGCTTGCTTCGTTCTGGTATGGCCAGTTTCTTCTGTCAGGGTCCGAATAGGCATGGCACAGAAGGTGGATGGACACATATGCAAAACTCACTGAGACAGGCGTGAGAGGATAAGGCCAGGTCAAAAAACATGCACTGGTCAGAACACAAGGCAGCAAAGGTCATGGGCTGAGGCGAGAGCAAGATCAAAAACAGAACACGGTCAAAAAACACAACAGAGCAAAACAGAGCAAGACAAAAGGGCTGGAACGTGAACTAGAAAGCACAACATACTGGGAGGGAGTGGAGAGAATGAGGGGCTTAAATAACAGGTGCAGTAATTAGGAAAACAAGACACAGGTGTCAGGGAATGGGCTGGAAGGTGTGTGGTCAGACAAGACAGAGGTGAGACAGGAGTAGAGTGACAGGTGGGCTTGGCTAATAGAAGCAGACTCAGAGTGACTGAAAATCAAACCCCAGCCAACTGTGATTAAAAACTGAAATGCCTAACGCAGAGAAGAAGCAAATATTAAAGACAAGAAAAGAATACCAACATGAACAGACAGTGATCAACAAAAAAATAAAGGCAGAGACCAAACTAGAACAGGACTAAACAAGTGGCAACAGTATAACAGAAAACACAACTAATGACCTCCAGAAAATAAATGATAAACAGAGCATAAAGCCAGTGACAAAAGTAATATGCACAGAAAAGAGATAATCAGAAGAAATCCAAAACAAGACTTAACAAGTGACTAAAATACAATGACCAGATATATATCCATAGACTGAAATCATGATAAACAGAAAAGCCCAAAGGACAGAAGTCTCACAAAAACAGGACATGAGAAAGGCAAAACAGGAAATGAGCTCAGATCCAGGGCAAATCATGACATTACAAACCCCTAGTGTAAGCACACAGGTGACAGCTAAGGAAAAACTCCCTCTGATGATGTTAAGGAAGAAACCTCAAGCAGACCAGACTCAGAGGGGTGACCCACTGCTTTGACAGTTACAAGGTTTATACAACATTTTTAAAAGCTGAAGAAGTAGGAAACCGAAAAACCCATTATTGAGGTGACCACACAAGGGGGTTATCCAGCACCCTGGGATGCAGGGCCAGCCTCCATCTCTCATGCCATCAATCAAACGCAGCACTAAGATCCAGAGGTGGCACGAAGTCATTGTCAAGTCATTCTCAAGTCATGAATCGGCAAGTCTCAAGTCTCAAGTCAAGTCTCAAGTCAGCTTGCAAACAATTGGTGGTCATTATGACTTGAGACTTGACTTGATTTGAGAATGACCTGTGGTGAATTCATCCCACTTCTGCTAAGATCTAACAGCCCCAAACCCATAGTGGTATCTGAATCCATTGCAAGCAGAAGATCATTTACCACTTCAGTGAGAGCTGTCTCTGTGGAATATGTTCTAAATGCAGATTGCAGTGGCTCAAAGAGATTATTCTCAGTAAGGTGCATTTAGGAAACAGATCCTGAGGTTAATGATAGATTAAGGACCTGTGGCCCACTCTTGGGCCTATTGTGTTATTATTAAACAGTTTTGTTGGTATTGTGTCGAACAGACAGGTTGTGCTTTTAGCAGCAAGTTTCATCAGCATGCCCATTGAAATAAATCAAATTTGGTAAATCTAGGCAATGTATCAGTGATGGCACCCACCTTAATAACAGGGTGTAGTGGTCGGACTAAGACATGCTGGGATATATTTAACCTAATATCATCTATTTTCTTCTCAAAGTAATCTAAGAAACCTTGGGCTGTAAAAGGAGATCGACTTACACGTGGTTGTCCATGAATAAGTGTTGCCACCATGTCAAACAGGAACTTTGAACTGTGCTTGTTTTTGTTCATCAAATCAGAGTAGTCAGCCTGTTTCATAGCTTATAGTGTAGAACAGGGGATTTCAAAGTGTGGAAGAGTGAGCGCCCCCCTCAGAGAACAAATGAAAAGCTGCACTCCCCCACCACCACCACCAACACACATACACACAGTTTCAACATCTTTGTGTGTTTCTTTTTATTCTTTTACATATGGTGACCCCGAACACAAAACGGGAGCAGCCGAATGGACAACAACAACAACACATCTTAAATACATTTTAAATATATTTATGTGCTTTTAAGGAACTGTCTATGCATTTACACATTTTACAGCCTATGTAAGCATTTTAAATGCATTTTTTAGAAACTTTCTATTCTTTCACACATTTTACACCCTTTTCAAACATTTTAAACATGTTTTTTTTTTTAAACTTTCTATTTTGTATTTTTACCTTTTGTCATATTTTAAACATTGTTTTGTTTAACATTTTAACATCTCTGCGTGTTTTTAAACATCTTTGGCATAGCTAACACATTTTAACATAAATAATATTAATTAAACTTTTATACACCTGTAGCAGGATCCAGAATAATATAATATGTGTTTTAGGTTATTTGAAATTATCACTTGTAGATAATTTTACCTCGAATACTGGGGGCGCCACCTATGACTGAATGATATTATAACAAGGTTATAATATCACTGATTTAGGGTTAGTCAATAGGAAATATTAAAATCAGTCTCTAATTTTCAGGAGTAAGTGCCACATGTCAAGTCCAACCCCCTTTGTAAAACCATACAAAATCACAGACAACTTCACACGTTTAAACATTTATTTAACTCAGTGAGGAGTTAACCCTCTGGGGCAGACGCCATTGTATACGATGGCTAAGACCAAGCTTTACTAAATTATAAATAACTTTTGAATGATATGAGATAGAAACTTACTCTTTTTTTTGCTGAAAAGTTAACTCCATGGACCTTCGAGCCAGCCATCGGCCATCTTTGTACTCCTCATAGAAGCTGTGTGATGATGTGCGCAATGTGAGTGTCCAATCGGAATTGGTTCACCGCCACATGGTTTTCCAAAATCTAATCGTAGGGCAGATTTACCTCACGTGAAAAGCCAAAGATCGTTTTCAGGAGTGATATGTTACTCGTTGGCCCTTTTGAATAGCCCCTGGGTGCTCCAATGAGTACATACTATTAGTACATACTCAGTGTGCCCTGCGTCATTACGCACAGTGATCAGTGAAAGCAGGAGCACACGGAGAGCCTCTGATGACAATCTCACATGCTCAAAGACTGTGTAACTATCAGGATTGCTCCACTAGTTTGTATGTGAATGTTACTGGATAACTCTGTTGCTCTCTCTGCATAAAGCACTGTTTACCATATCAATGGACAACAAAACGCATAGACCATTTTGAATATATTGTTCAAAATGTGCATTTGTGTTTATTGTTTGAACCTTTTTGTTGTACAGCCTTTCACACAAGACCTCAAATTACCTTTACAAAGTGTCAAAACAGTTGTTTATTATAGTTTGCTGTGTGTTTTGAATAAATATGTGTGGAAAATTATTTTTCGCTTTATTTTTTCCTTGCCTATTTTTGATTATAAACCTTTATTACACTTATAAAACACAACAAAAACATATATATACTGAAAGCACAGGTTGTCCTGAAAAAAAAAGACATAAAACTTGAATGTGGGATGCAGGGAGAGCTGTTAATAGCAATAATAAAACATTTATGCCAGGCGAGTGAACTGTCCAAAAAATGCCCTCGGACCCCAGAGGGTTAAATAACAGTAGGCCGTGTCTATGGGTCCGGTACTGGTCAAGTAGGTGCTCTGCTATTGACACGGGAACATTTCCATGACTCTAGTGGATTTATTATTGGTCTGGAAAATGATTTCCGTACCCATACCAATAATACCCTACCTACCGGCGATGCAATTGGCTTGTATGAAGCCAAATGACATAATGCAATCATCAGATGTTGCTCACTTATGGACAGGTACGGTAGAACACGTTATTACCCATACTGACATGGAAATCCTCTTGCTGTACCTTTTATTCACGCTCTGAAGGTACTGGAAAATATGCTGTATCTTTAAGTTATTGCCAATAGGTATGGGAATTGTTCTGTACCTATTATCTTGATGTTATTGGTATGGGAAAATATGCTGTATCTTTAAGTTATTGCCAATTAATACGGAAATTGTTCTGTACCTATTATCTTGATGTTATTGGTCCGGGAGTGGGGAGGGGTACTCTTGCTTTATGAAACCATGTTGTGATCATTATTGTACTTCAATATTTACTTTACCATTTTGCATTTATTATAACGTGTACTCTATATGTTAAAGTTCTGAATAATAAAATCAATCAATCTTGCATTCTTCCTGTTAAAAGGGAGTTTTTCCTTCCCACTGTCGCCAAGTGCTTGCTCACAGGGGGTCGTTTTGACCGTTGGGGTTTTTCTGTAATTATTGTATGGCTTTTGCCTCACAATATAAAGCGCCTTGGGGCAACTGTTTGTTGTGATTTGGCGCTATATAAATAAAATTGATTTGATTTGAATTGATTTGATCTTTTCATTTACTTTTCGTTGTGCATATATGCTAATAATAAAGTTAAGATTGGTAATCAAATGCCAAAAACAAAGAAACTCTGGAATTTACTTTTTATTCACGAATATAGTCAGATTCTACATATCTAGATCTAATAGGACAATATATAACTATAAAGTAATCATGAATATCCTAAACAACAGGTAATAATTTCCAGTCTAGGTATACAATATCAAGTGAAAAACATTCAATGGAAAATGTCATGACACAATATAAACACAGAAAAACATCTAAAAAATCAAGATCTATGAAATAACAAGTATCATAAACACTTCCCTTAAAACAATGCGGCATAAATAACTTACAAGTTAACTTAGGTTACAGTCTGCAGGCGCCTGGATGGAATATCAAGAGATCTGTAATTTTAATCGTAGATCACTAGCAAAATTAACTAACTGACAAACTACTACTGCTAATACATACTGCAAGTATGTCCAACACTATGACTAGCTTCTACTGCTAATACATATTACCATATTACAATATAATTAACTCTATACTTAATAATTAAAATTATGATTTACAACAATATTGTGAACAGAATCATTTCTCGTGATACACCTCCATTGCAGCTTCCAATTCACTTAATGTGCGAAACTTCACCTTCACTTCTAAACAAGGCGCCATCATGCGCAAATGTTACTGTAGCATGAAATTTGAATTTGAAAATATTCCTGTAGCATGAAATTTTAGCATGAAATTTGAAAGTTGTCACATGACTGCGCATGCGCAAATATTCCCGTAGCCTTTCGCGGAAGTGGTATTGATACAGTACTGTATCAATAATTACCATTCCTATTGGGCTGGTACCATCCCTACAGACACTCCGATAACAGTACATATCACAGTCAGGCAATTTGATGATGATGAATTTCACTGACCAGTTATTATAATGACGTTCAGATAATTTGGTTTAGTTGTGGGAATTTGAGAATGAATTTTGTCCTCATCAGCAGGGAATTTACTTTGGTATTTATTAACGTGAGATGGTTAGTGAAGGTGAATAGGATTAAATAAAAGCCACTCTGTTTTTATCTGACACCGTAGCCCGGTCTTACTTTGGAGGCGCTGTGCATATTGGTCTCCGTAGGTCAGGTGCAGTCGATGATCCGTCCATCACACAGCTGCTTCAGGGACCTTGACAAAGAGACTCTGTTGGTCACCACGCTTGGTTTTGTTGGTTACTGGGGACGCTTTCCGTTGTTAAGCGGTGACTTGCGGCGGCAGTTCAAATCGCTGTTGACGTCTCAGCTGACCTGGATGTTTTTATCTCTGCAGTGCTTGTAGTCTGGGCTCATCAGAATAAAGGCTTGAGTGTCTTTATTTATTCTATTCGTCAAAACAAAAATTCGTCTTTGGAAGCCAGATCAAATCACAAAACTCGATACAAAAATAGCTGACTTTGTAAGAAAAATGTTTGCGAGATGAATTTGGAGTTCAAGAAGAAAAAAGGTTTTAATTTGAAAAATCGCAAAAGGAAGTAAAACGTGCCTGCGCATTTAACTTTACAAAAGTTGAAAAGTTATTTGTAGAAAAAAGGAAAAGTAATTTTTTGTTGGTGTGCACAAACAAGAAATAAGTTTTACACAACTTGTGATTGCAGACAAGGGGTCATAAAAATTTTAGATGGCTAGGCCACATCTCGAAAAAGAGTAAGAGGTCGGCACGTAAGAGAGAAGAGCGCATTTCCCCGGGGACGCAGGCTTTTAAAGGGTTAAAAGCTCCACCCCCAAGAATTCTTGGGACTGTAGTACCCAGGTGGCTCGGGCATCTTTTCCGGATACCCCTGGACCCTTGCTGGAGAGATGTTCCGGGCATGTCCCATCAGGAGGAAGCCCCAGATCACGCTGGAGGGACTACATCTCTCAGCTCATCTCTCAGTAGACAATTTCCTTAGGACTACCACACAACACAAATATGAAAAACACACTTGATAACCTTCCTATAATCTATAATCAGAACACAAGACACAATATATATATATATATATAAATATATAAAACTCTGTCAATTTGGGGTCGATTTTGACCAGAAAAACTGGACTGTGATCAACAAGTTGATGGCAATTCTTCAGTGAGATGTACTTACTGGAATCTTGTTTTAAATGCATATTTATGGGACTCTTGGGGGCAGATATGTCTTTCTGTGGTCTGTTTTTTATGAGAAAGGAGTTAGCACATCTGGTTTCGGGCTGATAAGGGAATTCACAGCTCCGTGAGGAATGCACTTTAGAGAATCTTAAATCCTGGAAAGGGTGGGGGTTTATGACACTGAGCCATCCTGTGTTTGCTCGGAGGGTCTCCCTTTGATGCCTGGAGATTTGAAGAAATTTCATGACCTCTGCTTGATGCAAACTTAGGATGTTGAATGTTGGTACAGCTTTCCGCTACACACCTCTTGTTTAGTGCGAGCAATGAGTCGGGGTCTTTGACGCGCACAGGCGGCTAATGTCGGGATGCACGCTGGAGAGGAGCAAACAAAGATTGTCCTCTACTTTCTTTTTTGGGGTTGCCCCAAACTCTGTCTTCTCGCTGGTAGTTTTGGGGTACGGACAAAACCTCCTTAGGACAAAACCCCCCTAGGACAAAACCCCCCTGACAAAAGCCCCCTAGGACAAACCCCCCTAGTTAAAGTGCATTCTAGGACAAAACCCCCCTGGCTCATACAAGTTTTACTGAAAACTACTCACCAAAGAGATAAGTGTCAGGTGCAAAAACAATTATATGGAGTAGGCATTAAACTACTCAGCAAAGGGATTAGTGTCATTGCCAAAACAGCTGTATGGAGTAGATGTGAAACTACTCAGCAGAGTACTACTCAGCAGAGTTTCAGCATGCTTAAGGGGTTTTGTCCTAGGGAAGTTTTGTCCTAGGGGGTTTTCGTCCCAGGGGGTGTTTTGTCCTAAGGGGAGCTTTTTCCTACACCTGGTAGATTTACACACTAAAAATGTATCCATTTTGCTCCTGGCATGTTAACCAACAATGTTTTTTCCCCTTCTTCTTTTGTTGGTTAATAGTGTTTACAGTTATTTTTTGCCCCCCCGAAGAACTCTGTGGGGCGTGCTCCCCCAGGGAGAGCACGCCTCACAGTTTGAAAACCACTGGTCTAGAATAGCATCACGCAACGTGAGGTGGAATAATTCTAGCTTTACACTAGACCACTTCCATTCTAGACCTCTAGACGTATGCTTGAGGCCACGTAAGTAATCACTGAACCAAGGCGAGTGTTTTTTTTTTGGGGGGGGGGTGGTTTTAATGTAGGTGGAGCGATCGCGTCGAGTGTGGTTGTGAGCGCTGAGTTTTCACTGTCCACAAGACTCTCTACTGAATGGTCATTTTTTGAAAGTGATGCTTAGAAATCAGGCAGTCTGGCTCCTTGTTCAATTGTAGTTGTGGAGTTGATATGTCGCCGTGATGATAAATGAGTTTCTCGTTCCAGTGAACAAGGCAAAGAGTCCGAAGGAAGGAAGGAAGGTAAAATGAATGAATGGAGGAAGGAAGGAAAGAAAAATCAATGAATGGAGGAAGGAAGGAAGGAAGGAAGAGAGGGAGACAAGAATGGAGAAAATGAGGGGATAAGGAAGGAAGGAAGGAAAGAAAGAAGTAACTAAGGAAGGAAGGAATGGAAGAAAAAAGAAAGAAAGAAAAATGAATGAATGAATTGAGGAAGGAAAGAAACGAGGAAAAAACTGAATGGAGGAAGGAAGAAAAGAAAAACAAAGAACACAACAACCATTCTTTAAAATGAGGAGATAAAGAAATAAAGGAAAGAAAGAGAGAGAGAGAGAGGGGGAAGGAAGGAAGAAAGGAAAGAATGAATAGAGGAAGGAAAGAATGAATGGAGGTAAGAGGGATGCAGGAATGGAGAAAATAAGGGAGAAGGAAGGAAGGAAGGAAGGAAGGAAGGAAGGAAGGAAGGAAGGAAGGAAGGAAGGAAGGAAGGAAGGAAGGAAGGAAGGAAGGAAGGAAGGAAGGGAGTAAAAAATTGAATGGAGGAAGGAAAGAAAGAAAAACAATACAAGAACCATTCTTTAAAATTAGGTGATAAAGAAAGAAAAAAAGAAGAAAGAGAGGGAGGGGGAAGGAAGGAAAGAATGAATGGAGGTAAGAGGAATGCAGGAATGGAGAAAGGAAGGAAGGAAGGAAGGAAAAATGAAAGAATGAATGAGGAAGGAAAGAAAAAAGGAAGGAAAAGAGGGAGGCAGGAATAGAGGAAATAAGGGGTCGGACGTAAGGAAGGAAGGAAGGAATGGAGGAAGGACAGCAAAGAAAGAAAGGAAGCAAATTTTGTAAAACCAGTTTTGTAAAAGAGAAAAATCTAGAGAGATCAACGAAAGATGGTTATCAAGCAATGACAGATAAAGAAGCAACACAAAGGAGAAGGGAAAAGGAAAAGAAGGAGTGAAAGAGGAGAACATGTAGGCAGGAGGGAGTAGTGAAGAGAGCTAAAAAGAAATTGTCGAGGGGAGGATGTGAGATTTAGGTCGGTGTGAATGACTGACAGCAGAGAAAGAGATGAAGAAGAGGCGTGAAGGAGTGATTTAAAAGTGTGAAGCAGGAAAGACAGAACACAGGTATTCTACGTGACCTCATTTGTTTGTTTTTTTAATTTCACTGTTTTGAAAATGATCCAAATCGATCACAATCTTCAGCTGGAGACTTTGGGATCAGGTCTGTGCGTCTGTCTGTGTCCGTTCTTCTATTACTCATAAAGCACTCAAATCACTGGCTTGAATTTTGCTTAAAACGTAGAGTGTAGTGCAGATCCAGACCTCTACCATGCTGGATCTGGATCCAGGTTGTACTATTTTCATGCATTGTTCATTAATTTCCTGCCACTTCGTGGTGACAGCAGACCAAGCAGCTCATCCTACACTTTCCTGTCCTGGACCAAGTCCTCCAGCTCTTTCTTGGAAATTATTGAGGCCTTCCCAAACCAGCTGGGAAGTATAATCCCTCCAACATTTCCTGGGTTTTCCCTTGGGCTTCCATCCAGGTGGACATGCCTGGAACCCTTACCTCCGGAGACGACCGGGGGGCATCCTCACCAGATACCCAAACCACCTCAGCTGGCTCCTATACATATGAAGAATCAGTGACTTTACTCTGAGTCACACCAGGATGTCGGAGCTTCTCACCCTATCTCAGAGTGCAAATCCAGACATCTGATGGAGGAATCTCATTTAAAACCCCATCACACATATGCCGTTTGAGGCCGAAATACGTCAGAATGGCCACAGTCGGGAAATATTGAGGTACAGTTGTAGCGCCTGCACTCTGCGTTGTGTTGTTATGACTCCGTCCATTCACTCCCCTTGGGACGCGAACTCACGATCCTCGGCATGGAAGACGGACCCTCTAACCAGAAGGCTAAAACCCAGGGCTCTGGCCTTGTGAACAGAGAATCCTTTTGAGCTGTTGGGCGTGAGGTTTACTAACTACATAGGCACAGTGACTCCTGCTGGCCTTTGTTACACACACCCCCCCAAACTCACTCTCATCCGGGTCACGGCAACTCCTGCTGGCCTCTGTTAAATGGTCTGAAGACAGACAGATGGCAGTTTCAGAGCAGTCTACATAGTTGGTCCCATTCACTTGGGTGTCCCGAGTGTGTTGCACATGTTCAAAACACTCTTGGCGCCGTTGAAATGTGCAATTTTTGCACCATCTGATCTCAGTCTACGTATTCTGATGGCATCATAACAGCATTTGAAACGATCTGATCGCAGTTGATTGAGCTGTGAGATGGATCGTCATGGCAAAGCCTGTGGGCATGTTGTACCACGTTTGCCACCTGTGCCTTAATATCCTGCCCATGAACATCACAAACAGGATTAATGACAAGGGCAGTCCTGGCAGAGTCCAACCCCCACTGGGAACAGGTCGAATGTAATGTGGAGAATGTGGACACAGCTACTACTTTGCTCATATAGAGAACGGACTGCACATTGCAGCAATTCTGGTACCCCATACTCTGCGCCCCCCTAAGGACACCTCAAGGGACTCGGCCGTACACCTTTTCCAAGTCCACAAAACCCATTTAGATTGGTTGGTCATAAATCCAAATCCCTTCTTTTATCCTTGCAAGGGTAACAAGCTAGTCCACCATTCTATTACCAGGATTCCACCTTGCTTCTCCTGATTCTGAGGTTTGAGTCATAGTCTAGGCCCAATCTCAGTTCTCTTTTGTACCCCTTCCCCTTCCCCTTGGCCCTACCCCTACGCCTACCCCTTTAAAGCAAGGGGTAAGGCGTAGGGGTATGCCTCTAGCCCTATGAATTGAGACTTCCCTCTGCCTTAGGGGAAAAAAAGACTGCCCATCTCATGAGTTTGACGTCATGTTGCATCGCTTAAAGTGCTGTCTTCACTGTTTATCAACATGGCAACCGAAGCGCAACTTCTTGCAGTAGCCTGTTTGCTCTTTTTATTTTCTTGCCTTTCTGCATCAATGCAAAGAAATAGAAGTCACAGATTTCTTCGACGCATTGCAATCATGTCGGAGAATTTTGTGGTATTAATAATTAATTAAATTAATTAGTAATTGATAATAACAATAATAATTAATAGTATTAATAATTAATTAGTTAATTAATAATTACTTAATGATAATAATACCAACAATGATTAATAATTAATAATAGTAATAATTAATATTGTTAATTCATTCATAATTAATTGATTAATTAGTAATTAAAAGAAATAAACACCTGAACTATATCAGTCTGTGTGGAATGAATGTACACATTATACAAGTTTCACTTTTTGAATGGAATTACTGAAATAAATCAACATTTTCATGATATTCTAATTATATGACCAGCACCCATATGTATATTATGGGCTGCATCTAGTTCTGTTAACCTTATATTTCTTTTTCAAATTCTCCCATTTTTTGCATCCAGCCCTATTTCCTTTAGAAATTTCCTTGACAAATAATAGCAGTCTATTAGGACATCAGGTTATGTGTTACTTATATACATGGGTGTATATATTTTCCAACTTACTCTCATTGGTGAAACTTCTCCTCATTTTCTGCCTGAAAGCTTATTAGGAGACGAGTGTGTTCAGGGCTCCCTGTTTGTTTACAAAATACACACGTTACAGACCTTGAAATCCACCAGCAGGGATCGCTATTATCCAAAGATTTATGAACACTTTTTTTTTTGCCTTCTTGCTCTCGGTCGGGACGGTCGCATTTTTCTCTCCTCCTCCCTCCCCAACTTTCCTGCTACTGTAGCGTGTTTTGTCTGTGAGGCTGCCAGCCCTGCTCCTCTGGAAAATGGCAAAATGGATCTGATCAAGTGGTCTCTGAACGCAATTGATACTATTTTTTCCACAAGATACTCAGGAGCGGAGGATCCGACCTGTCCTGCCGGGACACATGTGGCAGGTTACGTGATGGACAGCTGGCGGAGGTGGCAAGTCATGTGCCTGTACACGTTGTCTGTGGAGGACGTTGAAGATGTTTACTTATTTGAAGCTGTGGTGACCGAGTTTCTGCTGTGTGGGGCCACCATAGCACTGGTTTACCAGAAAATTAAGAAGGTGGAGGTGGCATTAATTGGCCCGTCCAGGCTGCCCCACATGATTGATTCGATTGGAAGGGCAGTGTCAGCTCAGTCGGCGGATGTCAACCGCACGTTGGAATCCATCTCGGGAGAATGGCTGCACTGGAAAACTGCTTTGATCGTCAGTAAGACCACATCTCCTCTATTCAGATGTATTTGGGAGCCACTCTGAAGTTTCAGACTGTGGAATCTGCCAGGCGTCTGTTAATCTGGATATCTATTTGGTTTCCAAACACCAGCTGTCCTTCAAGGCCGCTGGGATAAAATCCTCCCCCCAAGGAACACTCCTGATAGCCTTGCTCCTCATCTCCCCCCCTCCCTCCCTCCCTCCCTTCCCAGTCCTGAGATGTTGACTGTGGGATCTTGAGACTCTGGTGGACTGATTCAGGACTGGGATCCCCCCCAGGATGGACAGATAAGGCCTGTCGATGGCGCCTCACGAGCGGCCTTCTGGGCTGTCTGTCTGGACATTGGACACATCCAAGTCTCGGCTGTCGTCTGTTGTCTGTTGTGATTTGTTTTTTGTTATGACTGTTTTTCTATGCTTTGTGTTTTTTTGCTCTCCAGTGGGGCTGCGTGAGTTCAACACAGCAGCAATGGAGGTTTTTCTTTTCCCAATTCTTTCCTTGTGTGTGTGTTTGTTGTGTGTCATGAGGCCGGTCAAGGTTTGCTCAGCCCTGCTCGTGACCTAGGGCAGGGATATACATTTGGAGCTGGGTCCCCGGGTGCCAAAAAAGGCGACCTCTGCTCCTAACTGGCAATTAGGATGGGTAAAAATGCAGTAAACACATTTCATTGTGCAGGGAACATGTTCCTATGTGCATATGACAATAAACTCCTTTTGAATCCTTGAATCCTTGAATCCTTGAACATACAAATTAACGTACTTATCCTTTATCATGATTTTCTACATAGTGAGATCTAAAATTGTCTTATCGTAGCGTTTGTGTGTATGTGCATTTTAACGCCTCAGCGCACGAGCGAAGTTACGATATTCTTCAAAATGACAATATACGCAACATGCATCCAGCAGCATACACGTTGCTGTCATAGGCAATTGCCTGTAAAGTTTTTTGTCAAGTTATAACTGTCTAAACAGTGTAATTTGTAATGAAAGCAGCTTACATTTGTGCGACTCTTTCTGCACCATGTTTGTTTTTTTGGAGACAGCGGTAAGCTCCTCCTACCCCTCCAAATGGAGTGTGCATCCAGATTCACTCCATTTGAAGGGGTTTGAAGCCCTCCGCCTACCCCTCTGCCTTGCTCCAAAAAGAGAATTGAGACACCCTTCTGTTTCTCCCCTCTGTACCCACGCAAAATGGAGGGAAGGGGTAAGGGGAAGGACCGAGGGGTAGAATTGAGATTCAGCGTAAGTCTCTCTCTCTAGCACATGTTTTCCCAGAGAGGCTGAGAAATGTGATTCCTCCATAACTGGAACACGCTGTCCTGCCCCATTTTTTAAAGATGGGGACCAGGTCCCCAGCTTGCCAAATTGTCATGTATTGTCACTTCTTAAATGATCTTCTGCAATGCTCTTCATTCCTAACTCCTCCAGTGGAGCTGCTCATTGGTCAGCATGCAGGTTTGATGTAACTCATTAAGCATGCACAGCAGTAAAAGTAAAACCTGGCCCTGACTGTGTGCAGCTAACTTGAGTGAAAAGCAGAACTAAAACCAAATGCCTCTTTGTGTCTCTCAGCGCATGTCACTGATCTCACCATATATTCGGTAATGCCAGGGTCCCAAACACCACTGACCCTATCAACAGGTGATGTCACACATTAACTCCTCCCTTGACTACTCAACAGTAGCGATCAGTGAGTCACACTCTGGTACCAATAAAAAGCTGCTTCTGGACCCGGTTTGAAACAATCAACAATATGTCTAATATATTTCATCATGTCATTGCCATGACAACCAGGCGTCTGATATCCATTACTGCTGAGACGGTCTGCATCGATTTCCTCCCCGTGTGTCCAGGTTTGTTGAATTTTGTTTAAAGTAGACTCTGGATCTAGTAGGTAGAAATGCATTTCCACATTTTGACATAATATCAGTAACAAGATATGCTGAGGTAAGAAACCAAATGGGCAAAAATTAGAAGATGTTAGTTTGTTTGATTTAAGAAATATGAGACTCAGTGAGACGTGCGACGAGAGAAGTTGAAGCTAAGGGCCCCTTCACACATAGTACGAATAAGTACAACTCAGGGCGACTCACAGCGAAACAGCTCATATGAGTGAACCACGCGAATGTCAAGGTGACGGGCAAGTGTGCACGTTCCTGGTGTGACGGTTCATGCACGTGACGGTGTCTTTCGAGCAGGCGTACAGTGCGAGCAGCTGCACCACATCACACCGCTGATGTGGAGAACAATAAAATAAAAACCAACTGTATAATTAGTGAATATCACTGGGTTGATATAAATATTACATTAAAGGGGACGCAATATAGAACCCCGCGGTTAAATAACCCTGGTTGAAAAAATGTCACTCACGGGATTGAAACCCATAAGCTATCATTACCAGACATAAACTTTACCACTGCACTACCATCGCTGGCCTGTAATCAGTGCAGAAAAATGCCTGAAATCAACAAAGACATGGACGAGGTGCACTGTGTCTGGCCTCTGCAGCCTGGCGCAAAGGAGAAAGATGTTTTATATATTTAAGATAAGCTAAAACTTTATTGATCTCACAGAGGAAAAATTCACAATATTTCCATGTGAGGACAGCAAGCAGAGACACGTGCCTCACGGAGGAATGTTGTAAGTTCATATCCTTCCAAACACGGAACGTGTCCTCCAGCTGGGACGTCCAGGAGAAGAGAGCTTTACAACTGCGGCTGTGAGCAGACACCCCCTCCCCCTTGTCCGTTCAGTGCCCAGACCAACGTGTCACTCTGTGTTATGTGGTCTTTCATTTTTATTATTTGTTATGTAATTGCGTTTGTAGGTATTGTTGTAATTATTTATATAACTGTCCTGGTGGTGGTTTCTGTGTTTTTAATGTGTGCACTGAGCCATCATCCAGCTGTCTGTGTGCTGTGATCAGCTGACAGGCCCCTCCCCGTGCTGTGTGCGATCAGACCTTGCTGTCCGGCCCCCATGTTATCAGATCTGTACATACATATAAGCATTTTATGCAGGTGTGCTCCAGACACACGCACATGCACCACGTGTGTGGCTTTTTGCAACTCCACAGTCGTGGGGCACTTAGATAGATTTCACATCCAGCTCGACAGTGATTGTCTGCTGACTGTTATCGTGATGATAGTATGAATGGCCACACATTTTCTAAGTGCCAAACAAGTGGTGTTAGATGTTCATGTGTGTCAGCTGAAATTTGGCCGACACCTGCCGCGAGAGGGTTCAATGGGTTCGCACAGTGCCCACTCTGTCTTTCAGTCGCAGGTGTGCGCAAATAGTTATAGCAACCGGTGTATGAGACGTTAGAGGCAGCTACAATTTTACACGTTTTGCATACAATTCCTGCTTCATGCGCACCTCATGCGCAATTCAACTAAATTTGCATTATGTGTGAAGGGGCCCTAAACAAGGGACTGAATGTATTCTACACCACGTTGTATCTGTCATTGATAAATCCCCTCAAAGTGTGTGTGTGTGTGTGTGTGTGTGTGTGTGTGTGTGTGTGTGTGTGTGTGTGTGTGTGTGTGTGTGTGTGTGTGTGTGTGTGTGTGTGTGTGTGTCCGTCCAGGGCAGCTCCATATAGCAGTGTTAAATTAGATCATGATAATAAGCTATGGGACTTGATTTCCTCCCTGAGGACTACCAGAAGACTTCATCTGTCTGTCTTCATCACTGACCTCTCTCTCTCTCTCTCTCTCTCTCTCTCTCTCTCTCTCTCTCTCTCTCTCTCTCTCTCTCTCTCTCTCTCTCTCTCTCTCTCTCCCCCTCTCCCTACAGGATCCAGGACATAAGTAGTAACAGAACTTCTATTTCATTGTAGACTGCATGGACTCTGTACTTCATGTTTTGTGGGGTTAACTTCATTTAATTTGCTAATATACATCATTTCAGGCCTGCAACACATTCCAAAAAAAAGCTGGGACACTCAAGTATTTACCACTTTGTAACATTGCTATTTTGGCATTGAGTAAACAAGCAATGAAATGTTTCAGGTGCTTTTTTATCTTCATTCTTCCTGCAAAAACATCTTAAGGTGTGCAACAGTATAGGGTCATCATTGTTGCACTTTATTAATTTTTTTTTAAGTTCTCCAAGCATTCTCTATTGGGGACCTTCTTTATCAGGGCCGTGCCCTCTTCTTCTGTAGCCAAGCCTTTGTAATGTGTGCAGAATGTGGTTTTGCATTGTCTTATTGAACCAGGCATGGACATTCCTGGAAACGATATCATCTGAAAGACAGAGTATGTTGCTCTAAATCTTAATTAGATGATATTAGATTCGACAGAACTTTACTGATCCCTTGGGAAGACTCCCTCAGTGAAACTGAGTTTCCAGCAGCATTGTATACCAGCACAGAGGGTAAGACGCACACAGAGTTTCAAAAGTGAAAAAAAAAAAGAAAAACAGTTTGCAAATATAAATACAAATACACAATACGAGGTCTATTAGAAAAGTATCCGACATTATTTTTTTCAAAAACCATATGGATTTGAATCACGTGTGATTACATCAGACATGCTTGAACCCTCGTGGGCATGCGAGAGTTTTTTCACGCCTGTCGGTTACGTCATTCGCCTGTGGGCAGTCTTTGAGTGAGGAGTCGTCCACCCGCTCGTCGATTTTTTTCATTGTTTAGGAATGGCTCAGAGACTGTTGCTTTGTTTGATAAAAATTTTTTCAAAACTGTAAGTCACAACTGAGTGGACACCATTCAATAAGTTCAGCTGGTTTTCGGTAAAAATTTTAACGGCTGATGAGAGATTTTGGTCTGGTAGTGTCGCTTTAAGGACGGTCCACGGCGCCTGACGGCGATCTGCGCTTCGAGGCGGCAGCGTCTCGCCGTTTCAAGTTGAAAACTTCCACATTTCAGGCTCTGTTGACGCAGTAAGTCGTCAGAGAACAGAGAACTTTCAGAAGAAGTCGGCATGAGGAGTTTATTCGGACATTCCATTGTTAACGGTCATTTTGTAATGAAAGAACGTGCGGGCAGAGTCGCATGTCGGGCTGGACCCGACCGCGGGGGGTCGCGGCAGAAAAAACACCTCCGTTGGAAATCTTAACGGGCAAGTTGGAACATGCCCAAGCTGTTAAACAATTTCTCAGTTACTCACTTGTTGAAAGCCATTAAAAGCCGCCTGAATTCTACAAATGGTTTTCAACACGGAGGTGTTTTTCCTGTCGCGGCGCACACAGATTTGCCGAGTCGTCACGGAAACGACTCGGCGAATTTGCGCGTACGTCTTTCATTAAAAAAATGTCCTTAAACAGTGGAATGTCTGCGTAAATTCCTCATGCCGGCCTCTTCTGAATCTTCTCTGTTCTCTCACGATGTCCTGGGTGAATTAAGCCTTAAATTAGGATGTTTTCAGCTCGAAACAGGCCGACGACAGCGCCTGGAAGCGCTGCAGGACGTCCCGCTCCGTGGGAAGTCCTTACACCAACAGAAACACCCCATAATCTCTCATCAGCCGTTAAACTTTTCACAGAAAACCAGCTTAATTTCTTGAATAGTGTCCACTCGGATATTCCTCACAGGTCCAGAAAAATTTTTGATAAAGCAACGCGCGCCGTCTCGAGCAGCGTGTGAAACAAAGGAATTCAGCCGAGAGGGCGGGACCACATCTCACTCAAGGCCTGCCCACAGGGAAATGACGTCACCGACACGCGTGAAAAAACTCACGCATGCGCACGAGGGTTCAAGCATGATTGGTGTAATCGCATGTCATTCAAATCCATATAGTTAAAAAAAAAAATAAAAGGGTCGGTTTATTATCTAAGAGACCTCGTATACTGTAAATACCAGACATACTGATCAGTACTGGTTTACTGGCTACTAATGTTCCTCTCCTTCCCGTCCTCTGTCTTCCTGTTACTCCTCCTCCCCCTGAGTGAGGAGTTGTACAGTCTGATGGCCTGAGGGACAAAGGAGTTTTTCAGTCTTTTGGTCCTGCACTTGGGAAGGAGCAGTCTGTGGCTGAAGAGGCTCCTCTGGTTGCTGATGACGGTGTGCAGAGTGTGACTGGCATCATCCATAATGTCCAGCAGTTTGTCTGGTGTTCTCTTTGTCACCGTCACCAGAGAGTCCAGCTTCATGCCAACCACAGAGTACTTTTCTGCATTAATGCTGCCATTATTCATTTATTTATTCATTTTCTTAACCTGCTTATTCAAATTAAGGGTCACAGAGGTATGCGTGTATGTGTGTGTGTGTGTGGGGGGGGGGGCAGTGTAAAGCCTATCCCAGAGATTATTGGGCAAACAACAAGGTCCACTGTGGACATGCAGCACATTCACACACTCAGACCTACAGTCAGTTTAGGCCTAATCCCCAAGAGGGCAAAGGAAAAGGGAGGATATTGGGGTTGGGCCTAAGAATCACCAATGCTGCCATCACAGAAGTGTAAATTACCTTTTCCATGAGCACTTACACAACTGCACACCATGACAGATTCTGGATGGTCCTTTTCATCTCTGGGTAAAGATTTAAGTGGCATTTGTGACTGAAACTCCATACTGTTGTACCTAACAAAGGTTTCCCAAAGTAATCCCATGCTCATGTGGTTATATCAGCTATTGATGAATGAGTGGCATCTCAGGGATAAGAGATCACATGGTGCTCAACCTAAGCTTGTACCCTTGCCCTTTCACACTGAAATTCCTCCAGATTCCTTAATTTTCCTTGTTTAATGATATTATCCACTGTAGAGGGAGCAATATGCAAATTCATTCCCATCTTTCTTTGAAAAACATTATTTTAAAACATTTCAATAACTTTCTTACACATTTTTTGACAAACTGGAATTCTTCCCATCTTTGTTCCTCAATGAAAAAGCAGTCAAAGTAAATGTAAGGATCACTGTGAGGGTTATAAAATACTTTTAAGTTTGTGTTTTTTCACATCATTAATAACTGTGGCATTTATTCTTGTCCCAACATCATGCTTCTTCTCCAAATCTTTCAGGGAGTTGATAAATTAATGCGGTTCACTGTGTTCTGCTCAGGAGCCACATTAGCACGAGACAGAGCTGCTGAGAAACAGAGCATCAGTGCAAAAGTGAGTCTTGATATCACTGGTGATCTGATTCAATTCGGTTTCATTCTCAAAGATTTGGTTACAGCTGGAAAAGGGCATCTATCTCTCACCAGGCTCACAAAGCTCTGCATAACGCAGTGGAGATGTCAAATTCAGACCGAGCACCTGAGTCCTTTAAATGGAATCACAATACTGCTTTTTGAACTGAGGTTATAAATAAATACAATTCCTGTTTATTGTAATTTCCCCCAGTTCTTTATGTAACTTACTGCCCCTTACAAAGAACCACATCGATATATTCCACATTTTGAATTAATTGAAGGTCACGTTGAAACCGGACCAGCGTCTGGTTTCACAATTCTAATGTTACTGGCTCTCACAGATATTTGGAGCCCTCCCTGTATCTGAAACCTGCACATGCATGATGGAAGTGAAACTTAACTCTTATGTTTAAACTTTAAACCAGATCTCAATCAAATACCAAAAGCAAATACTTGATCACTAACATAAAATAAGGAATTAGCACAGATATTATCAAACACTGTCTACAATAACCTCATTATTAACGCTTCATTGAAGATGACATCATTATGCAAGTAGCTTGGCATCTTTCTGCCACCATAGCTTATATTGCACACATTGGAAGGGCAGAGAGGTAAGAGATCTGTGTTCTGTTGTGAAAGTGTAGGAACACGGACCCACAACAGGGGGCGCAAATGAACGGACAATGGAGAAAGTCAAATAACAAAGCTTTACTGTTGTGAATACGCACAACAAACACAACAGATTACAATTGTGGTTATAACCAATTCTAATGGTGTCGTGTGGGCAGGCTCGACGATAGGAGACGTCTGTCCGAGTCGAACCGGAACCACCCGATTTTCTCCGCCACCGGAACCCGGGAATACTGGAGCCGCCAAGTCCCGAACTCCCAGGTGGCCACTGCCTCCGCTCGTCGGATCCGGTACTGCTGGCGAGGAACAGAAACAGTCAGATGTGGGTGCGGCTGCACCCAGCAACACGTAGGGTGGAAACACCACCTCCACCTCTAATCAACAACAACACTGTAGTGCAGGAATGCGAGTACTTATCCCAAAATACAGTCTCCTGCTGTTCTTCTCTCTTTCTGTGCAAAGCAACAAAGTATTACTGTCAAGAAAACAACACAATACTGAGTACGTTACCTCCTTGGTAGAGCGATATCTCGGCAATGAGGTGGAGATGCCGTCCAGCTGATATACCCTTCAGCTGATGGATGTCAGCTGTTTTGGTTGATGGGTGACAGCTGTCACCTTGGCTGCTCCTGTGAGGCGGCAGCGCCCTCTGGTGCCTGGAGCCCGCACTCCAGGCAGGGCGCCCTCTGGTGGTGGTGGGCCAGCAGTACCTACTCTTCAGCGGCCCACACAACAGGACCCCCCCCTCAACGGGCACCTCCTGGCGCCCGACCAGGCTTGTCCGGGTGGCGGCGGTAGAAATCGGCCAGGAGGGCTGGGTCCAGGATGAAGCTCCTCTTCACCCAGGAGCGTTCTTCAGGGCCGTACCCCTCTCAGTCCACCAGGTATTGAAAACCCCGGCCCATCCGTCGAACATCCAGAAGCCGGTGCACAGTCCAGGCCGGCTCGCCATCGATGATCCGGGCAGGAGGTGGTGCCAGACCCGGAGTACAGAGGGGTGAGGTGTGATGTGGTTTGATCCTTGAGACATGGAACACAGGATGGATCCGCAGTGAGGCCGGAAGCTGAAGCCTCACTGCGGCGGGATTGATGACTTTGAGGATTCTGTACGGTCCTATGTATCGGTCCTTTAGCTTCGGGGAGGTTACTTGCAGTGGGATGTCCTTGGTGGACAACCACACTTCCTGCCCGGGACGATACGTAGGAGCCGGGGTCCGCCGCCGGTCTGCATGGGTCTTCGCCCTCATCCGGGCCTTCAACAAAGCAGAACGGGCGGCACGCCACACCCGACGGCACTTCCGCAGGTGGGCCTGGACCGAGGGCACACCGACCTCTCCCTCAACCACCGGAAACAATGGGGGCTGATACCCCAAACACACCTCAAAAGGGGAGAGGCCGGTGGCTGATGACACTTGACTGTTGTGGGCGTACTCGATCCAGGCCAGATGAGTACTCCGTTGTCACACAACGTAGGGTCTGTTCCATCTCCTGATTGGCCCGTTCTGCTTGCCCGTTGGTTTGGGGGTGATACCCGGACGAGAGACTGACCGTGGCCCCCAGTTCCCGGCAGAAGCTCCTCCAGACGTGCGAGGAGAACCGGGGACCGCGATCGGAGACGATGTCTGATGGTATCCCATGCAGTCGGACGACGTGGTGGACCAGGAGGTCCGCTGTCTCCTGGGCCGTTGGGAGCTTCGGGAGGGCCACGAAGTGGGCCGCCTTGGAGAATCGGTCCACTATCGTGAGGATGACGGTGTTTCCCTGGGACGGCGGGAGGCCCGTGACGAAATCCAGGCCGATGTGAGACCAGGGGCAATGAGGTACGGGCAGGGGCTGTAGCAATCCCGATGTTTTGCGGTGGTCGGCTTTGCCCCTGGCGCAGGTGGTACAGGCCTGGATATAATCCCGGACGTCGGTCTCCAGGGACGCCCACCAGAAGCGCTGCCGGACGACTGCCACGGTTGTTTTCACCCCAGGATGACAGGAGAATTTAGAACCGTGACAGAAGTCCAGGACCGCAGCCCTTGCCTCTGGTGGGACGTAGAGTTTATTCTTCGGCCCGGTTCCGGGGTCCGGGTCTCGTGCCAGGGCCTCCCGGACGGTCTTCTCCACGTCCCAGGTGAGGGTGGCCACGATAGTGGACTCCGGGATGATGGGATCCGGGGGATCCGACGGCTCCGTTCTGACTTCGTCTTCATGTACCCGGGACAAAGCGTCCGATCTCTGGTTTTTGGTCCCGGGACGGTAGGTGATCCGGAAGTAAAAATGGCCGAAGAACAGTGACCAGCGGGCTTGCCTGGGATTCAGCCGCTTGGCGGTCCTGATATACTCCAGGTTCCGGTGGTCAGTGAAAACCGTGAATTGCACGGACGTTCCCTCCAACAGATGTCTCCACTCCTCAAGAGCCTCTTTCACCGCAAGGAGTTCTCGATTGCCGACGTCATAGTTCCGTTCGGCCGGGGTCAACCTGCGGGAAAAATAGGCACACGGGTGAAGGACCTTATCGGTCTTTCCGCTCTGGGACAGCACGGCTCCTATCCCTGAGTCCGAGGCGTCCACTTCAACCACTAACTGGCGACTAGGATCGGGCTGCACCAGAACGGGTGCAGACGAGAAGCGCCGTTTCAACTCCTTGAACGCGGCATCGCAACGATCCGACTAGGTGAAGGGAACTTTTGGCGAGGTCAGGGCTGTCAGGGGGCCAACTACCTGACTGTAGCCCTTAATGAACCTCCTGTAGAAATTAGCAAAGCCGAGGAACTGTTGCAGCTTCCTACGGCTTGTGGGTTGGGGCCAGTCTCTCACCGCCGCAACCTTGGCCGGATCGGGAGCGACGGAGTTGGAGGAGATGATGAACCCCAGGAAGGACAAAGAAGTGCGGTGGAACTCACACTTCTCTCCCTTCACAAACAGCCGGTTCTCCAACAACCGCTGTAGGACCTGACGTACATGTCGAACATGGGTCTCAGGATCCGGAGAAAAGATGAGTATATCGTCTAGATATACGAAGACGAATCGGTGCAGGAAGTCCCGCAAGACGTCATTAACTAATGCTTGGAACGTCGCGGGAGCGTTTGTAAGACCGAACGGCATGACCAGGTACTCAAAATGACCTAACGGGGTGTTAAATGCCGTCTTCCACTCGTCTCCCTTCCGGATCCGAACCAGGTGATATGCATTCCTAAGATCAAGCTTGGTGAATATCTTGGCTCCATGCAGGGGCGTGAACACCGAATCCAACAAGGGTAAGGGGTATCGGTTACGAACCGTGATTTCGTTCAGCCCCCTGTAATCGATGCATGGACGTAATCCGCCATCCTTTTTCCCCACAAAAAAGAAACCCGCCCCCATCGGGGAGGTGGAATTCCGGATCAACCCGGCAGCCAAAGAGTCCCGGATGTAGGTCTCCATTGATTCGCGCTCAGGTCGTGAGAGGTTGTACAGCCTACTGGACAGGAACTCAACGCCTGGAACCAAATCAATGGCACAATCATACGGGCGGTGCGGGGGAAGGGTGAGCGCCAGATCCTTGCTGAACACCTCTGCAAGGTCATGGTACTGCACCGGCACCGTCCCTAGATTGGGCGGGGCTCTGACCTCCTCCCTGGCTTGAGAACCGGGAGGAACCGAGGAACCTAAACATACCCGATGGCAGGTTTCGCTCCACTGAACCACTACCCCGGACGGCCAATCGATCCGGGGATTGTGTTTCAACATCCAGGGGAACCCTAAAATCACACGGGAGGTGGTCGGAGTCACAAAAAACTCGATCTCCTCCCGGTGATTTCCTGACACCACCAGGGTTACTGGTGGTGTCTTGTGAGTGATTGGAGGGAGTGGGGAGCCATCTAGTTCCCGTACCTGCACAGGCGAGGTAAGCGCCACCAGAGGGAGCCCCACCTCCCTGGCCCATTTGCTGTCTAGCAAATTCCCTTCTGAGCCCGTGTCCACCAGTGCTGGGGCCTTCAGGGTTAAATCCTCATACAGGATTGCCACTGGGAGACGTGTGGCGATGTGGGTGTGTCCCACGTGAATGTCTTGGCCCACCCCTAGCCCAGTTTCTAGGGGCGGGCATTGTGTGTTTAACCGCTCGGGGCAGTCTCTTGATTGATGCTCTATCGAGCCACAAACAAAACACGCTCCGTAGGCCAGCCTCCTTTGTGTAACTGGTGCCCTAAATGTTGCCCTACTCGTGTCCATAGCTTCGTCAGCAGGGGGGGCTGTAACCGCACGGAGCGCAGGGGCCGTGGAGCGTGGGGAGGGCGGAACGCGGTCGGAACCGGAAGGGAGAGGGACGACGCGTGCCCGGCCACGCCCTTCATCTCGTTCCCGACGGCGCTCTTCTAACCGATTGTCTAATCGTATGACAAGATCGATGAGCCCATCTAGATCCCGCGGTTCGTCCTTAGCCACCAGGTGCTCCTTGAGGACCATCGACAGTCCGTTTACAAAGGCGGCGCGGAGGGCAGTGCTATTCCAGCCGGACCTCGCAGCCGCGATGCGGAAGTCGACTGCATAGGCAGCTGCGGTCCGGCGCCCCTGTCTCATTGACATCAGCACGGCTGAAGCGGTCTCTCCTCTGTTAGGGTGATCGAACACTGTTCTGAACTCCCTCACAAACCCATCATATGTCTGAAGGAGCCGTGAATTCTGCTCCCAGAGCGCTGTAGCCCAAGCGCGTGCCTCACCACGAAGCAGATTTATCACATAAGCTACTTTGCTAGCGTCGGTCGCGTACATGACGGGACGCTGTGCGAAGACGAGCGAACACTGCATAAGGAAATCTGCGCACGTCTCCACACAGCCTCCGTACGGCTCTGGGGGGCTTATGTATGCTTCAGGGGAAGGAGGGAGGGGTCGTTGAACGACCAGCGGAACGTCACTAGTACGCACAGGGTCGACGGGAGGGAGAGCCGCAGCGGCGCTTCCACCTGCGCAGCGAGAGCCTCCACCCTGCGGTTCAGGAGGACGTTCTGCTCGGTCATCAAATCCAACCGAGTCGTGAAAGCGGTGAGGATCCGCTGCAACTCACCGATCACCCCTCCTGCGGACGCCTGTGCGCCCTGTTCTTCCATTGGCCGTTCAACAGCCGGTTGACGCCCCTCGGGATCCATGACGCTGGCCGAGATATCCTGTTGTGAAAGTGTAGGAACACGGACCCACAACAGGGGGCGCAAATGAACGGACAATGGAGAAAGTCAAATAACAAAGCTTTACTGTTGTGAATACGCACAACAAACACAACAGATTACAATTGTGGTTATAACCAATTCTAATGGTGTCGTGTGGGCAGGCTCGACGATAGGAGACGTCTGTCCGAGTCGAACCGGAACCACCCGATTTTCTCCGCCACCGGACCCCGGGAATACTGGAGCCGCCAAGTCCCGAACTCCCAGGTGGCCACTGCCTCCGCTCGTCGGATCCGGTACTGCTGGCGAGGAACAGAAACAGTCAGATGTGGGTGCGGCTGCACCCAGCAACACGTAGGGTGGAAACACCACCTCCACCTCTAATCAACAACAACACTGTAGTGCAGGAATGCGAGTACTTATCCCAAAATACAGTCTCCTGCTGTTCTTCTCTTTTTCTGTGCAAAGCAACAAAGTATTACTGTCAAGAAAACAACACAATAGGCTGAGTACGTTACCTCCTTGGTAGAGCGATATCTCGGCAATGAGGTGGAGATGCCGTCCAGCTGATATACCCTTCAGCTGATGGATGTCAGCTGTTTTGGTTGATGGGTGACAGCTGTCACCTTGGCTGCTCCTGTGAGGCGGCAGCGCCCTCTGGTGCCTGGAGCCCGCACTCCAGGCAGGGCGCCCTCTGGTGGTGGTGGGCCAGCAGTACCTCCTCTTCAGCGGCCCACACAACAGTGTTCAGTTGGTTGCAATCTGCAACCTCACCACTAGATGGCACTACATCCTACAAACTGTAGCTTTAAAGAGCATAGCACTCACGATGAAACATACAAAAGTTGCACGTTGCAAAGTTTAGCCTATGACTTCAAAAGAGTTGTGGTGGGTGGCTCCTCTTCATCTTGCACAGTCACTCAGTTTTTGAGAACTAAATACTCCAGACACATTTACCACACTGTTTCTTAGTGACGGATGTAAGTGAAGTCCAAGACATAGTCATTGACTTATAAATGTTCATGTATGCGCCACCATTTCTTGGCTTTTATGAAAGTTTTTATTGAAGGTTTAATCTGTTTTGATTTAACCTTTATTTAACCAGGTAAGTTATTAAGGAAAAAAAAATCTTATAATAATGACATGTTTTCAGTTGTGTATAATTTTCTAAAATGAATTTTTCTGGTCAAAAATAGGGTATGCATGTCTATGCATTCCATTACTGTGGCTTTGACATTTTTATTATTTCCTTGGTGGACGAAATAAAATCGTCGGTGTCTGTCTGTCTGTCTGTTAGCAGGATTACGCCAACACTACTTCACGGATTTTGATGAAACGTTCACCACAGAGAGACATTAGGCCTTGGAAGTGAGGTGATCTGGACCCGGATTCTGGATCAAGATTTCTGCATCAAAATTCATTTTATATAGGCTTTGAAGGAATACATCAAAACTGTTTCATGCATTCTCACCAAATTTGTACCACAGATCAATATTAGGGCATGGAAGACTCCACTGAATTTTGAGGTGATCCAGATCTGGATTCTGGCTTAGGATTTCAGTTTATAGGCTTTAAAGGATTACGTCAAAACTACTATATAGATTTTGCCGAAGTTTTAACAACAGATAGAAGACACGAAAGACTCGATTAAATTATGGAGTGCACCAGGATCAAGTCCTGATTCTGGATCATTTCTGCTTGATGGATCTTAACAAAATTTTAATCACATGTAGCTGTTGTACAAAGGAAGAGCCTGTTAGTGTTGGATGTTGGGAGTGATCCGGATCAATATGCAGGTTCTGCAGCAGAAAGATACAAGATCACGATGTAAAACCAAGATCAGGAAGATACTTTTTTGTTTCAGCTTGTAAATCAAATATCAGATTGCAACATCTTGATCAGTTGGACCATTCTGGATCAGTATGCAATTACTGCATTGTGTTGTGGAATCCAGCTCCAGGTAAAGTCCGGGTCACGATGTGAATCACATATCTTTTATTTTGAGTCCTCGTCAACCCTTGGCAGATGTCAAGAATCTCTGATTGTTTGATGCAAGAAGCAGTAGGAGACCAATGCAAAACAGACATGGTTAGTTGTGGAGGATAAGTAGCTTTATCTCATGACCAGGCAGTGGGTTCGGTACACATGAAGTCAGATATACAGGCAGAGGTATCAGACATGGAACAGGCAGGGTCGTGGCCAAGAAAGAGCAGTGTTCGTACCAACGGCGTCAAGGAGTATAGCAGGTAGAGCAAAGACAGAGTCAAAAAACAGGCAGAGTTCAGGGCTACGGCAAGGCGGAGGACAGAGTACACAAGCAAGGTCAAAAATACTAGAGCGCAAACTGGACAAGACAAGAAGCGAGAAAGTGATCAAAGTCAACAATCAGGCAGTGAGCGGTGGAACTGTGAGGGTTTTAAAGAGGAGCAAACTAATCAGGTTGATGTGAAGCAGGTGTGTGGAATGTTCTGGAAAGGGGTATGGTTATGTGAACAAAGAAGAGAGAAGAACGGCAAGAGAGTGTGAGAGGGCAAAACAAAGTGGTGCAAAACAAGAGAAGAGAGTGACCAAAAAACTAACTGTGAAAAACATGACGTGTTCAAAAATGAATGTTAGCAAAACAAAAGGGGAAAACCTAAGAACTACCGTAACAAGAGGAAAACCAGGAAACTAATGATTAAAACTAAAACTGGAATGGAACTAGTCCAATAAAAATGGCAAAACAAACTATGGAATGAACAAAAGGCAAAACAGGTGAGAACTGAATAATACAATAAATGACAAATGGATTGTAAACTGATAAGCAACATCAAAGATAAATAATAACAAAAACCTGTGACCAAGCATATACAATAATTGTGATAAACAGAAGAAAACTAAAGAAACCTAAAGGACCATGACAGAACAAATGCAAAAGCCAACTATAGAGTAAATAAATGCGAAACAAAATGATAAGATAAAGAATGGAACCAGTGACTACCTAGAAATCAAAGAAAAGCAATAAACAGAACCAAACTGAGATTTACAAGAGAAAGAATAAACAAATGAAAACAAAACTATAAAACCATAAAGAACATAGTGCCAAAATTGTTGTGTGGGCCGCTGAAGAGGAGGTACTGCTGGCCCACCACCAGAGGGTGCCCTGCCTGAAGTGCGGGCTTCAGGCCCGAGAGGGCACCGGAGCAACCGGGAGTGGCAGCTGTCACTCATCAACAACGCCAGCTGTCACTCATCATCATCATCCACACCTCCATAAGAGCCGGGCAGCATCTTCACCTCACTGCTGAGAAATCATGTACTGAACTGGTAAACGTCTCAGCCTTTTTGGTGCCATACAATTGTAACGTCTTTACTTCTGTGCTTGACTGACATTAATTCTGAGTTTGCAGACATACCTCTTGTATACTACGAGTACGTGGCTGTGTTTGGGGAGGTGGCGTATCATCGCTCCTCATTCCAGTCTCTGTTTAGTGTGACATCAGGATCTGCACGAGCTCCGAGAGAATTGTGATTGAGAGGTGGAGGTGCTTCCCACCTTTATATTGAACTGTTTGCTGGGTGTTCACGCACCCACCATCACCTGTCTGTTCTTCCTGCCAGCAGTACCCTATCTGACAGCCGGAGGCAGTGGCCACCTGGGGACCCAGTGCTTGGTGGCTCCAGGATTGCTTCAGGTCCGGTGGAGTGGAAGGCGTGTGGGATCTGGCTCTTTTCTGGACGGGCGTCTTCTATGCTCGAGCCTGCTCACACATCACTGTAACTAATTAGACTGTTGATCTCAGTTGTGTTGTCTGTTGCTCTGTTGTGCACATTCACAACATTAAATTGTTATATTTGGCTTATTCCATTGTCCGTTCATTTGCGCCCCCTGTTGTGGGTCCGTGTTCCTACACTTTTCACAACAGGATTTCTCGGCCAGCGTCATGGATCCCGAGGGGCGTCAACCATCACTTGAACAGCCAATGGAAGAGCGAGGTGCACAGGCGCCAGCAGGATGCGTGTTAGGTGAGCTGCAGCACATCTTAACCGCTTTCACTGCTCGGTTGGACTTGGTAACCGAGCAGAATGTTATTCTCAATCGCTTCTCACCGCCCAGGTGGAAGCGCGTGCACAGGGCGCCGCTGCAGCACCTCCTCCTGCTGACCGAATGCCAGACACAGACATTCCAGTGGTCGTTCAACAAACCCCCCCTCCTTCCCCTGAAGCATACATAAGCCCTCCGGAGCCGTACGGAAGTTGTGTCGAGATGTGCGCAGACTTCTTAATGCAGTGTTCGCTCGTCTTTTCACAGCGTCCCGTCATGTACGCGTCAGACGCTAGCCGGGTGGCTTACGTTATAAATCTGCTTCGAGGAGAGGCACGCACCTAGGCTACGGCGCTCTGGGAGCAGAATACACGGCTCCTAACGACATATACTGGGTTTGTGAGGGAGTTCAGACAGGTGTTCGACCACCCTCATAGAGGCGAGACCGCTTCAAGCGTGCTGCTGTCGATAAGACAGGGGTGCCGGAGCGCAGCGAAGTATGCAGTCGACTTCTGCATCGCGGCAGTGCGAGCCGGCTGGAATGCTGTTGCGCTCCGCGCCGCCTTTGTAAACGGACTGTCTCTGGTCCTTAAGGAGCACCTGGTGGCGACGGACGAGCCGCGGGATTTAGACGGGCTTATCGACCTGGTAATACGGTTAGACAACCGATTAACAGAACACCGACGGGAGCGAGATGAAGGGCGTGGTCAGGCACAAGCCGTCCCTCTTCCTCCCGGGTCCGAAAGGGAGCCGTCTTCCCCACGCTCCACAGCCAGGGTACTCCACGTGACGACAGCTCCCCCTGCTGCCATTGTTAGGGAAATGAGCAGGGCCAAAAAGAGATCAGATCAGAGACAAAGGTGGCTGGTCCGTGGGGAGTGTTTTCTCTGCAGCTCAACCGAGCACATGCAGAAAACTGCCCCAAATGGTCTAAACAGCAGCACTCGTCCTTAGAGACTGGGCTAAGGGTGGGTCATAATACTCACGCGGGGCAACCCCGACGATCTGCACGCATCCCAGTTACGATCCTGAGTGGGGATCTAACCCTTCACGCCCCAGCACTGGTAGACACGGGGTCGGAGGCGAATCTGCTGGATAGCAGATGGGCAAAGGAGGTTGGGCTCCCTCTATTGGCCTTACCGTCACCATTGTCGGTACGGGAATTAGATGGCACCCTTCTTCCACTAATCACACATCAGACACAGCCAGTGACATTGGTTGTGTCTGGAAATCACAGGGAGGAGATTGTGTTTTATGTAACACCTTCTACCTCCCGAGTGATTTTGGGTTCATTATCTCCTCCAACTCCATCGCCCCTGATCCGGCCAAGGTTGAGGCGGTGAGAGATTGGCCCCAACCAACAAGCCATAGGAAACTGCAACAGTTCCTCGGCTTTGCAAATTTCTACCGGAGGTTTATTAAGGGCTATAGCCAGGTAGTTAGCCCCCTGACGGCCCTGACCTCCACTAAAGTCCCCTTCACCTGGTCGGATCGGTATGAAGCCGCGTTTAGGGAGTTGAAACGTCGGTTCTCGTCTGCACCCGTTCTGGTGCAGCCCGATCCCAATCGCCTGTTTGTTGTTGAAGTGGATGCCTCTGACTGAGGGATAGGAGCCGTGCTGTCCCAGAGCGGAGAGTCCGACAAGGTTCTCCATCCATGTGCCTATTTTTCCCGTAGGTTGACCCCGGCGGAGCGGAACTATGATGTCGACAATTGGGAACTTCTTGCAGTGAAAGAGGCTCTTGAGGAGTGGAGACACCTGTTGGAGGGAGCTGCGGTACCATTTACGGTTTTTACGGACCATCGGAACCTGGAGTACATCCGGACGGCGAAGCGTCTGATCCCCAGGCAAGCCCGCTGGTCACTGTTCTTTGGGCGTTTTGACTTCCGGATTACCTACCGCCCCGGGATCAAGAACCAGTGATCTGACGCCCTGTCCCGGGTCCATGAAGAGGAGGTCAAGGCCGAGCTGTCAGATCCACCGGAACCCATCATCCCCGAGTCCACTACCGTGGCAGCCCTCACCTGGGACGTGGAGAAGACTGTCCGGGAGGCCCTGGCACGGAACCCGGAGCCAGGGACTGGCCCAAGGAACAGACTCTACGTCCCACCGGAAGCCAGAGCTGCTGTCCTGGACTTCTGTCAGGGGTCCAAGCTGTCCTGTCACCCAGGGGTGCAAAGAACCGTGGCAGTGGTCAGGCAGCGCTTCTGGTGGGCGTCTATGAAAGCCGATGACCGGGAGTATGTCCAGGCCTGCACCACCTGCGCCAGGGGAAAGGCAGACCACCAACGGGCACAGGGTCTCCTCCAGCCGTTACCTGTGCCCCACCGCCCCTGGTCCCACATCGGCCTGGACTTCGTCACGGGCCTCCCGCCGTCCCAGGGCATGACCACCATCCTCACGATAGTGGACCGGTTCTGCAAGGCGGCCCACTTTGTGGCCCTCCCAAAGCTCCCGACGGCCCAGGAGACTGCAGACCTCCTGGTCCACCACGTCGTACGTCTGCATGGGATTCCATCCGATGTCGTCTCTGACCGTGGTCCCCAGTTCTCCTCGCAAGTCTGGAGGAGTTTCTGTAGAGAACTGGGGGCCACCATGAGCCTCTCGTCTGGGTACCATCCCCAGACCAACAGACAGGTAGAGCGGGCCAACCAAGAATTGGAACAGGCCCTTCGCTGTGTGACCTCGGCGCACCCGACGGCCTGGAGCAACCATCTGGCCTGGATCGAGTACGCACACAACAGTCAAGTTTCGTCTGCCACCGGCCTCTCCCCGTTTCAGGTGTGTTTGGGGTACCAGCCCCCATTGTTTCCGCTTGTGGAGGGAGAGGTCGGGGTGCCCTCGGTCCAGGCCCATCTGAGGCGGTGCTGTCGGGTGTGGCGCTCTGCCCGCTCTGCCCTGCTCAAAGCCCGGACGAGGGCCAAGGCCCATGCAGACCTCCGGCGATCCCCGGCCCCTGCATACCAGCCCGGGCAGGAGATTTGGCTATCGACAAAAGACATTCCTTTACAGGTGGACTCACAAAAACTGAAGGATCGGTACATCGGCCCCTTCCCCATCATCAAGGTCCTCAGTCCTGCCGTGGTGAAGCTGAGGCTGCCAGCTTCACTGCGGATACATGCTGTCTTTCATGTCTCCCGGATCAAGCCTCACCACACCTCATCCCTCTGTGCCCCCGGACCGGCGCCGCCTCCTGCCCGGATCATCGACGGGGAGCCCGCGTGGACAGTTCGCCGGGTCCTGGATGTCCATCGTAAGGGCCGGGGGTTCCAGTATCTAGTGGACTGGGAGGGTTATGGACCCGAAGAGCGCTCCTGGGTGAAGAGGAGCTTCATCCTGGACCCGGCTCTCCTGGCCGACTTCTACAACCGTCACCCGGACAAGCCTGATCGGGCACCAGGAGGCGCCCGTTGAGGGGGGGGGGTCCTGTTGTGTGGGCCGCTGAAGAGGAGGTACTGCTGGCCCACCACCAGAGGGCGCCCTGCCTGAAGTGCGGGCTTCAGGCACGAGAGGGCGCCGGAGCAACCTGGAGTGGCAGCTGTCACTCATCAACAACGCCAGCTGTCACTCATCATCATCATCCACACCTCCATAAGAGCCGGGCAGCATCTTCACCTCACTGCCGAGAAATCATCTACCGAACAAGTAAACGTCTCAGCCTTTTTGGTGCCATACAGTTGTAACATCTTTACTTCTGTGCTGGACTGACATTAATTCTGAGTTTGCAGATGTACCTCTTGTATACTACGAGTACGTGGCTGTGTTTGGGGAGTTGGCGTATCTCCACTCTTCTTTCCAGTCTCTTTTTAGTGTGACATCAGGATCTGCACGAGCTCCGAGAGAATTGTGATTGAGAGGTGGAGGTGCTTCCCACCTTTATATTGAACTGTTTGCTGGGTGTCCACGCACCCACCATCACCTGTCTGTTCTTTCTGCCAGCAGTACCCGATCTGACAGCCGGAGGCAGTGGCCACCTGGGGACCCAGTGCTTGGTGGCTCCAGGATTGCTTCAGGTCCGGTGGAGTGGAAGGCGTGTGGGATCCAGCTCTTTTCTGGACGGGCGTCTTCTATCCTCAAGCCTGCTCACACATCACTGTAATTAATTAGACTGTTGATCTCAATTGTGTTGTCTGTTGCTCTGTTGTGCACATTCACAACATTAAATTGTTATATTTGGCTTATTCCATTGTCCGTTCATTTGCGCCCCCTGTTGTGGGTCCGTGTTCCTACACTTTTCACAACAAAAATCAGGACTTAAACCCTGAGCCGGGGCCAAGCATGACAATATCATGTTGTATGGATTTATTTTCATTGTGATTTTGAATGATATGTTTTCTTTCTTTTTCTTTTTTTTTTTTATAGAATTTTTAATAAAAGATGCCTGAATTCCTTTGTTGTTGTTGTTGTTGTTGTTTTTTTAGTGTTGTTTTAGGTTTTTTTTTAATTTGAGGTCATTAAAATTTTTAAGTGTAAAAGCCCAACAGTTTCCTGCTTGTGCCTCAAATTAACAAGACAGTGTCAAACATTATAAGAAACATGCTCCTTTAAAAAAAAAAAAAAAAAAAAAGCCCATGAGTGAGAGTCCTGCAAAGCGCAGTGTGCCAGAAAGAATCATATGCTGCAGAGAAGTCGCATTAAAGACACCATCCACAACACAAGTGACACTACACCACAATAAATGACGAAGTAATTTGCTGGATGGAGGGAGAGCTGCAGTATTTGTGTGTGAGTGGACAGATAGACACACACACACACACACACAAAATCATTGATCATTTGCAGATTGAAAGCGTGTCTCTGAGTGGCCGATCAGCCAATACATATCAATAAACAGTGATCAAAGCCGGAACACATACGACATGCATGTTTTCACTGTAATGCTGCTATTTAATCTTTCTCTGAATCTTTTTCTTTTTTCTTTCATCAGTTTTTGAGCATTCACTTATCAGATGTGCATCTACCTAGTTTTCTTTTCACATGCTGTGTATCTATCATCTGCACACCTCTTTGCTCTGTTTTCTCTCTTTCTCTGTCTTCACTGTTATCAGTGAGATTGCAGTCTTAATATTATTTGCACTAATTTAATAGCACGCCTCCATTCTTCTCTATGTGTTTGTGGTGCCACCTATGTGCAGTGTGCTGTTATAACCAGTGATTTCCAAATGCCGCAGTGGCTCCAACACCTCCTCTGTCAGCCGGACACCAACGCTGATGTTGATTTGAGCTCAATTACATGTCTACAGTCTGTTCATACTGCATTTCTAATTATTTCCATGTCAGATTTTTCTGTCTTTCTTTCTCTTTTTTTGCAGTATGTGGCATTCGGCTCACTCTTCTTCATCCTCCTGTCCATCTCCACCTTCTGCCTAGAGACCCACGAAGTCTTCAACACCATCTACAACAAGACGGAGAACGTCACTGTTGGCAATGTGACACACGAAGAGGTACAATGAATCGCAGAATCAGAGGCGCTGTATAAAAAACACCACGGTGGATGAAGGTCACTGAGGGCTGTATAGTTAATGTTTTTCTTCTTCTTTTCAAAAGCCATATTAATACAGAAGTAAAAACAATGGGCAGCTTCATACATTCATCACTCAAGCTCATTGCAGGGTCTAATTCTTTCACGACATTATAGAAATAATGAATGTTTATGAGTTCAATGGAACAAATATTTAATTCACCCAATTAAATATTCGTTCCATTGAAGGAATGAAAAAACTTTCATTATTTGTTTTATATAACACCTAAAATAGATCCTTGTCATTTGATGTTGTATTCATTTATAAACACCAGAAAAGGGACATTTTGGTGTTCCACTGGTGCTTTGACATCAACAGTCCAACACTAACTTTAAATAGGAGTCCAAAATTGTTCTCAGTCAACTTGCAAAAAACAATCAGTACAGACTGCCGCCTGCTTTGCTCACTGCAACAAAAAAATTTTGTCAGAAATTTGTCCAGCTTTTCATCCTAATGTCATCCTTTTCATCTGAACAGCTGTTCATGCCTCCAGACGGCTTACAGCGTAGTGGGTTTGTTTTTTGTGTTGGAAGAATTAGCACCATCAGTTAGCGCCTTCAAATCGTTGTCCGCCACCAAAACAAACTGCGGCGTGTTTAGCTAAACGCTGACCCCGGTAGTGTGAGCATGCGCAGTGTTGGGGGCATGCAATAGCACATTTCATATAGCACCAAAATTGCACGCTGAAAAGAGCTATTGCACGGTCAATGAAACACAATGGGAAATGGTACGAATAATCCATGTCACATGATGTGAACCCACCAGTCAAATGACAAGAATCCACTCAGCTGTTATATAACACCAGATAATTTGATCCTTGATCTTAGTCCTAGAGAAGATTCAGGGGTTTCATGTCACTGACATCACATGTTGAACCATTGTTGTGGAGGACTTCTCAGGGGGTTCTGAGTGTTTAGAAGGTTGGATTGTCACCAGCATAGAAGGGAGGACACACAACAGACTTGTCCAAAGCGTAGAGGCTTGTTGGCGCTCCGCAGTAATGATGCCACTTCTTTATAGCCACCGACACTCTCTGAAGTTGCCAACAGTTTCCAGCTGATGGCCAACAAATAGTAAATTAGAAGACAATATCTGAACAGTAACACATCCCATCTGCTGTATAATGAAAAAAAGCAAAATGTGTTCATGCGCGTAACTCACAAAAATTCTAATCCTAAGGACTTTCCACAGGAAAACAAAATTCCATTAGATTTCAAAAAAGCTACTGGAAAACTTAGATGAGCCTGTGAGATTGCAGACTAAATTAAATAGCATATATATATATATATATATATATATATATATATATATATATATATATATATAGCAGGCACGCGAGCGCCTGGTGGTCGGGCCTTAGCCCTCCTGTGGGTTCACCACCTGCAGAGGAGGCCATGGGGGTCGGGTGCAGAGAGGATTGGGTGGTGGTCGAGGGCGGGTGGCCCGGCGGCCCGGTCCATGCTCACAGCCCCTGGCTGTTGGGATGTGGAATGTCACCTCGCTGGGGGGCAAGGAGCCTGAGCTTGTGCGAGAGGTTGAGAGATACCGACTAGAGATAGTCGGGCTCACCTCCACACACAGCATGGGCTCTGGTACCCAACTCCTGGAGAGGGGCTGGACGCTTCATTTTTCTGGCGTTGCCCACGGGAAGAGGCGGAGAGCTGGGGTTGCATTGCTTATTGCTCCCCAGCTCAGTCGCCATGTGTTGGAGTTCACTCCGGTGAACGAGAGGGTCGCGTCCCTACGCCTTCGGGTCAGGGACAGGTCTCTCACCGTTGTCTCGGCCTACGGGCCGAGCAGCAGTGCAGAGTACCCGACCTTCCTGGAGTCCCTGGGAGGGGTACTAGATAGCGCTCCGACTGAGGACTCCATTGTTCTCCTGGGGGATTTCAACGCCCACGTGGGCGGCGACAGTGAGACCTGGAGGGGGGTGATCGGGAAGCACGGCCTCCCCGATCTGAACCCGAGTGGTGTTCAGTTGTTGGACTTCTGTGCTAGTCACAGTTTGTCCATCACAAACACCATGTTCGAGCACAAGGGTGTCCATAAGCGCACGTGGCACCAGGACACCCTTAGCCGGAGGTCGATGATCAACTTTGTAGTCATATCATCTGACCTTCGGCCACATGTCTCGGACACTCGAGTAAAGAGAGGGGCATAGCTGTCGACCGATCACCACCTGGTGGTGAGTTGGAGCCGCTGGGAGGGGAGGAAGCCGGTCAGACCTGGCAGGCCCAAACGTATCGTGTGGGTCTGCTGGGAACGACTGGCGGAACCCTCTGTCAGGGAGGTTTTCAACTCCCACCTCCGGGAGAGCTTCTCCCAGATCCTGGTTGGAGACATGGACTCCGAGTGGACCATGTTCTCCACCTCCATTGCTGATGCGGCCGCTCGTAGCTGTGGTCGCAAGGTCTCTGGTGCCTGTCGCGGCGGCAGTCCCCGAACCCGGTGGTGGACACCGGAAGTAAGGGATGCCGTCAAGCTGAAGAAGGAGTCCTACTTATGTTTGTTGGTAGGTGGGACCCCAGAGGCAGCTGACAGGTAGCAGCAGGCCAAGCGTGCCGCAGCCCGTGCGGTCGCAGAGGTAAAAACTCGGGTCTGGGAGGAGTTCGGGGAGGCTATGGAGGAGGACTATCGGTCGGCCTCGAAGAGATTCTGGCAAACCGTCCGATGCCTCAGGAGGCGGAAGCAGCTCTCCACCGGCACTGTTTAAGGTGCGGGTGGGGAGCTGTTGACTCTGACTGGGGATGTTGTTGGGCGGTTGGAAGGAGTACTTCGAGGATCTCCTCAATCCCATCGTCACGTCTTCCGAAGAGGAGGCAGAGACTGGGGACCCAGAGGCGGACTCATCCATTACCCAGGCAGAAGTCACAGAGGTGGTTGGAAAGCTCCTCGGTGGCAAGGCTCCTGGGGTGGATGAAATCCGTCCTGAGTACCTTAAGTCTCTGGATGTTGTGGGACTGTCTTGGCTGACACGCCTCTGCAACATCGCGTGGCGATCTGGGACAGTGCCTCTGGATTGGCAGACCGGGGTGGTGGTCCCTCTGTTTAAGAAGGGGGACTGGAGGGTGTGTTCCAACTATAGGAGATCACACTCCTCAGCCTCCCCGGTAAGGTCTATTCCAGAGTACTGGAGAGGAGAATTCGACCGATGGTCAAACCTCGGATTCAGGAGGAGCAGTGTGGTTTTCGTCCTGGTCACAGCACACTGGACCAGCTCTACACGCTCCATCGGGTGCTCGAGGGTTCATGGGAGTTCGCCCAACCAGTCCACATGTGTTTTGTGGATCTGGAGAAGGCATTCGACCGTGTCCCTTGGGGCACCCTGTGGGGAGTGCGCCGGGAGTACGGGGTCCGGGGTCCTTTGCTGAGGGCTATCTGGTCCCTATACGACCGCAGCAGGAGCTTGGTTTGCATTGCCAGTAGTAAGTCAAACCTGTTTCCAGTGCACGTTGGCCTCCACCAGGGCTGCCCTTGTCACCGGTTCTTTTCATTATTTTTATGGACAGAATTTCTAGGCGCAGCCAGGGTGTAGAGGGGGTCTGGTTTGGGAACCATAGAATCTTGTCTCTGCTGTTTGTGGACGATGTGGTTCTGTTGGCTTCGTCAAATCAGGACCTTCAGCGTGCACTGGGGCGGTTTGCAGCCGAGTGTGAGGCGTCCAGGATGAAAATCAGCACCTCCAAATCCGAGGCCATGGTTCTCGACCGGAAAAAGGTGCTTTGCCCTCTTCAGGTCGGTGGAGTGTCCTTGCCTCAAGTGGAGGAGTTTAAGTATCTCGGGGTCTTATTCACGAGTGAGGGACGGATGGAGCGTGAGATCGATAGACGGATTCGTGCAGCGTCTGCAGTGATGCGGTCGCTGTATCGGACCGTCGTGGTGAAGAGAGAGCTGAGTAGGGGGGCAAAGCTCTCGATTTACCGATCGATCTACGTTACGATCCTCACCTATGGTCATGAGATTTGGCTCATGACCGAAAGAACGAGATTGCGGGTACAAGCGGCCGAGATGAGTTTCCTCCGCAGGGTGGCTGGGCGCTCCCTTAGAGATAGGGTGAGGAGCTCGGTCACTCGGGAGGAGCTCGGAGTCGAGTCGTTGCTCCTCGACGTTGAAAGGAGTCAGTTGAGGTGGCTCGGGCATCTTTTCCGGATGCCCCCTGGAGGCCTCGCTGGAGAGGTGTTCCGGGCACGTCCCATTGGGAGGAGGCCCCGGAGAAGACCCAGGACACGCTGGAAGGATTACATCTCTCGGCTGGCTTGGGAACACCTTGGGGTCCCCCCGGAGGAGCTGGGGGAGGTGTGTGTGGATCGAGAGGTCTGGGCGGCTTTGCTTGAGCTGCTGCCCCCGCGACCCGACTCCGGATAAAGCGGAAGAAAATGGATGGATGGATGTATGTATATATATATATATATATATATATATATATATATATATATATATATATATATATATATATATATATTTATTGTGGGCAGTCTAAGGCACACCTGTGCACTAATCATGGTGTCTAATCAGCATCTTGGTATGGCACACCTGTGAGGTGGGATGGATTATCTCAGCTAAGGAGAAGTGCTCACTATCACAGATTTAGACTGGTTTGTGAACAATATTTGAGGGAAATGGTGATATTGTGTATGTGGAAAAAGTTTTAGATCTTTGAGTTCATCTCATACAAAATGGGATCAAAACCAAAAGTGTTGCGTTTATATTTTTGTTGAGTGTATATGTGTGTGTGTGTAAACATATATATAAAATACACACAGATGTGGTCAGAATTTACATACACTCATCATGGACATGAATGTCATCGGAATTTTGGGCTTTCAATGAAGTCTGAAACTTCTCTTTTGCTGTGGTGGAATGATTGTATGGCATATATCATTAATGACTAAAAAACAAGAACTGGGTGCAGAAGTCTGAATTTATTTTGGATCTTCTCCAGTCAACACAGGGTCAAAATTACACATACAGGCTCAAATAAATACAAATATCCCTTAGCAAGCTGGACCTCAGCCAGACACTTTTGGTAGCCGTCAACAAGCTTCTGGCATAATTCTGACTGCATATTTGAGCACTCTTCTTGGCAGAATTGGTAGAGTTCTTTTAAATTGGTTGGTTTCCTGGCACAGACTCAGCTTTTAAGTGTAGTCTATAAATTTTTAATAGGGTTGAGGTCGGGGCTTTGGGAAGGCCACTCCAGAAGCTTAATATGAGTCTGATTTATCTAACCCACAGCAGCTTTTGTTTTGTGTTTGAGGTCATTGTCCTGTTGGAACACTGAGTTGTGGCCAAATTTCAACTGTTTAGCTGTTGATTTGAGGTGATGTTGAAGAATCTGGTCTAGTCCTCCTTCTTCATTATCCCACCACTTTGTGCAATGCACCAGTACACACCTTTACTCCTCCAAACATACATCTTGTCATTGTGGCCAAATAGCTCAGTGTTTGTCTTGTCTTAACATAAACGTTTTCTACAGAAGGCATTTGGCTTGTCCATGCAGCAAATTTCAGTCTAGCTTAAAGTTTTCGATTTTGAAGCAGGGGCTTCTTTCTTGGTCAGCACTCTCTCAGTTCATGGCGATGCAAAACTCACTTCAACCTGGACAGTGACACTGATGTTCCAGCAGTTTCCAGCTGATGGCAGACCTGAGTCTTGGTGGGTCTTGAGTTGTTCCAGAACATCCTAGCCATTTCTTGCTCTTCTCAGTGTGACAGTTTGGGTCTTCTTCCAGACCTTGGCAAAGTGGTGAGACATCTGACTAACTTGTCTTTAATTTACAGTTGTTTGAACAGATGATCTTGGAATGTGCAGTTGTTTCGAAATGGCTCCAAGAGACCTTCCCAACTTGTGTAGATCTCCAATTCTCCTTCTTAGAGCTTCCCTGAGTTCTTTGGACTTTCCCATTGTTCTGAGTATTGGTCAGTGAAATGAGTGCTATCAAACACATCCTTTACATGCTGGCATATTCTACTCAATCGGCTGGAGAATCATTTTAGGATTACTGGGAATGCCCTTGCATGGTTGACATCATACCTGACCAGTCGTTCTCACTGTGTTTTGTACAGTATCACTACCTTTAACCATAGTGACATGAAATTTGGGCTTCCGCAGGGGTCCGTCTTAGGCCCCCTGCTTTTCTCCCTTCATATAGCACCCCTTGGGCACATACTGTGACATTTTGGGATTACCTTTCATTGCTATGCTGATGATACTCAGTTATACATGCTGAAAACTGCTGACAATCTCATCCACATAAAATCCTTAGAAGATTGCCTTGTATCAGTGAAAAGCTGAATGTCTAGCAATTTCCTACTTTTAAACTCGGACAAGACTGAAATGATGGTTCTTGGTCCAGTGAGACATAGGCATCAATTTGACCAGCTAACGCTTAGCGTAGGCTTGTGTGTTACACATCACACTGACAACATGAGGAACCTTGGGGTAATTTTTGATCCTTTGTTGTCCTTTTACCTGCACATTAGAGATATTACGAGGACTTCTACTTGTGAAATATAGCGAAGATTCGTCCCATCCTGTCTGTGGCTGATTCTGAAATCCTGATTCATGCATTTGTTTCTTCTAGATTGGACTAGTGAAATGTTCTATTTTCTGGTTTACTGTAGTCCAACATTAGGGGTCTCCAATTGGTTCAAAATGCTGCTGCCAGACTTTTGACAGAAAGCAGAAAGTTTGACGACATTACACCCATTTTGGCATCACTGGCTTCCTGTCCCTGTGAGATCAGATTTTAAGGTTCTGCTACTAGCCTATAAAATTGTTCACAGACTGGCACTTGCCTACCTAGCTGACCTAATTAAACCCTATGTACCGGTCCGGGCTTTGTGTTCTCAGGGTGTAGGACTACTCTGTGTCCCTAGGGTAAATAAAAAGTGTGCAGGTCACAGAGCTTTCTCTTATTGTGCCCCTGTTCTGTGGAATGATCTCCCTGCATCAATAAAACAGTCAGATTCTGTAGAGATTTTCAAATCCAGACTTGGTATGGCTAACATACTGGCATAGTATGATACTATGCGTTCTACCCTTTTAAATAAATTTTATTAGTAAAGAGAGTGGGTCACGGTCTCAACTATATCTAAAGTCTGGGTCTTTTAGTGAAGCTTAGGTCAGTGGCTTAATACTGACAAATGATCCTGTATTTGTTGTCTTTCTGATGCCTGATTCTGTTTTTCTCTCTCTCTCTCTCTCTGTTTGAAACTTTAACAAAGATTTTCTAAATCCTCATAGTCAAATGCAAATAGTGGAGTTTTTAGATTCTGTGTTTTGTATGGGATTGTATCCTGTGATAACACATCCAAGCAGGATTACTATGAACACATCAACACTCACTGACAATATATTAACAAATGTTATTGTTGGTAATTTAATGGGTGGGTTACTTATTAGTGACATCAGTGATCACTTGCCTGTCTTTGTTGCTTACAATTCCTTAGGACCAAGGTAGCTTAGCCGCCGTTAGATCCCCCCTGGCAGATCCCGAGCAGTTGGGAAAGCAGGCTGACTGGGTGACTGTGAGGAGGAAGCGTAGCCCTAAACAGAAGCCCCGTGTACACCGCCAACCCGTTCACATCTCTAACCGTTTTTCCCCACTCGACGACACACCCGCCGAGGATCAAACTCTGGTTATTGGCGACTCTGTTTTGAGAAATGTGAAGTTAGCGACACCAGCAACCCTAGTCAATTGTCTTCCGGGGGCCAGAGCAGGCGACATTGAAGGAAATTTGAACTGCTGGCTAAGGCTAAGCGTAAATTTGGTAAGATTGTAATTCACGTCGGCAGTAATGACACCCGGTTACGCCAATCGGAGGTCACTAAAATTAACATTAAATCGGTGTGTAACTTTGCAAAAACAATGTCGGACTCTGTAGTTTTCTCTGGGCCCCTCCCCAATCGGACCGGGAGTGACATGTTTAGCCGCATGTTCTCCTTGAATTGCTGGCTGTCTGAGTGGTGTCCAAAAAATGAAGTGGGCTTCATAGATAATTGGCAAAGCTTCTGGGGAAAACCTGGTCTTGTTAGGAGAGACGGCATCCATCCCACTTTGGATGGAGCAGCTCTCATTTCTAGAAATCTGGCCAATTTTCTTAAATCCTCCAAACTGTGACTATCCAGGGTTGGGACCAGGAAGCAGAGTTGTAGTCTTACACACCTCTCTGCAGCTTCTCTCCCCCTGCCATCCCCTCATTACCCCATCCCCGTAGAGACGGTGCCTGCTCCCAGACCACCATAACCAGCAAAAATCTATTTAAGCATAAAAATTCAAAAGAAAAAATAATATAGCACCTTCAACTGCACCACAGACTAAAACAGTTAAATGTGGTCTATTAAACATTAGGTCTCTCTCTTCTAAGTCCCTGTTGGTAAATGATATAATAATTGATCAACATATTGATTTATTCTGCCTAACAGAAACCTGGTTACAGCAGGATGAATATGTTAGTTTAAATGAGTCAACACCCCCCGTGTCACACTAACTGTCAGAATGCTCGTAGCACGGGCCGGGGCGAAGGATTAGCAGCAATCTTCCATTCCAGCTTATTAATTAATCAAAAACCCAGACAGAGCTTTAATTCATTTGAAAGCTTGTCTCTTAGTCTTGTCCATCCAAATTGGAAGTCCCAAAAACCAGTTTTATTGTTATTATCTATCGTCCACCTGGTCGTTACTGTGAGTTTCTCTGTGAATTTTCAGACCTTTTGTCTGACTTAGTGCTTAGCTCAGATAAGATAATTATAGTGGGCGATTTTAACATCCACACAGATGCTGAGAATGACAGCCTCAACACTGCATTTAATCTATTATTAGACTCTATTGGCTTTGCTAAAAAAGTAAATGAGTCCACCCAAACTTTAATCATATCTTAGATCTTGTTCTGACTTATGGTATGGAAATAGAAGACTTAACAGTATTCCCTGAAAACTCCCTTCTGTCTGATCATTTCTTAATAACATTTACATTTACTCTGATGGACTACCCAGCAGTGGGGAATAAGTTTCATTACACTAGAAGTCTTTCAGAAAGCGCTGTAACTAGGTTTAAGGATATGATTCCTTCTTTATGTTCTCTAATGCCATATACCAACACAGTGCAGAGTAGCTACCTAAACTCTGTAAGGGAGATAGAGTATCTCGTCAATAGTTTTACATCCTCATTGAAGACAACTTTGGATGCTGTAGCTCCTCTGAAAAAGAGAGCTTTAAATCAGAAGTGTCTGACTCCGTGGTATAACTCACAAACTCGTAGCTTAAAGCAGATAACCCGTAAGTTGGAGAGGAAATGGCGTCTCACTAATTTAGAAGATCTTCACTTAGCCTGGAAAAAGAGTCTGTTGCTCTATAAAAAAGCCCTCCGTAAAGCTAGGACATCTTTCTACTCATCACTAATTGAAGAAAATAAGAACAACCCCAGGTTTCTTTCAGCACTGTAGCCAGGCTGACAAAGAGTCAGAGCTCTATTGAGCTGAATATTCCATTAACTTTACTAGTAATGACTTCATGACTTTCTTTGCTAACAAAATTTTAACTATTAGAGAAAAAATTACTCATAACCATCCCAAAGACGTATCGTTATCTTTGGCTGCTTTCAGTGATGCCGGTATTTGGTTAGACTCTTTCTCTCCGATTGTTCTGTCTGAGTTATTTTCATTAGTTACTTCATCCAAACCATCAACATGTTTATTAGACCCCATTCCTACCAGGCTGCTCAAGGAAGCCCTACCATTATTTAATGCTTCGATCTTAAATATGATCAATCTATCTTTGTTAGTTGGCTATGTACCACAGGTTTTTAAGGTGGCAGTAATTAAACCATTACTTAAAAAGCCATCACTTGACCCAGCTATCTTAGCTAATTATATCTCCAATCTCCAACCTTCCTTTTCTCTCAAAAATTCTTGAAAGGGTAGTTGTAAAACAGCTAACTGATCATCTGCAGAGGAATGGTCTATTTGAAGAGTTTCAGTCAGGTGTTAGAATTCATCATAGTACAGAAACAGCATTAGGGAAGGTTACAAATGATCTTCTTATGGCCTCGGACAGTGGACTCATCTCTGTGCTTGTTCTGTTAGACCTCAGTGCTGCTTTTGATACTGTTGACCATAAAATTTTATTACAGAGATTAGAGCATGCCATAGGTATTAAAGGCACTGCGCTGCGGTGGTTTGAATCATATTTGTCTAATAGATTACAATTTGTTCATGTAAATGGGGAATCTTCTTCACAGACTAAAGTTAATTATGGAGTTCCACAAGGTTCTGTGCTAGGACAATTTTATTCACTTTATACATGCTTCCTTTAGGCAGTATTATTAGACGGTATTGCTTAAATTTTCATTGTTACGCAGATGATACCCAGCTTATCTATCATGAAGCCAGAGGACACACACCATTAGCTAAACTGCAGGATTGTCTTACAGACATAAAGACATGGATGACCTCTAATTTCCTGCTTTTAACTCAGATAAATCTGAAGTTATTGTACTTGGCCCCACAAATCTTAGAAACATGGTGCCTAACCAGATCCTTACTCTGGATGGCATTACCCTGACCTCTAGTAATACTGTGAGAAATCTTGGAGTCATTTTTGATCAGGATATGTCATTCAAAGCGCATATTAAACAAATATGTAGGACTGCTTTTTTGCATTTACGCAATATCTCTAAAATCAGAAAGGTCTTGTCTCAGAGTGATGCTGAAAAACTAATTCATGCATTTATTTCCTCTAGGCTGGACTATTGTAATTCATTATTATCAGGTTGTCCTAAAAGTTCCCTAAAAAGCCTTCAGTTAATTCAAAATGCTGCAGCTAGAGTACTGACGGGGACTAGAAGGAGAGAGCATATCTCACCCATATTGGCCTCTCTTCATGGCTTCCTGTTAATTCTAGAATAGAATTTAAAATTCTTCTTCTTACTTATAAGGTTTTGAATAATCAGGTCCCATCTTATCTTAGGGACCTCGTAGTACCATATCACCCCAATAGAGCGCTTCGCTCTCAGACAGCAGGCTTACTTGTAGTTCCTAGGGTTTGTAAGAGTAGAATGGGAGGCAGAGCCTTCAGCTTTCAGGCTCCTCTCCTGTGGAACCAGCTCCCAATTCAGATCAGGGAGACAGACACCCTCTCTACTTTTAAGATTAGGCTTAAAACTTTCCTTTTTGCTAAAGCTTATAGTTAGGGCTGGATCAGGTGACCCTAAACCATCCCTTAGTTATGCTGCTATAGACGTAGACTGCTGGGGGGTTCCCATGATGCACTGTTTCTTTCTCTTTTTGCTCTGTATGCACCACTCTGCATTTAATCATTAGTGATCGATCTCTGCTCCCCTCCACAGCATGTCTTTTTCCTGGTTCTCTCCCTCAGCCCCAACCAGTCCCAGCAGAAGACTGCCCCTCCCTGAGCCTGGTTCTGCTGGAGGTTTCTTCCTGTTAAAAGGGAGTTTTTCCTTCCCACTGTAGCCAAGTGCTTGCTCACAGGGGGTCGTTTTGACCGTTGGGGTTTTACATAATTATTGTATGGCCTTGCCTTACAATATAAAGCGCCTTGGGGCAACTGTTTGTTGTGATTTGGCGCAATATAAAAAAAACTGATTGATTGATTGATAGTTGACAAAACTGATCATATTGAAATTACGAATTTCAAAAAGAAAATGACATAGGAAACTATGACAAAAAAGAAAATATTATTGATTGTGTTGCTAACCCTTTAACCTATATTTGAAACTGCGAGATTTCCTTCCAAAATGAAAATAGCTTAAGTAATACCGCTGTTCAAATCTGTTGACAAACATGCTTTTTCAAACTACAGGCTTCATTGGTGGTAATTGATTTTGTGGAACATATTATAAATGCAATTGAAACAAGCAATATACTGTAGAGTTTTTTTTTTTTTTCAACTTACAGAAAGCACTGATATCATAGATCACACCTTATTACTGGATAAATTATGGAAGTATGGTATCAGAGGATTAGCTCACGACTGGATAGCACGTTGGTGGGATAAATTCTGAATTTTGGAAGTGCACTTGTGGGGTGCTCTAGGGCTTAGTCCTTGTGCTTTTGTTGTTTCTTTTACATATTAATGACATATGTTTGGCTTCTAAGTTTGTGAGTTGCATTTAATTTCCTGATGACACAACTGTGTTTTGTAGTGGGAATCATTTGGGAGAGGTTCTGGACATGATGGAGAGGGAACTACAATTGTTTAAACAGTGGTTTAATTTTCCAGTTTCTAACAACTTTCCAGGCTTGTGGTATTCATCTTGTGGTAAAATGAGGCAAATAAAGGAAAAATGAATAAGTTGATCACTAATATATGAAGATTCAGGCTAAGATTCAACAATACAAAGTAATAATGCAACCTATGATTATTTTCAAAATTTTTCAAAATCAATTAATTGATCAATTATTTTCTCAATTAGTCTGTTAGTTATTGTATCCATGAAATGTCAAAAAATGTTGAAAAATGTTGATCTGTATTATCCAGAGCCCAAGATGATGCCTTCAAATGTCCTGTTTTGTCCACAGCCCAGAGATATTCAGTTTACTGCCAGATAGGAGTAAAGCAGCAAATTCTCACATTTTTTAGAAGCTAAATCTAATATGTTAGATATTTAAAAGAAAAACAACTCAAAATGATTAATCAATTACCAAATAATGGTTGATTCATTTTAGTTGATAAGCCATTGATTAATCACTGCAGCGCCATAATAAAAAAGATTTCAAAGTTTAACCAGTGTTGTGCAAATTGTGAAAACAGATGAGACTATTCTTGCAGAGCAATAATTATAATTTTAAAATTCTGATCATATTAATTTAGACCATTAGACATATGGATTGGATTTATGATTGCTATGGGTTTATTGGGTAAAAAATAATTAAAAAATAGATCAAACAATTCACAATATATATAAAGAACTCATGCGCTAATAGTAATTAAATTAAGGTAATATAGCTGTCTACTGCTAAAGCCCCAGTCACACTGTGACTGATAAAGGAAACATATGAAGAACTGATAATATAAATTTGTGTTCATTTTTGTCTGAAAAAAGTCCTTTTCCCATCTGCAAAATGAGTTCCTTGACAGCTGATGTCTGCCAAGTTCATCAGAAAGTTTTGTGCGTGTTCAAAACAAGCTTTCCTGCTGCCTGGACGTTTGTTTTGTCCTCTGCTTGTCTTTTATTTGTCCTGCAGCTGTCCGATGGTTTATTCTCAGCTTCTGATTGGCCAAAGCTCCAACACAAGCAGAGAATGGATGTTGCAGCAACATCTCTCTCTCTCTCTCTCTCTCTCTCTCTCTCTCTCTCTCTCTCTCTCTCTCTCTCTCTCTCTCCCTCTCTCCCAGATACGAGGCATGGTGGAGTTGTTTGATGTCCTGATGTATAAACAGTGAGGAAATATGACATCATGCTTTCAGACCAGGGCAAACTCCGCTCAAACCTAGCATATTTTTCCATTAACATCCCAGCTTCACAGGAGACTCACAAATTTGCCAATGGACAAAATATTTAAATACGTAACTAATCCTTTTGTTCTGTCAGTGTGTTCAGAGTGTGGCACAGCCTTAACAATTTGGTTAATGTTAGCCGAAAAATACTAAAACAGGCTGGCTCTGTCTAATTTGTCCAAATCAGGGAGAATGTCAGATTGTCGTCCCCACAGGCCTCCACACCTCCTCTAGCTGTCCTCACAGCATGCTGATGCCAAGCCTCGGTCAATGAAGGGCAAAGCTCCTGCTTCCAGCAGCCAAGTTGTTGCTTTGCTTTTCATCTTCTGTTTATTGCTTGCAAGGCGAGTGCTCACCTTTTGTCTACAAACCAAAAAAATAATAATAATAATTGCTTTCAACTTAAAAGGTCCAGACTTGATATTGTCCAGGTTGTTCAAAACAGAAGCATGAGCTGTTTCAAATAATTGGTTCACACCAGCAGCAGCCATGTTGGTTGTTGAGCAGGTTATGTCCAGGGATATGCATTAGAAATATTAAGCAATATATGAAAGTGAAAAAGTAACTGAACTAATCCCTCTGCCATCCTGCAGGTTGTGTACGAGGTGGTCACAGATGATTGGCTGACATATGTGGAGGGCGTCTGTGTCATCTGGTTCACCATCGAGGTGATGCTACGCGTCATCTTCTGCCCTGACAAGGCAGAGTTTTTCCGTAGTGCCCTCAACATCATAGACTTTGTGGCCATTGTCCCCTTTTACCTGGAGGTGGCGCTGAGTGGCCTCTCTTCCAAAACAGCCAAAGACGTGCTCAGCTTCCTGCGTGTGGTGCGATTTGTCCGTATCCTGCGTATATTCAAGCTGACCCGCCACTTTGTTGGTCTGCGGGTTCTGGGCCACACTCTGCGGGCGAGTACCAATGAGTTTCTTCTGCTCATCATCTTCCTGGCGCTGGGCGTCCTCATCTTCGCTACCATGATCTACTATGCCGAACGCATTGGTGCTTCTCCAGATGATCCAACAGCTTCTGCCCACACCAACTTTAAAAACATCCCCATTGGCTTTTGGTGGGCTGTGGTGACAATGACAACATTGGGCTATGGTGATATGTATCCTGTGACGTGGTCAGGAATGCTGGTGGGGGCCCTGTGTGCCTTGGCTGGTGTGCTAACCATTGCCATGCCGGTACCCGTCATTGTCAACAACTTTGGCATGTACTACTCCCTTGCCATGGCCAAGCAGAAGCTTCCCAAAAAAAGAAACAAGCACATTCCACGAGCACCACAACCAGGAAGCCCCAACTACTGCAAACCAGATGCCCTTGCTATGGCAACTGCCTCACCACATCACCTGATGGGCAACGTACTTGGGCCTGGAATGGTGGGCTCCGGGAGCATGATGGGTACTGGAGACTGTCCACTCGCACAGGAGGAGATCATTGAGATCAACAGAGCAGGTGAGAGGGACCAGTCACTTGGGTTATATAATAATAATGAAAGGCATCAGAAGACTATTGCATACCCTGTGTGTATGTGAGACACATCACAGTACACAGTAAAATGTACAAGTTAATATACAAACATACAACCCAGTTCCAGAAAGTTGGGGCATTGTGTGAAATGTAAATACAAACAGAATACAATGATTTGCAAATCCTCTTCAACCTATATGTAATCGAATACACCACAAAGACAAGATATTTAATGTCAAAGTGATAAATTTTATTGTTTGGGAACTGAGGACATTAATTGTTGAACCTTTGTTAGTGGAATTCTTTCCCATTCTTGCTTGGATTTTCTAAATCCAATCAAAAATGGGAAAATGTCACTGATTAACTGATTCCATCTGCTCAAAGTGATATTAATCAGTGAAATCACCTGGTGGAGTCAGTGGCTGCAAAGAAAACCTGCACCCTCTTGGCCCTTTCTGGAACAAGTTGCCCACCCCTGCTTTAGTTCATCCATCAAGGCATGTTTGTTGTCAAGGTGCACAAAAAGGGTGTTATTCAGACCATGTTTTCCTTGACCTTGACCTTTCAGCTTTCACCAGACTGCTCCAAAATCTAATCACCTCCAGATATCTATCCAAATAATATCCCCACCAAGTTTGATCCATCTAGACTTCCTGGTTGTTGAGATATACAAAAGAAGTATTTGACCAAATGCCCCCAAAATCGAATTACTTCTCGATTTCTATCGAAGAAGTATTTCCACCAAATTTGAAGGAAATCCATCTGGCCATTTTTGACACACATGTGCCAGTGAAAGCAATATCCTGCTATCACTGCTTCACCGATGTGCAGAGTAACAAACAAATTTCAAACAATAATGTGTACAGAAGGTGCAAAGTTACTTGGCTGCTCACATGTAAAACAGCCAAGACTCAGAGTAACATTTTGTTTGCTAAAAGTACAGAAGAAAAATCATTCATCCATTGGAATTGCCTTGTCCTGATGGGGGTCGTGGTGGGTGCAGGAGCCAATGGAGCCAAAGTGTTCTTGAGGCAAGTCACCGAACTTTTGCTCTTTTATCAAACTGTAAACCTCATAAAAATGAGTTGCAGGAAGATCAGCCTGCACAGGCTGGTGGAATAGTTTGATATAGCAGAACGAGGTTTTACAGCAGGGAGTGTTTTGACATAATCTAAATGCAGTTATCAGTACTTTACAGTACTACAGTTTATTTGCTGGTACAGCAGAATGTAAAATTGTGACATGTGTGCATGTCATGTTATGTGTCTACTGTCAGCAGTTTGAGTTTTACTTTTGACTGCTGTTGTTTCACTATCATGTCTGAGTTCACAGAAGTAGGAATGAAACGGTTATTGGAGACAGTAAATTACACTGAATTGTACAGAAATGTGCTCAGAATTGTCAACACTAATCTCATTTATTTAGTAAAACTGCCCTGGGTGTTAAATACCATACTTGGTTTTGAAGAGTCTGATTGGGAAGATAATCCTCTCCAATCACAAGCACTGAACCCTGAATTCCTATAGAGTTGTTGTGGGTGCCTTGGTGGCTTCCGTCATTAGTCTCTTTCACAGCCTGCTCTACATGTGCCATAATCTTAAATTTTAATGATGTGACACTTGAAATCCACTCCAGAACTTTTATCTGATTCCTCATCTGATTTCGATGTAATTTCCCTCACATTAAATCTGCAATTTTTATTTTATAGTTTTGCTATTTGCTTTCAACTTAAGAAGATGTGAAGGAAAGCCAAAATAACAATAGTGATGAAAAGTTACACACTGTAGATTTGTAACAGGATTATGGTTAGGTTAATGTTATGTTTGGGGTTAAATTTAATATTGGGGTTTAAAGCTAGATTTAGGGATTAAGATAGGTATGGGGTTAGGTTTGGGTTTGAGGTTACATTTGGGATTATGGTTAAATTTGGGGTTAAAATTCAAATTGGGTTTAAGGCTAGATTGGTTACAAATGGAGTATGGATTCAGATTAATTTTGGAGGTAAAGTTAAATTGGGGTTAACTGTTGTTTGAGATTAGCTCAAATTGTGGTGTGAAGATTAGTTTTTGGTTTAGGTTACTTTTGGGATTGTGGCTAGGATTGGGGTTAAATCTAGATTTGTGATTCAGACTCAATTTGGGGTTAAGGCTAGGTATGGGGTTAAGATTAGTCTTGAGTTTTGGGTCTAAAGTTAAATTTGGGTTTAAGAGTAGGTTTGGAATTACATTCTAGGTGTGCTATTAAGATTAGGTTTTGGTTTGAGGTTATATTTGGCATTACAGTATAGGACTAAAACTAAATTTGGGATTAAGGCTAGGTTTGGGATCAGGATTTGCATTTGATTAAAATTATATTCTGTCTTTTGGTTTGCATTTGTAATATGTCTATATTAGGAGTTAAATTTAAATTTGGGATTAAGGCCATGTTTCAGATTTAGGATAGATTTGCAGTTACAGTTTGGTTTGGATTTTGAGATAACGTGGTATTAAGGTAAATGTTTAGGATTATAGCTAGGTTGGGATTAAGATTAGGTTCAGGTTTGAAGTTATGTTTGGGATTATGACTACGCGTGGTGTCAAAATTCCTTCTGGAGTTATGGCTCAGTATGGTATTAAGGCTAGCCTTTGGGTTTGAGGTCAAATTTGGGGCTAAAATCATGTTTTGGGGGAAGCCACGGCGCTTAGTGGTTAGCACTGTTGCCTCACAGCAAGAAGGTCGTGGGTTCAATTCCTGTGGCCTTTCTGTGTGGAGTTTGGATGTTCTCCCGTGTTTGCGTGGGTTTCCTCCGGGTGCTCCGGTTTTCCTCCCACATCCAAGGACATGCGGGCTAGGTGGATGGACTCTTTAAATTGTCCGTAGGTGTGTGTGTGGGTGTGTCTGTGTTGTTGTCTATTGGTGGCCCTGCGACAGACTGGCGTCCTGTCCTGGGTGTACCCCGCCTCGCGCTCTATGACTGCTGGGATAGGCCTCCAGCCCCCCGCAACCCTTAATTAGACTAAGTGTTGTGTAGGCCGCCAGAAGAGGAGGTACTGCTGGCCCACCACCAGAGGGCGCCCTGCCTGAAGTGCAGGCTTCAGGCAAGAAGAGGGCGCTGCCGCAGCTGTCACCCATCTCCACTATCATCATCCACTCCATAAAAGCCGGACGTCATCTCCACCTCGCTGCCGAGATATCATCTACCGGTGAAGGTAATTGTCTCTGCTGATTTAAACCTTGAGTAATAATCTGAACTTCTTTGCAGCCGTATTCCTGTGGCGTTTCCTTATCTGTGGGATTGGCATAAAGTGTGATCAGCGGCGTCGCTTCACACTCCAGCCAGATAAGTGATTTAACAGGACGCTGCACGAGTGTGTGATTTAGAGGTGGAGGTGACTTTCCACCTTCTGACTGTTTTTGTTACTGGGTGTGCACCCCCCACATCTCACTGTTTGTGCTCCTCGCCAGCAGTAACCAGATCCGACAGTCGGGACGGTGATCCACCTGGGAATTCGGGAACTTGGCGGCTCCAGTATTCACCAGGCTTGGTGGCGGTGGAAAATCGTGTGGTTCCGGCTCTTCTCGGAAGAGACGTCTTCTATCCTCGAGCCTGCCCACACGTCACCTTTGTGTATTGACTGCTATCAGATTCTGTGATTGTCTGTATAATCGTTGTGCACATTCACAACATTAAATTGTTACCTTTGGGCTCATCTATTGACCGTTCATTTGCGCCCCTGTTGTGGGTCCGTGTCACTACACTTTCCCCAACAGGATGTCTCGGCCAATGTCATGGATCCCGAGGGGCGTCAACCATCTCTGGACAGCCAATGGAAGAGCAGGCTGCACAGGCGTCGGCTGGAGGCGTGATTGGTGAGTTGCAGCACATCCTCACCGCCTTTACCGCTTGGCTGGACCCGATGACCGAGCAAAACATCATCCTTAATCGCAGGATGGAGGCTCTCACCGCGCAGGTGGAAGCGCGTGCTCAGGGCGCTGCTGCAGCTCCTCCTCCTGCCGACCCGGTGCCGAATACAGACATTCCAATGGTCATTCAACAACCCCTCCACCATCCCCTGAAGCATACATAAGCCCCCCAGAGGAGGTTGTGTGGAGACGTGCGCGGACTTTCTTATGCAGTGTTCGCTTGTCTTTGCACAGCGTCCCGTGGTGTACGCGTCTGACGCCAGTAAGGTGGCTTACGTGATTAATTTGCTTCGAGGTAAGGCACGCGCTTGGGCTACAGCGCTTTGGGAGCAAAGTTCACGGCTCCTTGCCTCTTATACTGGGTTTGTGAGGGAGCTCAGAACTGTTTTTGATCACCCTAATAGAGGCGAAACCGCGTCTACCGTGCTGCTGTCAATGAGACAGGGGCGCTGGAGCGCAGCCGAATATGCAATCAACTTCCGCATCACGGCTGCGAGATCCGGCTGGAACATGACTGCACTCCGCACCGCCTTCATAAACGGACTGTCGTCGGTCCTGAAGGAGCACCTGGTGGCTAAGGAGGTACCGCGGGATTTGGCTGAGCTTATCGATTTGGTTATACGATTGGACAATCGGTTAGAAGAACACCGACGGGAGCGAGGCGAAGGGCATGGTCAGGCACAAGCCGTCCCTCTTCCTCCGGGTCCGAAAGGGAGCCGTCTTCCCCACGCTCCACAGCCACAGCGCTCCGTGTGGCTACAGCTCCCCCTGCTGACGATGCTAGGGACACGAGCAGGGCCACATTCAGACAGAGGAGGGGAGTGCTTTGTCTACGGCTCGAGTGAGCATCAGCAGAGAGACTGCCTCAAACGGTCAAAACACAAACGCCCGCCCTTAGAGACTGGGCTGAGGGGGGTCAAAACATTCACGTGGGTCATACACATCTTTCAACACGACTCCCAGTTACAATCCTGACCGGGATTTTAACCCTTCAAGCCCCAGCACTGGTGGACACGGGGTCAGAAGGGAATCTGCTGGACAGCAGATGGGCAAGGGAGGTAGGGCTCCCTCTGGTGGCGCTTTCTTCACCAGTGAAGGTGCGAGCACTAGATGGCACTCTTCTCCCTTATGGTCTAAACAGCAGCACTCGTCCTTAGAGACTGGGCTAAGGTGGGTCATAATACCACGCGGGGCAACCCCCGATCTGCCGCATCCCAGTTACGATCCTGAGTGGGGATCTAACCCTTCACGCCCCAGCACTGGTAGACACGGGGTCGGAGGCGAATCTGCTGGATAGCAGATGGGCAAAGGATTGGGCTCCTCTATTGGCCTTACCGCACCATTGTCGGTACGGGAATTAGATGGCACCCTTCTTCCACTAATCACACATCAGACACAGCCAGTGACATTGGTTGTGTCTGGAAATCACAGGGAGGAGATTGTGTTTTATGTAACACCTTCTACCCCGAGTGATTTTGGGTTCATTATCTCCTCCAACTCCATCGCCCTGCCGGCCAAGGTTGAGGCGGTGAGAGATTGGCCCCAACCAACAAGCCATAGGGAAACTGCAACAGTTCCTCGGCTTTGCAAATTTCTACCGGAGGTTTATTAAGGGCTATAGCCAGGTAGTTAGCCCCCTGACGGCCCTGACCTCCACTAAAGTCCCTTCACCTGGTCGATCGGTATGAAGCCGGCGTTTAGGGAGTTGAAACGTCGGTTCTCGTCTGCACCCTTCTGGTGCAGCCCGATCCCAATCGCCTGTTTGTGTTGAAGTGGATGCCTCTGACTGGAGGGATAGAGCCGTGTCGCCAGAGGCGGAGAGTCCGACAAGGTTCTCCATCCATGTGCCTATTTTTCCCGTAGGTTGACCCCGCGGAGCTAACTATGAGTCGACAATGGGAACTTCTTGCAGTGAAGAGGCTCTGAGGAGTGGAGACACCTGTTGGAGGGAGCTCGGTACCATTTACGGTTTTTCGGACCATCGAACCTGGATACATCCGGACGGCGAAGCGTCTGATCCCCAGGCAAGCCGCTGGTCACTGTTCTTTGGCGTTTTGACTTCCGGATTACCTACCGCCCCGGGATCAGAACACAGTGATCTGACGCCCTGTCCCGGGTCCATGAAGAGGAGGTCAAGGCGAGCGTCAGATCCCCGGAACCCATCATCCCCGTACCACTACCGTGGCAAGCCCTCACCTGGGACTGGAAAACTGTCCGGGAGGCCCTGGCACGGACCCGGAGCCAGGACTGGCCCAAGGAAACGCTCTACGTCCCACCGGAAGCCAGAGCTGCTGTCCTGGACTTCTGTCAGGGGTCCAAGCTGTCCTGTCACCCAGGGGTGCAAGAACCGTGGCAGTGGTCAGGCAGCGCTTCTGGTGGGCGTCTATGAGCCGATGACGGGAGTATGTCCAGGCCTGCACCACCTGCGCCAGGGGAAAGGCAGACCACCAACGGGCACAGGGTCTCCTCCAGCCGTTACCTGTGCCCCACCGCCCCTGGTCCCACATCGGCCTGGACTTCGTCACGGGCCTCGCCGTCCCAGGGCATGACCACACATCCTCACGATAGTGGACCGGTTCTGCAAGGCGGCCCACTTTGTGGCCCTCCCAAAGCTCCCGACGGCCCAGGAGACTGCAGACCTCCTGGTCCACCACGTCGTACGTCTGCATGGGATTCCATCCGATGTCGTCTCTGACCGTGGTCCCCAGTTCTCCTCGCAAGTCTGGAGGAGTTTCTGTAGAGAACTGGGGGCCACCATGAGCCTCGTCTGGGTACCATCCCCAGACCAACAGACAGGTAGAGCGGGCCAACCAAGAATTGGAACAGGCCCTTCGCTGTGACCTCGGCGCACCCGACGGCCTGGAGCAACCATCTGGCCTGGATCGAGTACGCACACAACAGTCAAGTTTCGTCTGCCACCGGCCTCTCCCGTTTCAGGTGTGTTTGGGTACCAGCCCCCATTGTTTCCGCTTGTGGAGGGAGAGGTCGGGGTGCCCTCGGTCCAGGCCCATCTGAGGCGGTGCTGTCGTGTGGCGCTCTGCCCGCTCTGCCCTGCTCAAAGCCCGGACGAGGGCCAAGGCCCATGCAGACCTCCGGCGATCCCGGCCCCTGCATACCAGCCCGGGCAGGAGATTTGGCTATCGACAAAAGACATTCCTTTACAGGTGGACTCACAAAACTGAAGGATCGGTACATCGGCCCCTTCCCCATCATCAAGGTCCTCAGTCCTGCCGTGGTGAAGCTGAGGCTGCCAGCTTCACTGCGGATACATGCTGTCTTTCATGTCTCCCGGATCAAGCCTCACCACACCTCATCCCTCTGTGCCCCCGGACCGGCGCCGCCTCCTGCCCGGATCATCGACGGGGAGCCCGCGTGGACAGTTCGCCGGGTCCTGGATGTCCATCGTAAGGGCGGGGGTTCCAGTATCTAGTGGACTGGGAGGGTATGGACCCGAAGAGCGCTCCTGGGTGAAGAGGGAGCTTCATCCTGGACCCGGCTCTCCTGGCCGACTTCTACAACCGTCACACGGACAAGCCTGATCGGGCACCAGGAGGCGCCCGTTGAGGGGGGGGGGTCCTGTTGTGTGGGCCGCTGAAGAGGAGGTACTGCTGGCCCACCACCAGAGGGCGCGCCTGCCTGAAGTGCGGGCTTCAGGCACGAGAGCGCCGGAGCAACCTGGAGTGGCAGCTGTCACTCATCAACAACGCCAGCTGTCACTCATCATCATCATCCACACCTCCATAAGAGCCGGGCAGCATCTTCACCTCACTGCCGAGAAATCATCTACCGAACAAGTAAACGTCTCAGCCTTTTTGGTGCCATACAGTTGTAACGTCTTTACTTCTGTGCTGGACTGACATTAATTCTGAGTTTGCAGATGTACCTCTTGTATACTACGAGTACGTGGCTGTGTTTGGGGAGTTGGCGTATCTCCACTCTTCTTTCCAGTCTCTTTTTAGTGTGACATCAGGATCTGCACGAGCTCCGAGAGAATTGTGATTGAGAGGTGGAGGTGCTTCCCACCTTTATATTGAACTGTTTGCTGGGTGTCCACGCACCCACCATCACCTGTCTGTTCTTTCTGCCAGCAGTACCCGATCTGACAGCCGGAGGCAGTGGCCACCTGGGGACCCAGTGCTTGGTGGCTCCAGGATTGCTTCAGGTCCGGTGGAGTGGAAGGCGTGTGGGATCCAGCTCTTTTCTGGACGGGCGTCTTCTATCCTCAAGCCTGCTCACACATCACTGTAATTAATTAGACTGTTGATCTCAATTGTGTTGTCTGTTGCTCTGTTGTGCACATTCACAACATTAAATTGTTATATTGGCTTATTCCATTGTCCGTTCATTTGCGCCCCCTGTTGTGGGTCCGTGTTCCTACACTTTTCACAACAAAAATCAGGACTTAAACCCTGAGCCGGGGCCAAGCATGACAATATCATGTTGTATGGATTTATTTCATTGTGATTTTGAATGATATGTTTTCTTTCTTTTTCTTTTTTTTTTTAGAATTTTTAATAAAATGCCTGAATTCCTTTGTTGTTGTTGTTGTTGTTGTTTTTTAGTGTTGTTTTAGGTTTTTTTTAATTTGAGGTCATTAAAATTTTTAAGTGTAAAAGCCCAACAGTTTCCTGCTGTGCCTCAAATTAACAAGACAGTGTCAAACATTATAAGAAACATGCTCCTTTAAAAAAAAAAAAAAAAAAAAAGCCCATGAGTGAGAGTCCTGCAAAGCGCAGTGTGCCAGAAAGAATCATATGCTGCAGAGAAGTCGCATTAAAGACACCATCCACAACACAAGTGACACTACACCACAATAAATGACGAAGTAATTTGCTGGATGGAGGGAGAGCTGCAGTATTTGTGTGTGAGTGGACAGATAGAGACACACACACACACACACACAAAATCATTGATCATTTGCAGATTGAAAGCGTGTCTCTGAGTGGCCGATCAGCCAATACATATCAATAAACAGTGATCAAAGCCGGAACACATACGACATGCATGTTTTCACTGTAATGCTGCTATTTAATCTTTCTCTGAATCTTTTTCTTTTTTCTTTCATCAGTTTTGAGCATTCACTTATCAGATGTGCATCTACCTAGTTTTCTTTTCACATGCTGTGTATCTCATCTGCACACCTCTTTGCTCTGTTTTCTCTCTTTCTCTGTCTTCACTGTTATCAGTGAGATTGCAGTCTTCATATTATTTGCACTAATTTAATAGCACGCCTCCATTCTTCTCTATGTGTTTGTGGTGCCACCTATGTGCAGTGTGCTGTTATAACCAGTGATTTCCAAATGCCGCAGTGGCTCCAACACCTCCTCTGTCAGCCGGACACCAACGCTGATGTTGATTTGAGCTCAATTACATGTCTACAGTCTGTTCATACTGCATTTCTAATTATTTCCATGTCAGATTTTTCTGTCTTTCTTTCTCTTTTTTTGCAGTATGTGGCATTCGGCTCACTCTTCTTCATCCTCCTGTCCATCTCCACCTTCTGCCTAGAGACCCACGAAGTCTTCAACACCATCTACAACAAGACGGAGAACGTCACTGTTGGCAATGTGACACACGAAGAGGTACAATGAATCGCAGAATCAGAGGCGCTGTATAAAAAACACCACGGTGGATGAGGTCACTGAGGGCTGTATAGTTAATGTTTTTCTTCTTCTTTTCAAAAGCCATATTAATACAGAAGTAAAAACAATGGGCAGCTTCATACATCATCACTCAAGCTCATTGCAGGGTCTAATTCTTTCACGACATTATAGAAATAATGTTTTATGAGTTCAATGGAACAAATATTTAATTCACCCAATTAAATATTCGTTCCATTGAAGGAATGAAAAAACTTTCATTATTTGTTTTATATAACACCTAAAATAGATCCTTGTCATTTGATGTTGTATTCATTTATAAACACCAGAAAAGGGACATTTTGGTGTTCCACTGGTGCTTTGACATCAACAGTCCAACACTAACTTTAAATAGGAGTCCAAAATTGTTCTCAGTCAACTTGCAAAAAACAATCAGTACAGACTGCCGCCTGCTTTGCTCACTGCAACAAAAAAATTTTGTCAGAAATTTGTCCAGCTTTTCATCCTAATGTCATCCTTTTCATCTGAACAGCTGTTCATGCCTCCAGACGGCTTACAGCGTAGTGGGTTTGTTTTTTGTTGGAAGAATTAGCCCCATCAGTTAGCGCCTTCAAATCGTTGTCCGCCACCAAAACAAACTGCGGCGTGTTTAGCTAAACGCTGACCCCGGTAGTGTGAGCATGCGCAGTGTTGGGGGCATGCAATAGCACATTTCATATAGCACCAAAATTGCACGCTGAAAAGAGCTATTGCACGGTCAATGAAACACAATGGGAAATGGTACGAATAATCCATGTCACATGATGTGAACCCACCAGTCAAATGACAAGAATCCACTCAGCTGTTATAACACCAGATAATTTGATCCTTGATCTTAGTCCTAGAGAAGATTCAGGGGTTTCATGTCACTGACATCACATGTTGAACCATTGTTGTGGAGGACTTCTCAGGGGGTTCTGAGTGTTTAGAAGGTTGGATTGTCACCAGCATAGAAGGGAGGACACAACAGACTTGTCCAAAGCGTAGAGGCTTGTTGGCGCTCCGCAGTAATGATGCCACTTCTTTATAGCCACCGACACTCTCTGAAGTTGCCAACAGTTTCCAGCTGATGGCCAACAAATAGTAAATTAGAAGACAATATCTGAACAGTAACACATCCCATCTGCTGTATAATGAAAAAAAGCAAAATGTGTTCATGCGCGTAACTCACAAAAATTCTAATCCTAAGGACTTTCCACAGGAAAACAAAATTCCATTAGATTTCAAAAAAGCTACTGGAAAACTTAGATGAGCCTGTGAGATTGCAGACTAAATTAAATAGCATATATATATATATATATATAATATATATATATATTAATATATATAGCAGGCACGCGAGCGCCTGGTGGTCGGGCCTTAGCCCTCCTGTGGGTTCACCACCTGCAGAGGAGGCCATGGGGGTCGGGTGCAGAGAGGATTGGGTGTGGTCGAGGGCGGGTGGCCCGGCGGCCCGGTCCATGCTCACAGCCCCTGGCTGTTGGGATGTGGAATGTCACCCGCTGGGGGGAAGGAGCCTGAGCTTGTGCGAGAGGTTGAGAGATACCGACTAGAGATAGTCGGGCTCACCTCCACACACAGCATGGGCTCTGGTACCCAACTCCTGGAGAGGGGCTGGACGCTTCATTTTTCTGGCGTTGCCCACGGGAAGAGGCGGAGAGCTGGGGTTGCATTGCTTATTGCTCCCCAGCTCAGTCGCCATGTGTTGGAGTTCACTCCGGTGAACGAGAGGGTCGCGTCCCTACGCCTTCGGGTCAGGGACAGGTCTCTCACCGTTGTCTCGGCCTACGGGCCGAGCAGCAGTGCAGAGTACCCGACCTTCCTGGAGTCCCTGGGAGGGGTACTAGATAGCGCTCCGACTGAGGACTCCATTGTTCTCCTGGGGGATTTCAACGCCCACGTGGGCGGCGACAGTGAGACCTGGAGGGGGGTGATCGGGAAGCACGGCCTCCCGATCTGAACCCGAGTGGTGTTCAGTTGTTGGACTTCTGTGCTAGTCACAGTTTGTCCATCACAAAACCATGTTCGAGCACAAGGGTGTCCATAAGCGCACGTGGCACCAGGACACCCTTAGCCGGAGGTCGATGATCAACTTTGTAGTCATATCATCTGACCTTCGGCCACATGTCTCGGACACTCGAGTAAAGAGAGGGGCATAGCTGTCGACCGATCACCACCTGGTGGTGAGTTGGAGCCGCTGGGAGGGGAGGAAGCCGGTCAGACCTGGCAGGCCCAAACGTATCGTGTGGGTCTGCTGGGAACGACTGGCGGAACCCTCTGTCAGGGAGGTTTTCAACTCCCACCTCCGGGAGAGCTTCTCCCAGATCCTGGTTGGAGACATGGACTCCGAGTGGACCATGTTCTCCACCTCCATTGCTGATGCGGCCGCTCGTAGCTGTGGTCGCAAGGTCTCTGGTGCCTGTCGCGGCGGCAGTCCCCGAACCCGGTGGTGGACACCGGAAGTAAGGGATGCCGTCAAGCTGAAGAAGGAGTCCTACTTATGTTTGTTGGTAGGTGGGACCCCAGAGGCAGCTGACAGGTAGCAGCAGGCCAAGCGTGCCGCAGCCCGTGCGGTCGCAGAGGTAAAACTCGGGTCTGGGAGGAGTTCGGGGAGGCTATGGAGGAGGACTATCGGTCGGCCCGAAGAGATTCTGGCAAAACCGTCCGATGCCTCAGGAGGCGGAAGCAGCTCTCCACCGGCACTGTTTAAGGTGCGGGTGGGGAGCTGTTGACTCTGACTGGGGATGTTGTTGGGCGGTGGAAGGAGTACTTCGAGGATCTCCTCAATCCCATCGTCACGTCTTCCGAAGAGGAGGCAGAGACTGGGGACCCAGAGGCGGACTCATCCATTACCCAGGCAGAAGTCACAGAGGTGGTTGGAAAGCTCCTCGGTGGCAAGGCTCCTGGGGTGGATGAAATCCGTCCTGAGTACCTTAAGTCTCTGGATGTTGTGGGACTGTCTTGGCTGACACGCCTCTGCAACATCGCGTGGCGATCTGGGACAGTGCCTCTGGATTGGCAGACCGGGGTGGTGGTCCCTCTGTTTAAGAAGGGGGACTGGAGGGTGTGTTCCAACTATAGGAGATCACACTCCTCAGCCTCCCCGGTAAGGTCTATTCCAGAGTACTGGAGAGGAGAATTCGACCGATAGTCAAACCTCGGATTCAGGAGGAGCAGTGTGGTTTCGTCCTGGTCGCAGCACACTGGACCAGCTCTGCACGCTCTATCGGGTGCTCGAGGGTTCATGGGAGTTCGCCCAACCAGTCCACATGTGTTTTGTGGATCTGGAGAAGGCATTCGACCGTGTCCCTTGGGGCACCCTGTGGGGAGTGCGCCGGGAGTACGGGGTCCGGGGTCCTTTGCTGAGGGCTATCTGGTCCCTATACGACCGCAGCAGGAGCTTGGTTTGCATTGCCAGTAGTAAGTCAAACCTGTTTCCAGTGCACGTTGGCCTCCACCAGGGCTGCCCTTTGTCACCGGTTCTTTTCATTATTTTTATGGACAGAATTTCTAGGCGCAGCCAGGGTGTAGAGGGGGTCTGGTTTGGGAACCATAGAATCTTGTCTCTGCTGTTTGTGGACGATGTGGTTCTGTTGGCTTCGTCAAATCAGGACCTTCAGCGTGCACTGGGGCGGTTTGCAGCCGAGTGTGAGGCGTCCAGGATGAAAATCAGCACCTCCAAATCCGAGGCCATGGTTCTCGACCGGAAAAAGGTGCTTTGCCCCTTCAGGTCGGGGTGTCCTTGCCTCAAGTGGAGGAGTTTAAGTATCTCGGGGTCTTATTCACGAGTGAGGGACGGATGGAGCGTGAGATCGATAGACGGATTCGTGCAGCGTCTGCAGTGATGCGGTCGCTGTATCGGACCGTCGTGGTGAAGAGAGAGCTGAGTAGGGGGGCAAAGCTCTCGATTTACCGATCGATCTACGTTACGATCCTCACCTATGGTCATGAGATTTGGCTCATGACCGAAAGAACGAGATTGCGGGTACAAGCGGCCGAGATGAGTTTCCTCCGCAGGGTGGCTGGGCGCTCCCTTAGAGATAGGGTGAGGAGCTCGGTCACTCGGGAGGAGCTCGGAGTCGAGTCGCTGCTCCTCGACGTTGAAAGGAGTCAGTTGAGGTGGCTCGGGCATCTTTTCCGGATGCCCCCTGGAGGCCTCGCTGGAGAGGTGTTCCGGGCACGTCCCATTGGGAGGAGGCCCCGGAGAAGACCCAGGACACGCTGGAAGGATTACATCTCTCGGCTGGCTTGGGAACACCTTGGGGTCCCCCCGGAGGAGCTGGGGGAGGTGTGTGTGGATCGAGAGGTCTGGGCGGCTTTGCTTGAGCTGCTGCCCCCGCGACCCGACTCGGATAAAGCGGAAGAAAATGGATGGATGGATATGTATATCTATATATATATTATATATATATATATATATATATATATATATATATATATATATATATATTTATTGTGGGCAGTCTAAGGCACACCTGTGCACTAATCATGGTGTCTAATCAGCATCTTGGTATGGCACACCTGTGAGGTGGGATGGATTATCTCAGCTAAGGAGAATGCTCACTATCACAGATTTAGACTGGTTTGTGAACAATATTTGAGGGAAATGGTGATATTGTGTATGTGGAAAAAGTTTTAGATCTTTGAGTTCATCTCATACAAATGGGATCAAAACCAAAAGTGTTGCGTTTATATTTTGTTGATGTATATGTGTGTGTGTGTAAACATATATATAAATACACACAGATGTGGTCAGAATTTACATACTCATCATGGACATGAATGTCATCGGAATTTTGGGCTTTCAATGAAGTCTGAAACTTCTCTTTTGCTGTGGTGGAATGATTGTATGGCATATATCATTAATGACTAAAAAACAAGAACTGGGTGCAGAAGTCTGAATTTATTTTGGATCTTCTCCAGTCAACACAGGGTCAAAATTCACATACAGGCTCAAATAAATACAAATATCCCTTAGCAAGCTGGACCTCAGCCAGACACTTTTGGTAGCCGTCAACAAGCTTCTGGCATAATTCTGACTGCATATTTGAGCACTCTTCTTGGCAGAATTGGTAGAGTTCTTTTAAATTGGTTGGTTTCCTGGCACAGACTCAGCTTTTAAGTGTAGTCTATAAATTTTTAATAGGGTTGAGGTCGGGGCTTTGGGAAGGCCACTCCAGAAGCTTAATATGAGTCTGATTTATCTAACCCAGCAGCTTTTGTTTTGTGTTTGAGGTCATTGTCCTGTTGGAACACTGAGTTGTGGCCAAATTTCAACTGTTTAGCTGTTGATTTGAGGTGATGTTGAAGAATCTGGTCTAGTCCTCCTTCTTCATTATCCCACCACTTTGTGCAATGCACCAGTACACACCTTTACTCCTCCTCCAAACATACATCTTGTCATTGTGGCCAAATAGCTCAGTGTTTGTCTTGTCTTAACATAAACGTTTTCTACAGAAGGCATTTGGCTGTCCATGCAGCAAATTCAGTCTAGCTTAAAGTTTTCGATTTGAAGCAGGGGCTTCTTTCTTGGTCAGCACTCTCTCAGTTCATGGCGATGCAAAACTCACTTCAACCTGGACAGTGACACTTGTTCCAGCAGTTTCCAGCTGATGGCAGACCTGAGTCTTGGTGGGTCTTGAGTTGTTCCAGAACATCCTAGCCATTTCTTGCTCTTCTCAGTGTGACAGTTTGGGTCTTCTTCCAGACCTTGGCAAAGTGGTGAGACATCTGACTAACTTGTCTTTAATTTACAGTTGTTTGAACAGATGATCTTGGAATGTGCAGTTGTTTCGAAATGGCTCCAAGAGACCTTCCCAACTTGTGTAGATCTCCAATTCTCCTTCTTAGAGCTTCCCTGAGTTCTTTGGACTTTCCATTGTTCTGAGTATTGGTCAGTGAAATGAGTGCTATCAAAACACATCCTTTACATGCTGGCATATTCTACTCAATCGGCTGGAGAATCATTTTAGGATTACTGGAATGCCCTTGCATGGTTGACATCATACCGACCAGTCGTTCTCACTGTGTTTTGTACAGTATCACTACCTTTAACCATAGTGACATGAAATTTGGGCTTCCGCAGGGTCCGTCTTAGGCCCCCTGCTTTTCTCCCTTCATATAGCACCCCTTGGGCACATACTGTGACATTTTGGGATTACCTTTCATTGCTATGCTGATGATACTCAGTTATACATGCTGAAAACTGCTGACAATCTCATCCACATAAAATCCTTAGAAGATTGCCTTGTATCAGTGAAAAGCTGAATGTCTAGCAATTTCCTACTTTTAAACTCGGACAAGACTGAAATGATGGTTCTTGGTCCAGTGAGACATAGGCATCAATTTGACCAGCTAACGCTTAGCGTAGGCTTGTGTGTTACACATCACACTGACAACATGAGGAACCTTGGGGTAATTTTGATCCTTGTTGTCCTTTTACCTGCACATTAGAGATATTACGAGGACTTCTACTTGTGAAATATAGCGAAGATTCGTCCCATCCTGTCTGTGGCTGATTCTGAAATCCTGATTCATGCATTTGTTTCTTCTAGATTGGACTAGTGAAATGTTCTATTTTCTGGTTTACTGTAGTCCAACATTAGGGGTCTCCAATTGGTTCAAAATGCTGCTGCCAGACTTTTGACAGAAAGCAGAAAGTTTGACGACATTACACCCATTTTGGCATCACTGGCTTCCTGTCCCTGTGAGATCAGATTTTAAGGTTCTGCTACTAGCCTATAAAATTGTTCACAGACTGGCACTTGCCTACCTAGCTGACCTAATTAAACCCTATGTACCGGTCCGGGCTTTGTGTTCTCAGGGTGTAGACACTCTGTGTCCCTAGGGTAAATAAAAAGTGTGCAGGTCACAGAGCTTTCTCTTATTGTGCCCTGTTCTGTGGAATGATCTCCCTGCATCAATAAAACAGTCAGATTCTGTAGAGATTTTCAAATCCAGACTTGGTATGGCTAACATACTGGCATAGTATACTATGCGTTCTACCCTTTTAAATAAATTTTATTAGTAAAGAGAGTGGTCACGGTCTCAACTATATCTAAAGTCTGGGTCTTTTAGTGAAGCTTAGGTCAGTGGCTTAATACTGACAAATGATCCTGTATTTGTTGTCTTTCTGATGCCTGATTCTGTTTTTCTCTCTCTCTCTCTCTCTGTTTGAAACTTTAACAAAGATTTTCTAAATCCTCATAGTCAAATGCAAATAGTGGAGTTTTTAGATTCTGTGTTTTGTATGGGATTGTATCCTGTGATAACACATCCAAGCAGGATTACTATGAACACATCAACACTCACTGACAATATATTAACAAATGTTATTGTTGGTAATTTAATGGGTGGGTTACTTATTAGTGACATCAGTGATCACTTGCCTGTCTTTGTTGCTTACAATTCCTTAGGACCAAGGTAGCTTAGCCGCCGTTAGATCCCCCCTGGCAGATCCCGAGCAGTTGGGAAAGCAGGCTGACTGGGTGACTGTGAGGAGGAAGCGTAGCCCTAAACAGAAGCCCGTGTACCGCCAACCCGTTCACATCTCTAACCGTTTTTCCCCACTCGACGACACACCCGCCGAGGATCAAACTCTGGTTATTGGCGACTCTGTTGAGAAATGTGAAGTTAGCGACACCAGCAACCATAGTCAATTGTCTTCCGGGGGCCAGAGCAGGCGACATTGAAGGAAATTTGAAACTGCTGGCTAAGGCTAAGCGTAAATTTGGTAAGATTGTAATTCACGTCGGCAGTAATGACACCCGGTTACGCCAATCGGAGGTCACTAAATTAACATTAAATCGGTGTGTAACTTTGCAAAAACAATGTCGGACTCTGTAGTTTTCTCTGGGCCCCCCCCAATCGGACCGGGAGTGACATGTTTAGCCGCATGTTCTCCTTGAATTGCTGGCTGTCTGAGTGGTGTCCAAAAAATGAAGTGGGCTTCATAGATAATTGGCAAAGCTTCTGGGGAAAACCTGGTCTTGTTAGGAGAGACGGCATCCATCCCACTTTGGATGGAGCAGCTCTCATTTCTAGAAATCTGGCCAATTTTTTAAATCCTCCAAACTGTGACTATCCAGGGTTGGGACCAGGAAGCAGAGTTGTAGTCTTACACACCTCTCTGCCTCTCTCCCCTGCCATCCCCATTACCCCATCCCCGTAGAGACGGTGCCTGCTCCCAGACCACCAATAACCAGCAAAAATCTATTTAAGCATAAAAATTCAAAAAGAAAAAATAATATAGCACCTTCAACTGCACCACAGACTAAAACAGTTAAATGTGGTCTATTAAACATTAGGTCTCTCTCTAAGTCCCTGTTGGTAAATGATATAATAATTGATCAACATATTGATTTATTCTGCCTAACAGAAACCTGGTTACAGCAGGATGAATATGTTAGTTTAAATGAGTCAACACCCCCGTGTCACACTAACTGTCAGAATGCTCGTAGCACGGGCCGGGGCGAAGGATTAGCAGCAATCTTCCATTCCAGCTTATTAATTAATCAAAAACCCAGACAGAGCTTTTCATTTGAAAGCTTGTCTCTTAGTCTTGTCCATCCAAATTGGAAGTCCCAAAAACCAGTTTTATTTGTTATTATCTATCGTCCACTGGTCGTTACTGTGAGTTTCTCTGTGAATTTCAGACCTTTGTCTGACTTAGTGCTTAGCTCAGAATAAGATAATTATAGTGGGCGATTTTACACATCCACACAGATGCTGAGAATGACAGCCCAACACTGCATTTAATCTATTATTAGACTCTATATGGCTTGCTAAAAAAGTAAATGAGTCCACCCAAACTTAATCATATCTTAGATCTTGTTCTGACTTATGGTATGGAAAATAGAAGACTTAACAGTATTCCCTGAAAACTCCCTTCTGTCTGATCATTTCTTAATAACATTTACATTTACTCTGATGACTACCCAGCAGTGGGGAATAAGTTTCATTACACTAGAAGTCTTTCAGAAAGCGCTGTAACTAGGTTTAAGGATATGAGTCCTTCTTTATGTTCTCTAATGCCATATACCAACACAGTGCGAGTAGCTACCTAAACTCTTGAAGGGAGATAGAGTATCTCGTCAATAGTTTTACATCCTCATTGAAGACAACTTTGGATGCTGTAGCTCCTCTGAAAAAGAGAGCTTTAAATCAGAAGTGTCTGACCTCCGTGGTATAACTCACAAACTCGTAGCTTAAAGCAGATACCCGTAAGTTGGAGAGGAAATGGCGTCTCACTAATTTAGAAGATCTTCACTTAGCCTGAAAAAGAGTCTGTTGCTCTATAAAAAAGCCCTCCGTAAAGCTAGGACATCTTTCTACTCATCACTAATTGAAGAAAATAAGAACAACCCCAGGTTTCTTTTCAGCACTGTAGCCAGGCTGACAAAGAGTCAGAGCTCTATTGAGCTGAATATTCCATTAACTTTAACTAGTAATGACTTCATGACTTTCTTTGCTAACAAAATTTTAACTATTAGAGAAAAAATTACTCATAATCATCCCAAAGACGTATCGTTATCTTTGGCTGCTTTCAGTGATGCCGGTATTTGGTTAGACTCTTTCTCTCCGATTGTTCTGTCTGAGTTATTTTCATTAGTTACTTCATCCAAACCATCAACATGTTTATTAGACCCCATTCCTACCAGGCTGCTCAAGGAAGCCCTACCATTATTTAATGCTTCGATCTTAAATATGATCAATCTATCTTTGTTAGTTGGCTATGTACCACAGGTTTTTAAGGTGGCAGTAATTAAAACCATTACTTAAAAAGCCATCACTGACCCAGCTATCTTAGCTAATTATATCTCCAATCTCCAACCTTCCTTTTCTCTCAAAAATTCTTGAAAGGGTAGTTGTAAAACAGCTAACTGATCATCTGCAGAGGAATGGTCTATTTGAAGAGTTTCAGTCAGGTGTTAGAATTCATCATAGTACAGAAACAGCATTAGGGAAGGTTACAAATGATCTTCTTATGGCCTCGGACAGTGGACTCATCTCTGTGCTTGTTCTGTTAGACCTCAGTGCTGCTTTTGATACTGTTGACCATAAAATTTTATTACAGAGATTAGAGCATGCCATAGGTATTAAAGGCACTGCGCTGCGGTGGTTTGAATCATATTTGTCTAATAGATTACAATTTGTTCATGTAAATGGGGAATCTTCTTCACAGACTAAAGTTAATTATGGAGTTCCACAAGGTTCTGTGCTAGGACCAATTTTATTCACTTTATACATGCTTCCTTTAGGCAGTATTATTAGACGGTATTGCTTAAATTTTCATTGTTTACGCAGATGATACCCAGCTTTATCTATCCATGAAGCCAGAGGACCACACCCAATTAGCTAAACTGCAGGATTGTCTTACAGACATAAAGACATGGATGACCTCTAATTTCCTGCTTTTAAACTCAGATAAATCTGAAGTTATTGTACTTGGCCCCACAAATCTTAGAAACATGGTGCCTAACCAGATCCTTACTCTGGATGGCATTACCCTGACCTCTAGTAATACTGTGAGAAATCTTGGAGTCATTTTTGATCGGATATGTCATTCAAAGCGCATATTAAACAAATATGTAGGACTGCTTTTTTGCATTTACGCAATATCTCTAAAATCAGAAGGTCTTGTCTCAGAGTGATGCTGAAAAACTAATTCATGCATTTATTTCCTCTAGGCTGGACTATTGTAATTCATTATTATCAGGTTGTCCTAAAGTTCCCTAAAAAGCCTTCAGTTAATTCAAAATGCTGCAGCTAGAGTACTGACGGGGACTAGAAGGAGAGAGCATATCTCACCCATATGGCCTCTCTTCATTGGCTTCCTGTAATTCTAGAATAGAATTTAAAATTCTTCTCTTACTTAAAGGTTTTGAATAATCAGGTCCCATCTTATCTTAGGGACCCTCGTAGTACCATATCACCCCAATAGAGCGCTTCGCTCTCAGACAGCAGGCTTACTTGTAGTTCCTAGGGTTTGTAAGAGTAGAATGGGAGGCAGAGCCTTCAGCTTTCAGGCTCCTCTCCTGTGGAACCAGCTCCCAATTCAGATCAGGGAGACAGACACCCTCGCTACTTTTAAGATTAGGCTTAAAACTTTCCTTTTTGCTAAAGCTTAGTTAGGGCTTGGATCAGGTGACCCTAAACCATCCCTTAGTTATGCTGCTATAGACGTAGACTGCTGGGGGTTCCCATGATGCACTGTTTCTTTCTCTGTTTTGCTCTGTAGGCACCACTCTGCATTTAATCATTAGTGATCGATCTCTGCTCCCCTCCACAGCATGTCTTTTCCTGGTTCTCTCCCTCAGCCCAACCAGTCCCAGCAGAAGACTGCCCCTCCCTGAGCCTGGTTCTGCTGGAGGTTTACTTCCTGTTAAAAGGGAGTTTTCCTTCCCACTGTAGCCAAGGTGCTTGCTCACAAGGGGTCGTTTTGACTTGGGTTTTACATAATTATTGTATGGCCTTGCCTTACAATATAAAAGCGCCTTGGGGCAACTGTTTGTTGTGATTGGCGCAATAAAAAAAACTGATTGATTGATTGATAGTTGACAAAACTGATCATATTGAAATTACGAATTTCAAAAAGAAAATGACATAGGAAACTATGACAAAAAAGAAAATATTATTGATTGTGTTGCTAACCCTTTAACCTATATTTGAAACTGCGAGATTCCTTCCAAAATGAAATAGCTTAAGTAATACCGCTGTTCAAATCTGTTGACAAACATGCTTTTTCAAACTACAGGCTTCATTGGTGGTAATTGATTTTGTGGAACATATTATAAATGCAATTGAAAACAAGCAATATACTGTAGAGTTTTTTTTTTTTTTTCAACTTACAGAAAGCACTTGATATCATAGATCACACCTTATTACTGGATAAATTATGGAAGTATGGTATCAGAGGATTAGCTCACGACTGGATAGCACGTTGGTGGGATAAATTCTGAATTTTGGAAGTGCACTTGTGGGGTGCTCTAGGGCTTAGTCCTTGTGCTTTTGTTGTTTCTTTTACATATTAATGACATATGTTTGGCTTCTAAGTTTGTGAGTTGCATTTAATTTCCTGATGACACAACTGTGTTTTGTAGTGGGAATCATTTGGGAGAGGTTCTGGACATGATGGAGAGGGAACTACAATTGTTTAAACAGTGGTTTAATTTTCCAGTTTCTAACAACTTTCCAGGCTTGTGGTATTCATCTTTGTGGTAAAATGAGGCAATAAAGGAAAAAATGAATAAAGTTGATCACTAATATATGAAGATTCAGGCTAAAGATTCAACAATACAAAGTAATAATGCAACCTATGATTATTTTCAAAATTTTTCAAAATCAATTAATTGATCAATTATTTTCTCAATTAGTCTGTTAGTTATTGTATCCATGAAATGTCAAAAAATGTTGAAAAATGTTGATCTGTATTATCCAGAGCCCAGATGATGCCTTCAAATGTCCTGTTTTGTCCACAGCCCAGAGATATTCAGTTTACTGCCAGATAGGAGTAAAGCAGCAAATTCTCACATTTTTAGAAGCTAAAATCTAATATGTTAGATATTTAAAAAGAAAAACAACTCAAAATGATTAATCAATTACCCAAATAATTGTTGATTCATTTTAGTTGATAAGCCATTGATTAATCACTGCAGCGCCATAATAACAAAAGATTTCAAAGTTTAACAGTGTTGTGCAAATTGTGAAAACAGATGAGACTATTCTTGCAGAGCAATAAATTATAATTTTTAAAATTCTGATCATATTAATTTAGGACATTAGACATATGGATTGGATTTATTGGATTGCTATGGTTTATTGGGTAAAAAATAATAAAAATAGATCAAACAATTCACAAATATATATAAGAACTCAGTGAGCTAATAGTAATTAAATTAAGGTAATATAGCTGTCTACTGCTAAAGCCCCAGTCACACTGTGAACTGATAAAGGAAACATATGAAGAACTGATAATATAAATTTGTGTTCATTTTTGTCTGAAAAAAGTCCTTTTCCCATCTGCAAAATGAGTTCCTTGACAGCTGATGTCTGCCAAGTTCATCAGAAAGTTTGTGCGTGTTCAAAACAAGCTTTCCTGCTGCCTGACGTTTGTTTTGTCCTCTGCTTGTCTTTTATTTGTCCTGCAGCTGTCCGATGGTTTATTCTCAGCTTCTGATTGCCAAAGCTCCAACACAAGCAGAGAATGGATGTTGCAGCCAACATCTCTCTCTCTCCTCTCTCTCTCTCTCTCCTCTCTCTCTCTCTCCTCTCTCTCTCTCTCTCTCTCTCCCTCTCTCCCAGATACGAGGCATGGTGGAGTTGTTTGATGTCCTGATGTATAAACAGTGAGGAAATATGACATCATGCTTTCAGACCAGGGCAAACTCCGCTCAAACCTAGCATATTTTCCATTACATCCCAGCTTCACAGGAGACTCACAAATTTGCCAATGGACAAAATATTTAAATACGTAACTAATCCTTTTGTTCTGTCAGTGTGTTCAGAGTGTGGCACAGCCTTAACAATTTGGTTAATGTTAGCCGAAAAATACTAAAACAGGCTGGCTCTGTCTAATTTGTCCAAATCAGGGAGAATGTCAGATTGTCGTCCCCACAGGCCTCCACACCTCCTCTAGCTGTCCTCACAGCATGCTGATGCCAAGCCTCGGTCAATGAAGGGCAAAGCTCCTGCTTCCAGCAGCCAAGTTGTTGCTTTGCTTTTCATCTTCTGTTTATTGCTTGCAAGGCGAGTGCTCACCTTTGTCTACAAACCAAAAAAATAATAATAATAATTGCTTTCAACTTAAAAGGTCCAGACTTGATATTGTCCAGGTTGTTCAAAACAGAAGCATGAGCTGTTTCAAATAATTGGTTCACACCAGCAGCAGCCATGTTGGTTGTTGAGCAGGTTATGTCCAGGGATATGCATTAGAAATATTAAGCAATATATGAAAGTGAAAAAGTAACTGAACTAACCCTCTGCCATCCTGCAGGTTGTGTACGAGGTGGTCACAGATGATTGGCTGACATATGTGGAGGGCGTCTGTGTCATCTGGTTCACCATCGAGGTGATGCTACGCGTCATCTTCTGCCCTGACAAGGCAGAGTTTTTCCGTAGTTGCCCTCAACATCATAGACTTTGTGGGCCATTGTCCCCTTTTACCTGGAGGTGGCGCTGAGTGGCCTCTCTTCCAAAACAGCCAAAGACGTGCTCAGCTTCCTGCGTGTGGTGCGATTTGTCCGTATCCTGCGTATATTCAAGCTGACCCGCCACTTTGTTGGTCTGCGGGTTCTGGGCCACACTCTGCGGGCGAGTACCAATGAGTTTCTTCTGCTCATCATCTTCCTGGCGCTGGGCGTCCTCATCTTCGCTACCATGATCTACTATGCCGAACGCATTGGTGCTTCTCCAGATGATCCAACAGCTTCTGCCCACACCAACTTTAAAAACATCCCCATTGGCTTTTGGTGGGCTGTGGTGACAATGACAACATTGGGCTATGGTGATATGTATCCTGTGACGTGGTCAGGAATGCTGGTGGGGGCCCTGTGTGCCTTGGCTGGTGTGCTAACCATTGCCATGCCGGTACCCGTCATTGTCAACAACTTTGGCATGTACTACTCCCTTGCCATGGCCAAGCAGAAGCTTCCCAAAAAAAGAAACAAGCACATTCCACGAGCACCACAACCAGGAAGCCCCAACTACTGCAAACCAGATGCCCTTGCTATGGCAACTGCCTCACCACATCACCTGATGGGCAACGTACTTGGGCCTGGAATGGTGGGCTCCGGGAGCATGATGGGTACTGGAGACTGTCCACTCGCACAGGAGGAGATCATTGAGATCAACAGAGCAGGTGAGAGGGACCAGTCACTTGGGTTATATAATAATAATGAAAGGCATCAGAAGACTATTGCATACCCTGTGTGTATGTGAGACACATCACAGTACACAGTACAAATGTACAAGTTAATATACAAACATACAACCCCAGTTCCAGTAAAGTTGGGGCATTGTGTGAAATGTAAATACAAACAGAATACAATGATTTGCAAATCCTCTTCAACCTATATGTAATCGAATACACCACAAAGACAAGATATTTAATGTTCAAAGTGATAAATTTTATTGTTTGGGAACTGAGGACATTAATTGTTGAACCTTTGTAGGTGGAATTCTTTCCCATTCTTGCTTGGATTTTCTAAATCCAATCAAAAATGGGAAAATGTCACTGATTAACTGATTCCATCTGCTCAAAGTGATATTAATCAGTGAAATCACCTGGTGGAGTCAGTGGCTGCAAAGAAAACCTGCACCCTCTTGGCCCTTTCTGGAACAAGTTGCCCACCCCTGCTTTAGTTCATCCATCAAGGCATGTTTGTTGTCAAGGTGCACAAAAAGGGTGTTATTCAGACCATGTTTTCCTTGACCTTGACCTTTCAGCTTTCACCAGACTGCTCCAAAATCTAATCACCTCCAGATATCTATCCAAATAATATCCCCACCAAGTTTGATCCATCTAGACTTCCTGGTTGTTGAGATATACAAAAGAAGTATTTGACCAAATGCCCCCAAAATCGAATTACTTCTCGATTTCTATCGAAGAAGTATTTCCACCAAATTTGAAGGAAATCCATCTGGCCATTTTTGACACACATGTGCCAGTGAAAGCAATATCCTGCTATCACTGCTTCACCGATGTGCAGAGTAACAAACAAATTTCAAACAATAATGTGTACAGAAGGTGCAAAGTTACTTGGCTGCTCACATGTAAAACAGCCAAGACTCAGAGTAACATTTTGTTTGCTAAAAGTACAGAAGAAAAATCATTCATCCATTGGAATTGCCTTGTCCTGATGGGGGTCGTGGTGGGTGCAGGAGCCAATGGAGCCAAAGTGTTCTTGAGGCAAGTCACCGAACTTTTGCTCTTTTATCAAACTGTAAACCTCATAAAAATGAGTTGCAGGAAGATCAGCCTGCACAGGCTGGTGGAATAGTTTGATATAGCAGAACGAGGTTTTACAGCAGGAGTGTTTTGAACATTAATCTAAATGCAGTTATCAGTACTTTTACAGTACTACAGTTTATTTGCTGGTACAGCAGAATGTAAAATTGTGACATGTGTGCATGTCATGTTATGTGTCTACTGTCAGCAGTTTGAGTTTTACTTTTGACTGCTGTTGTTTCACTATCATGTCTGAGTTCACAGAAGTAGGAATGAAACGGTTATTGGAGACAGTAAATTACACTGAATTGTACAGAAATGTGCTCAGAATTGTCAACACTAATCTCATTTATTTAGTAAAACTGCCCTGGGTGTTAAATACCATTACTTGGTTTTGAAGAGTCCTGATTGGGAAGATAATCCTCTCCAATCACAAGCACTGAACCCTGAATCTCCTATAGAGTTGTTGTGGGTGCCTTGGTGGCTTCCGTCATTAGTCTCTTTCACAGCCTGCTCTACATGTGCCATAATCTTAAATTTTAATGATGTGACACTTGAAATCCACTCCAGAACTTTTATCTGATTCCTCATCTGATTTCGATGTAATTTCCCTCACATTAAATCTGCAATTTTTATTTTATAGTTTTTGCTATTTGCTTTCAACTTTAAGAAGATGTGAAGGAAAGCCAAAATAACAATAGTGATGAAAAGTTACACACTGTAGATTTGTAACAGGATTATGGTTAGGTTAATGTTATGTTTGGGGTTAAATTTAATATTGGGGTTAAAGCTAGATTTTAGGGATTAAGATTAGGTATGGGGTTAGGTTTGGGTTTGAGGTTACATTTGGGATTATGGTTAAATTTGGGGTTAAAATTCAAATTGGGTTTAAGGCTAGATTTGGTTACAAAATGGAGTATGGATTTCAGATTAATTTTGGAGTTAAAGTTAAATTGGGGTTAACTGTTGTTTTGAGATTAGCTCAAATTGTGGTGTGAAGATTAGTTTTTGGTTTAGGTTACTTTTGGGATTGTGGCTAGGATTGGGGTTAAATCTAGATTTGTGATTCAGACTCAATTTGGGGTTAAGGCTAGGTATGGGGTTAAGATTAGTCTTGAGTTTTGGGCTAAAGTTAAATTTGGGTTTAAGAGTAGGTTTGGAATTACATCTAGGTGTGCTATTAAGATTAGGTTTTGGTTTGAGGTTATATTTGGCATTACAGTATAGGACTAAAACTAAATTTGGGATTAAGGCTAGGTTTGGGATTCAGGATTTGCATTTGATTAAAATTATATTCTGTCTTTTGGTTTGCATTTGTAATTATGTCTATATTAGGAGTTAAATTTAAATTTGGGATTAAGGCCATGTTTCAGATTTAGGATAGATTTGCAGTTAAAGTTTGGTTTGGATTTGAGATAACGTGGTATTAAGGTAAATGTTTAGGATTATAGCTAGGTTTGGGATTAAGATTAGGTTCAGGTTTGAAGTTATGTTTGGGATTATGACTACGCGTGGTGTCAAAATTCCTTCTGGAGTTATGGCTCAGTATGGTATTAAGGCTAGCCTTTGGGTTTGAGGTCAAATTTGGGGCTAAAATCATGTTTTGGGGGGAAGCACGGCGGCTTAGTGGTTAGCACTGTTGCCTCACAGCAAGAAGGTCGTGGGTTCAATTCCTGTGGCCTTTCTGTGTGGAGTTTGGATGTTCTCCCCGTGTTTGCGTGGGTTTCCTCCGGGTGCTCCGGTTTCCTCCCACATCCAAGGACATGCGGGCTAGGTGGATTGGACTCTTTAAAATTGTCCGTAGGTGTGTGTGTGGGTGTGTCTGTGTTTGTTTGTCTATTGGTGGCCCTGCGACAGACTGGCGTCCTGTCCTGGGTGTACCCCGCCTCGCGCTCTATGACTGCTGGGATAGGCTCCAGCCCCCCGCAACCCTTAATTAGACTAAGTGTTGTGTAGGCCGCCAGAAGAGGAGGTACTGCTGGCCCACCACCAGAGGGCGCCCTGCCTGAAGTGCAGGCTTCAGGCAAGAGAGGGCGCTGCCGCAGCTGTCACCCATCTCCACTTCATCAATCCACTCCATAAAAGCCGGACGTCATCTCCACCTCGCTGCCGAGATATCATCTACCGGTGAAGGTAATTGTCTCTGCTGATTTAAACATTGAGTAATAATCTGAACTTCTTTGCAGCCGTATTCCTGTGGCGTTTCCTTATCTGTGGGATTGGCATAAAGTGTGATCAGCGGCGTCGCTTCACACTCCAGCCAGATAAGTGATTTAACAGGAGCTGCACGAGTGTGTGATTAGAGGTGGAGGTGACTTTCCACCTTCTGACTGTTTTTGTTACTGGGTGTGCACACCCCCACATCTCACTGTTTGTGCTCCTCGCCAGCAGTACCAGATCCGACAGTCGGGGACGGTGATCACCTGGGAATTCGGGACTTGGCGGCTCCAGTATTCACCAGGCTTGGTGGCGGTGGAAATCGTGTGGTTCCGGCTCTTCTCGGAAGAGACGTCTTCTATCCTCGAGCCTGCCCACACGTCACCTTTGTGTATTGACTGCTATCAGATTCTGTGATTGTCTGTATAATCGTTGTGCACATTCACAACATTAAATTGTTACCTTTGGGCTCATCTATTGACCGTTCATTTGCGCCCCCTGTTGTGGGTCCGTGTCACTACACTTTCCCCAACAGGATGTCTCGGCCAATGTCATGGATCCCGAGGGGCGTCAACCATCTCTTGGACAGCCAATGGAAGAGCAGGCTGCACAGGCGTCGGCTGGAGGCGTGATTGGTGAGTTGCAGCACATCCTCACCGCCTTTACCGCTTGGCTGGACCCGATGACCGAGCAAAACATCATCCTTAATCGCAGGATGGAGGCTCTCACCGCGCAGGTGGAAGCGCGTGCTCAGGGCGCTGCTGCAGCTCCTCCTCCTGCCGACCCGGTGCCGAATACAGACATTCCAATGGTCATTCAACAACCCCTCCACCATCCCCTGAAGCATACATAAGCCCCCCAGAGGAGGTTGTGTGGAGACGTGCGCGGACTTTCTTATGCAGTGTTCGCTTGTCTTTGCACAGCGTCCCGTGGTGTACGCGTCTGACGCCAGTAAGGTGGCTTACGTGATTAATTTGCTTCGAGGTAAGGCACGCGCTTGGGCTACAGCGCTTTGGGAGCAAAGTTCACGGCTCCTTGCCTCTTATACTGGGTTGTGAGGGAGCTCAGAACTGTTTTTGATCACCCTAATAGAGGCGAAACCGCGTCTACCGTGCTGCTGTCAATGAGACAGGGGCGCTGGAGCGCAGCCGAATATGCAATCAACTTCCGCATCACGGCTGCGAGATCCGGCTGGAACATGACTGCACTCCGCACCGCCTTCATAAACGGACTGTCGTCGGTCCTGAAGGAGCACCTGGTGGCTAAGGAGGTACCGCGGGATTTGGCTGAGCTTATCGATTTGGTTATACGATTGGACAATCGGTTAGAAGAACACCGACGGGAGCGAGGCGAAGGGCATGGTCAGGCACAAGCCGTCCCTCTTCCTCCCGGGTCCGAAAGGGAGCCGTCTTCCCCACGCTCCACAGCCACAGCGCTCCGTGTGGCTACAGCTCCCCCTGCTGACGATGCTAGGGACACGAGCAGGGCCACATTCAGACAGAGGAGGCTGGTCCGCGGGGAGTGCTTTGTCTACGGCTCGAGTGAGCATCAGCAGAGAGACTGCCTCAAACGGTCAAAACACAAACGCCCGCCCTTAGAGACTGGGCTGAGGGGGGGTCAAAACATTCACGTGGGTCATACACATCTTTCAACACGACTCCCAGTTACAATCCTGACCGGGATTTTAACCCTTCAAGCCCCAGCACTGGTGGACACGGGGTCAGAAGGGAATCTGCTGGACAGCAGATGGGCAAGGGAGGTAGGGCTCCCTCTGGTGGCGCTTTCTTCACCAGTGAAGGTGCGAGCACTAGATGGCACTCTTCTCCCTTTTATCACACACAAGACATTACCTGTAACCCTGGTAGTGTCTGGGAATCACCGGGAGGAGATTGAGTTTTTTGTGACTACTTCTACCTCCTGCGTGATTTTGGGCTTCCCATGGATGATTAAACACAATCCCCGGATTGATTGGCCGTCTGGGGTTGTGGCTCAGTGGAGCGAAACCTGCCACCGGAATTGTTTAGGATCCTCGGTTCCTCCCGGTGTAAATGCTAATGAGGAGGTTAAAGTCCCTCCCAATCTGACGGCGATGCCAGTTGAGTACCACGATCTTGCTGACGTCTTCAGCAAGGATCTGGCGCTCACCCTTCCCCCGCACCGTCCGTACGATTGTGCCATTGATTTGGTCCCGGGCGTTGAGTTCCTGTCCAGCAGGCTGTACAATCTCTCACGTCCTGAGCGCGAATCAATGGAGACCTACATCCGGGACTCATTAGCTGCCGGCTGATCCAGAATTCAACCTCCCCGATGGGTGCAGGTTTCTTTTTTGTGGGCAAGAAAGATGGCGGACTCCGTCCATGCATTGATTACAGGGGGCTGAACGACATAACGGTTCGTAATCAATACCCTTTACCCCTGTTGGATTCAGTGTTCACGCCCCTGCATGGAGCCCAAATTTTCACCAAACTGGACCTTAGGAATGTGTATCACCTGGTTCGGATCCGGAAGGGAGACGAATGGAAGACGGCATTTAACACCCCATTAGGTCATTTTGAGTACCTGGTCATGCCGTTCAGCCTCACTAACGCCCCTGCGATGTTCCAAGCTTTGGTAAACGACGTCTTGCGGGACTTCCTGCACCGATTCGTCTTCGTATATCTGGATGACATACTCATCTTTTCCCCGGACCCTGAGACTCATGTCCAGCATGTACGTCAGGTCCTGCAGCGGTTGTTGGAGAACCGGCTGTTTGTGAAGGGCGAGAAGTGTGAGTTCCACCGCACCTCTTTGTCCTTCCTGGGGTTTATCATCTCCTCCAACTCCGTCGCCCCTGATCTGGCCAAGGTTACGGTGGTGAGAGATTGGCCCCAACCAACAAGCCGTAGGAAGCTGCAACAGTTCCTCGGCTTTGCAAATTTCTACAGGAGGTTCATTAAGGGCTACAGTCAGGTAGTTAGCCCCGTGACAGCCCTGACCTCTCCAAAAGTCCCCTTCACCTGGTCGGATCGGTGCAAAGCCACATTCAAGGAGTTGAAATGCCGGTTCTCGTCTGCACCAGTTCTGGTGCAGCCCGACCCTAGCCGCCAGTTTGTGGTTGAAGTGGACGCCTCTGACTCAGGGATAGGAGCCGTGCTATCCCAGAGCGGAGAGACCGATAAGGTTCTTCACCCGTGTGCCTACTTTTCTCGCAGGTTGACCCCAGCTGAACGGAACTCTGACGTCGGCAATCGAGAACTCCTTGCGGTGAAAGAGGCTCTTGAGGAGTGGAGACACCTGTTGGAGGGAGCGTCTGTGCCGTTCACAGTTTTCACTGACCATCGGAACCTGGAGTATATCAGGACCACCAAGCGGCTGAACACCAGGCAAGCCCGCTGGTCACTGTTCTTCGGGCATTTTGACTTCCGGATCACCTATCGCCCTGGGACCAAGAACCAGAGATTGGATGCCTTGTCCCGGGTACACGAAGATGAAGTCAAGATGGAGCTGTCGGATCCACCGGAGTCCATCATTCCTGAGTCCACTATCGTGGCCACCCTCACCTGGGACGTGGAGAAGACCGTCCGGGAGGCCCTGGCACGGAGCCCGGACCCAGGAACCGGTCCGAAGAACCGTTTATACGTCCCACCAGAGGCCAGAGCTGCAGTCTTGGACTTCTGTCACGGTTCCAAGCTCTCCTGTCATCCGGGGGTGCGAAGGACCGTGGCAGTTGTCCGGCAGCGCTTCTGGTGGGCGTCTATGGAGGCCGACGTCCGGGAGTATGTCCAGGCCTGTACCACCTGTGCCAGAGGCAAGGCAGACCACACGAAGACACAAGGACGTCTGCAGCCTCTACCGGTGCCTCGTCGCCCCTGGTCCCACATTGGCCTGGACTTTGTCACGGGTCTCCCACCGTCCCAGGGCATGATGACCATCTTCACGATAGTGGACCGATTCTCCAAGGTGGCCCACTTCGTGGCCCTCCCGAAGCTCCCAACGGCCCACGAGACAGCAGACCTCCTGGTCCGCCACGTCGTGCGTCTGCATGGGATACCAGCGGACATCGTCTCGGACCGTGGTCCTCAGTTCTCCTCACAGGTGTGGACGAGTTTCTGCAGGGAACTGGGGGCCAGCGTGAGCTTCTCGTCCGGGTATCATCCTCAGACGAATGGACAGGCAGAGCGGGCCAAACAAGAACTTGAACAGGCCCTCCGCTGTGTCACGTCCGCGCACCCATCAGCCTGGAGTGACCATCTGGCCTGGATCGAGTATGCCCATAACAGCCAGGTATCCTCTGCCACTGGCCTCTCCCCGTTCGAAGTGTGTCTGGGGTATCAGCCCCACTGTTCCCCGTGGTGGAGGGAGAGGTCGGTGTGCCCTTGGTCCAGGCCCACCTGCGAAGATTGCTACGGGTGTGGCGCACCGCCCGCTCTGCCTTGTTGAAGGCCCGGACGAGGGCTAAGGCCCATGCAGACCGCCGGCGTTCCCCGGCCCCTGCTTACCAGCCCGGGCAGGAGGTATGGCTATCAACGAAGGACATCCCCTTACAAGTGGATTCCCCTAAGCTGAAGGAACGTTACAGCGGACCATTCCAGATCCTCAAAGTCCTCAGTCCGGCCGCAGTGAAGCTGAAGCTACCAGCTTCACTGCGGATCCACCCGGTCTTTCATGTCTCATGTGTCAAGCCATACCACACTTCCACCCTCTGCACTCCTGGACCGGCACCGCCTCCTGCCCGGATCATCGACGGGGAGCCTGCATGGACAGTGTGCAGGCTCCTGGACGTCCGTCGTAAGGGCCGGGGGTTTCAGTATTTCGTGGACTGGGAGGGGTATGGACCAGAGGAACGCTCCTGGGTGAAGAGGAGCTTCATCCTGGACCCGGCCCTCCTGGCTGACTTCTACCACCGTCACCCGAACAAGCCTGGTCGGGCACCAGGAGGCGCCCGTTGAGGGGGGGGTCCTGTTGTGTGGGCCGCCAGAAGAAGAGGTACTGCTGGCCCACCACCAGAGGGCGCCCTGCCTGAAGTGCTGGCTTCAAGCAAGAGAGGGCGCTGCCGCCATGGACACAGCCGGGGGTGACAGCTGTCACTCATCAACTCATGACAGCTGTCACCCATCTCCACTTCATCAATCCACTCCATAAAAGCCAGACGTCATCTCCACCTCGCTGCCGAGATATCTTACCTGTGAAGGTAATTGTCTCTGCTGACTTAAACATTGAGTAGTAATCTGAACTTCTTTGCAGCCGTATTCCTGTGGCGTTTCCTTATCTGTGGGATTGGTGTAAAGTGTGATCAGCGACGGCTTCGCTTCACACTCCAGCCAGATAAGTGATTTAACAGGAGCTGCACGAGTGTGTGATTAGAGGTGGAGGTGACTTTCCACCTTCTGACTGTTTTTGTTACTGGGTGTGCACACACCCACATCTCACTGTTTGTGCTCCTCGCCAGCAGTACCAGATCCAACAGTCGGGGACGGTGATCACCTGGGAATTCGGGACTTGGCGGCTCCAGTATTCACCAGGTTCGGTGGCGGTGGAAATCGTGTGGTTCCGGCTCTTCTCAGAACAGACGTCTTCTATCCTCGAGCCTGCCCACACTTCACCTTTGTGTATTGACTGCTATCAGATTCTGTGATTGCCTGTATAATCGTTGTGCACATTCACAACATTAAATTGTTACCTTTGGGCTCATCTATTGACCGTTCATTTGCGCCCCCTGTTGTGGGTCCGTGTCACTACACTTTCCCCAACACTAAGCGGTGGAAGATGAATGAATCATGTTTTGGGTTTGAGGTCACATTAGAAGTTCATGTTAGTTTTGACATTATTGGCGTTTAGGTGTGTTGTAGTGTTAAAGACTGTGATTTGGGATTGAAAACATGTCTCCTGAAAATTATGAAAACCTCTCTGTTTGTGTGTCCACTTTGCTTCATCATTTTAGTCATGTGATCAGAATAGCGCACTAATATTCCTTTACACCTCTGTCTCTCTCTTTCTGCTCATTCTGTCATTGCTTCCACTCTTCCTCTATTTTACCCTCTTTCTTTTTTGCCTTTTTACATCATATTAATTCCCTTTCAACTCCCAACTTTTTGTCTTCTGTTTCTCATCTCTCCTGCTTTCATCCCTCCTCACCACCACCACTTCAGTTCTCTTTTGCATTTTTATTGCTTTCACGCTCTCGACCTTATCTCAACAGTTCAAACTCTTGCTTTTCCTTTTCGCTTCTGGTTTTTAATCTTCCTTTTGTCTCCCTACTGTCTCTCGACTTTTCCTTCTGCTATTTTCCAATTTTTTTTATCTTTTAAAAACAGTCCTCTTCTCTGTTCCCCAATTAAAATATTTCAACATTGCTGTCGTTTCAGAATCCTTTTTCTTCCTCTTCTCTACTTATATTTTCTTTCTTGTTCCTTCCTGCTACTCTTGCTTCTTTTCACCTTCTGTTTTACCCCAGCAAAGCAGTGACGTAGAGGGTGTGTGTGTGTGTGTGTGTGTGTGTGTGTGTGTGTGTGTGTGTGTGTGTGTGTGTGTGTGTGTGTGTGTGTGTGTGTGTGTGTGTGTGTGTAAATGATAACTCAAAAACTGATGAATGCAGTTCCTTCAAACTTGGTGGCAATGTTAATTGGATAGATAGTCAGTGGTGATTAGAATTTGGGGTGCGCAAAGTGCAAAGTAATGAAAAAGATGGTCCAAAGAAAAAAAATCCCTTGTATATCTCAACAATCAAGAAGCCAAGATGGATTTTTTTTATGCATATATTTATCAGCAAAATATTTGTGATTGATATGAATGAGGCAGCACATGGCTCAGTGGTTAACACCACCGCCTCACAGCAAGAAGGTCATGGGATCACATCCCACCTGGTCCTTTCTGTGTGGAGTTTGCATGTTCTCCCTGTGTTCACATGGGTTCTCTCCAGGTTTCCTCCCACTTCCAAAAACATACAGGTTAGGTGAATTGGTGACTCTAAATTGACCGTTGGTGTGACTGTGTTTGTTTGTGTGTGTGGACCTGCGACAGACTGGCATCCAGTCCAGGCTGCACCCCTCCTCACACACTATGAATGCTGGGATAGTATCACTTGATTGGAGTAAGCAGGTACAGAAAATAAAACAATGGTATGAATGACTAGTCTACATCATGATCATATATTGATCAGCAAAATATTTGCAACCATATCCTAAAGTGATTGAATGAATAAATGAATTTATTTATTTATCTGGCACGCAAATCAACAATAAGAAAAACTCATAGCAAAACAACTCAACAATGTACCCGTGTTACCGAAAGGGTGTGGGCAGAAGCAAATCTTATAAATATCCGCACCTTATACTATAAAAATAAGAAATATACAAACACATATATACGAGGTCTATTAGAAAAGTATCCGACCTTATTATTTTTTTCAAAAGCCACATGGATTTGAATCATCTGTGATTGCCTCAGCCAAGCTTGAACCTTCGTGCGCATGCATGAGTTTTTTCACGCCTGTCGGTTGCGTCATTCGCCTGTGAACAGGCTTTGAGTGAGGAGTGGTCCACCCCTCTCGTCGTTTTTTTCATTGTTTAGGAATGGCTCAGAGACTGCCACTTTGCTTGATCAAAATTTTTTCAGAAACTGTGAGGGACATCAAAGTGGACACCATTCGAGAAATTCAGATGGTTTTTGGTGAAAATTTTATGGGCTTCAAAGAGATTACGGAGTGTTACTGTCGCTTTAAGGATGGCCCAGAGCGACTGGTGGTGTGCCGCGCTCCGAAGCCACCATCGACAGGCTGAGCGACCATTTCATTTCCAAACGGATGGCTGTATGGATCCGTGACCATCGTGGGCAATTTCTCTGGTTATCACAAGAGCTGGACATCAACCATTTTCTGGCAGATTTCACTTTTAACAAGAGATTTTGTCATGGAAAGCCAAGCGGAGGCTTCGCGCATCACGATGGATTCGCTACTGGAGCGAGACAAAACCACCTCCGTTTTGGTCTCACAGGACGGCTTTGAGATGGAGTTCAGACAGCTGTCGGTGGTTTTTCAGTCGAGTGATTATCCGAGAAATTGTGGATGTGCCTGAACATTCCAGAACATGTCCTGTGAGGCTTCATCACGGCGTTGCTTTGTGCCATGCGGCGCCGCGACACGCGGAATTCCTCTGCACGTCTGTCTCAATGTGCTGAAAAATTGCTGATGTCCATGTCTTTTCACAATTCCTGTGCTAGCCAGATGACATCCCGGATAAAACACAGCGTCCAGTTTGGAAATGAACACACATTCCACTGTTACAAGAGTTTGTGTCATGGAAAGAGGAGCGGAGGCTTCGCGCATCGCAGTGGTGCTGCATGGCGCAAAGCAACGCCGTGATGAAGCCTCACGGGACATGTTCTGGCATATCCAGGCACATCCACAATTTCTCGGATAATCACTCAACTGAAAATCCACCGACAGCTGTCTGAACGCCATCTCACAGCCATCCTGTGAGACCAAAACGGAGGTGGTTTTGTCTCGCTCCAGTAGCGAATCCATCGTGATGCACAAAGCCTCTGCTCGGCTTTCCATGACAAAATCTCTTGTTAAAAGTGAAATCTGCCGGAAAATGGTTAATGTCCAGCTCTTGTGATAACCAGAGAAATTGCACACGATGGTCACGGATCCATACAGCCATCCGTTTAGAAATGAAATGGTCGCTCAGCCTGTCGATGGCGGCTTCAGAGTGCGGCACACCAGCAGTCGCTCTGGGCCGTCCTTAAAGTGACAGTAACACTCTCTTTGAAGCCCATAAAATTTTCACCAAAAACCATCTGAATTTCTCGAATGGTGTCCACTTTGATGTCCCTCACAGTTTCTGAAAACATTTTGATCAAGAATGAAAAAAACGACGAGAGGGGTGGACCACTCCTCACTCAAAGCCTGCTCACAGGTGAATGATGCAACCGACAGGCGTGAAAAAACTCACACATGCGCACGAAGGTTCAAGCTTGGCTGACGCAATCACACGTGATTCAAATCCATATGGTTTTTGAAAAAAATAATAAGGTCGGATACTTTTCTAATAGACCTCGTACATACTGTACATGCACACTTAAACACAATTACATAAATACATATATATAAATATATATATATATATATATATATATATATATATATATATATATATATATATATATATATATATATATATATATATATATATACACACACACAGAAGTCACCCAGAAGTGATATAATGAAATGATACATAATCAAAAGCACATTACAGACATATGTATATTTATGTGTACATTTCTATCGTGGTATGTAGAGTACGTAGGGGATCCTCTGACACCTTTCATTGTTCTCAACATTAACCCTGTCCTCCTGTTCCCTGTTCCCTGTCCTCCATCCCGTTAGACTCCAAACAGAACGGCGACGCCGCTGCCAGCGCAGCCGCCCTGGCCAACGAGGACTGTCCCACCATCGACCAGGTCCTCGGAGACGAGCGTAGTCCAGCCACAGGAGGTCTCGGCTCCACCACCAGCCGCGAACGTTACCCACATGACCGGGCCTGCTTCCTCCTGAGCGCCGGGGAGTTCCAGCGCACAACAGACGGAAACGTCCGGAAAGGTAGGCAGGCGGGAGGATGACGACGACGGAAAATTGAAAGAATAGGAGGAGGAGCAGAGGGAGGGCAGGACCGGAGTGACAGCAGTAGGTTGTCGCTTGGCGCATGGCCTTGATTGACATGCTGTGAGAGGATGCACAAATGTTCATGTAGAACCTGAATATGCACCAACATACACAAGTAAAGAAAGTGAATCCAAACTGAAAGCACGACGGGTTTCTCACATTTTAGTAGCAGTAGAGCTTATAAACACTATTCTTAACATTTCAAAATCAATTTTTGACAACACGGTAAAACTGAACATCCACAACATGTTTCATCTGCATCCTGCTGATAAAACATAAAACACAAACAGCTCAGCATCACCACATGCCTTGCTGACGTTTGACCTTTAATATCAAGATCCACAGATCAAAGTCCAATCAATTACACTGATATGTAATTTAATGAGCCTCATAAATCTAGTGGTGCAGCAGCCTCTTATCCTGACTGTGTACCGCAGTGGTACTGCAGGTTCTGCTGCAGCGCTCTCAGCTGCAACACAAACGCATCACCTCTCAAAATATGAAAGACAGCCACAGTCTGCATGAGTTCAGCTCATTAGAGACTCACAGGCTCAAACATGTCCAATCACACACAATGCCAAGCTAGAGGAGTGCTCACAGAGTGTATGTTATCAATGTGAACAATAACCAAGAAGCATGCGATTAAAAGTCTCTATGATGTCATAAGGGAAGAATGATAGGGCAGAGATCAAGGAAAGATTTATTTCGCAGAACATGAAATTTAAAAAGAGGATACTTTTATTGTCACAAGATAAGGCAGGCACTTAAAGTAAATTAAAGAACATATCAAACCTAAAAAAAAAAAGCTCCAAAATTTTTCTCTTAAGGCTCGAATACCAACTGGTTCCAAAAAGCATTTCCAAAATCAATCCGCTACTATTTGAGTTACCTTGTACATAGACAGATGGGGTGACCACATGACTTCTGCCTAAGGAATTCTTCTTTAAAAATAAAATAAATATAAATCTGCTTCACGCCTTTATTCAAATTCAAGAAAATTGAGGATAAACAGAAACAAATATATAAAAAAATCAAAAATTTTATTCCCAAAACAGCGTCAACAAGTCAGAAAACACAAAACTTTCGTACACTAACATTCAGTGTTTTTTATCTGCATGCATGTTTTTTGTTGCTGTAAAGCCTTGAAGCATTTCAGGATCAAACTGTGAATTAAATTGTGGAGGCTGGGAAGACATATGTGTGTGTTTGTATTTCTGTCTTCATCACAACCTGTTTGAGTTTTAGACCTAATTACTGGACACCTCCTTTGGTCCCTGCCTCAGTACATTGGACTCCAAATGACCACATGAGTGAGGGTTAGACTACTTGTAGCGCTAAGGTTAGGACTGGGTTTAGGTATGGTTTACAGACATGGTCATATTTTCAAATTCTGCATGCAGGCAGTAATATTTATCAGTTGGAGCTCAGCCTAGCAAGTTAAGCCATATCTGGAAGACCTCATGGAGACATGAGGTCTCTGGATGGAGGTGTTTTGAATGATTGGAAAAAGATAAAGAACCAAGTCTTTAGAGTTCTGGTGCTTTTGGTCTTTAATGTATGGTTGGGATCCCTGGATGCTAACCAGTAATATGAGATGATGACTGGATGTCTTTGGTAAAAGGTTTCTCCAGAGAATCCTTGGGTAACACTGCAGTGACTTTGTGTCAAACAAACAATTACTTAGGGAGACTGAGATGAGACATACTACTTGCACTGTGAGGGAACATCAGCCAAGATACTAGAGCCATGTGGTGAGCTTCTCTGGGCATGAAACAGTGCTCCAGTGCCTTAGCACCAAAGATAAAGTCCATATCTTACCTGGCTGTGACATATAGATGACTACTTTCATTAAGATAGTGATGGATGTTGATTTATCTGGGTGATTTAAGTAGCAAGATAAAGCAAAAAATAACTTGCACATAAGTGTGAAGTTGAGCATCATAAACCCACTTTCTGTTTTGTGCCAGGGATCATATCTACTGCCTGCAGACCACAAGCCTGAAACCAGTTTTGGTTGCAATGTGTGATCCGGTCTATATGAGCAAAGTAGGAGCTCTGTCTGCATTCTTGGCATTACATCAGATCTGTTTCCAGTGGGTGTTGGACTCCACCAGGACTGCCCCTTGTCATCAATCCTGTTTATAATGTTCATGGACAAGATTTCAAGGCTTCAAGGCAAGGATTTCAGGGACCAGAGGGTGTCCAGTTTGATGACCTCACAGTTGCATTTCTGCTTTTTGCAGATGATGTGGTTCTTTTGACTTTATCAGGTAGTGACCTCCAATGTGCACTGAGCAGGTTTGAGGCCGAAGGTGAAGCAACTGGGATGAGATTCAGCACCTCCAAATCTGAGATCATGGTCCTCTGTCAGAAAAGGGTGGGTTGCCCCCTCTGGATCAAGGGAGAGTTACTGCCGCAAGTCTGATCGTTTGAGTCATTCCCGTCAATGGATCATCTTGTTCCACAGCGGGCCGCTTTGTGCTTCAAGTTAAAACACTCACAGTTCCTCATCTGCTCTGAACATTTCAGTCTGCACGCAATGAAATTCCTATGATCCAAAAACAATCAAATAAAATAAAATAAAGTGAAAATAGCCAGTTCTACCTTTGTATGGAGTGGAGAATCTGCACCCATGTCTGCATGCACGCTTGTCAATATACAGTAGTGTTCAGAATAATAGTAGTGCTATGTGACTAAAAAGATTAATCCAGGTTTTGAGTATATTTCTTATTGTTACATAGGAAACAAGGTACCAGTAGATTCAGTAGATTCTCACAAATCCAACAAGACCAGACATTCATGATATGCACACTCTTAAGGCTATGAAATTGGGCTATTAGTAAAAAAAAAAAGTAGAAAAGGGGGTGTTCACAATAATAGTAGCATCTGCTGTTGATGCTACAAAACTATTATGTTCAAACTGCTTTTTTAGCAATCCTGTGAATCACTAAAGTTTTCATGATTTCTTCACATCTGCGAGGCATGGAGTCAACCAATTTGTGGCATCTTTCAGCTGTTATTCCACTCCAAGATTCCTTAACAACATTCCACAATTCATTCACATTTCTTGGTTTTGCTTCAGAAACAGCTTCTTTGATATCACCCCACAAGTTCTCAATTGGATTTAGGTCCGGGGATTGGGCAGGGCACTCCAAAACATTAATTTTGTTGGTTTGGAACCAAGATTTTGGGGTTACTGTCTTGTTGATACACCCATTTCAAGGGCATGTCCTCTTCAGCATAAGGCAACATGACCTCTTCAAGTATTTTGACATATCCAAACTGGTCCATGATACCTGGTATGTGATATATCGGCCCAACACCATAGTAGGAGAAACATGCCCATATCATGATGCTTGCACCACCATGCTTCACTGTCTTCACTGTGAACTGTGGCTTGAATTCAGAGTTTGGGGGTCGTCTCACAAACTGTCTGTGGCCCTTGGACCCAAAAAGAACAATTTTACTCTCATCAGTCCACAAAATATTCCTCCATTTCTCTTTAGGCCAGTTAATGTGTTCTTTGGCAAATTGTAACCTCTTCTGCACGTCTTTTATTTAACAGAGGGACTTTGCGGGGGGTTCTTGCAAATAAATTAGCTTCACACAGGCGTCTACTAACTGTCACAGCGCTTACAGGTAACTCCAGACTGTCTTTGATCATCCTGGAGCTGATCAATGGGTGAGCCTATGCCATTTTTGTTATTCTTCTATCCATTTTGATGGTTGTTTTCCATTTTCTTAAACGCATCTGTTTTTTTGTTGGTTTTTTTTGTCCATTTTAAAGCATTGGAGATCATTGTAGATGAACAGCCTATAATTTTTTGCACCTGCATATAAGTTTTCCCCTCTCCAATCAACTTTTTAATCAAACTACGCTGTTCTTCTGAACAATGACTTGAACGTCCCATTTTCCTCAGGCTTTCAAAGAGAAAAGCATGTTCAACAGGTGCTGGCTTTATCCTTAAATACGGGACACCTGATTCACACCTGGTTGTTCCAAAAAATGGACGAATTCACTGACTGAATGCCACAGTACTATTATTGTGAACACCCCCTTTTCTACTTTTTTTTACTAATAGCCCAATTTCATAGCCTTAAGAGTGTGCATATCATGAATGCTTGGTCTTGTTGGATTTGTGAGAATCTACTCAATCTACTGGTACCTTGTTTCCCATGTAACAATAAGAAATATACTCAAAACCTGGATTAATCTTTTTAGTCACATAGCACTACTATTATTCTGAACACTACTGTAAGTTTCTGTGTAGGCTCTCAGTTGTCCAGGTGGTTTCCATAGTAGAGAAGCTTGAATCTTCGACTGGACTGGGTTGCTTGACGTGAGGACTATAGCAGTCTTCCTATAGCAGTCGGCCTCTCGGTAGGAGGGGTCTGGTTAGGTTAAAAACTCCAGCTTTTGTTGGCTTCTGGTTTATTCTTCTCTACAAGAGTCAAGACAGAAGTCAGACTACCAGAGCAAGAATTTTAGCTGAGGAAGCTTCTGTGATTTGAAGCAAAACGTCCTCACGTCAAGCAACCCAGTCCAGTCGAAGATTCAAGCTTCTCTACTACTGTAAATGTTTCCACATGCCAATGGAAAAAGATTCTGCTGGTGAGAATAACCTTTATGACACCGAAAACACGGTGCAGCTCTGACCCGATCCACTCGATGGAAACAGGTATGTCAGTAGCCTGTAAAAAATTCATATATTAATCCATAAATTAATAGGACAAGATAATGGTTCCGGAGCTAATGCCACTTCCTCCTTCTTCTTGTCCAATGTCAGTACGCAGGGAAGTTCCTGGCTTTTAGTGGCGCACAGTTCAAAATCCGAATATTTGTCTCTTCAAGAACTGCGCACCAGAAAAGGATAAATTTCAAACTGTTTAATTTTAGTCTTAAATATTCATGAAAACATGGCATTACGTGTCATCTACACTTTAAGCTCCTATCCTCACCTATGGTCATAAACTTTGGATAATGACTGAACAAACAAGACTGCGGATACAAATGGCAGAAATGAGATTCCTCCACTGGGTATCTGGGCTTACACTCCTGGACAGGATAAGAAGCTCGGCTATCTGGGAAGGACTCAGAGTAGAGCCGCTGCTTCTTTGTATTGAAAGGAGTCAGCTGAGGTGGTTCGGACACCTGGTGAGGATGCTCCCTGGTCGTTTCCCAAGGGAGGACTTCCAGGCACATCCAACTGGGATGAGGCCCCGGGGAAGACCCAGGACACAGGGCACGCTGGAGAAATTATATCCCCTACCTGGCTTGGGAACGGCTTGGGATTCCCTGGGATGACTTACAGGGCTTGTCCAAGGACAGGAAGTGTTGGCTGAGCTGCTTGCTCTGCTGCCACCATGACTTGGACCTGGATAAGTGACTGAAACTGGATGAATGAATAAATGAATGTGCCACTTAAGAGGACTAAAAAGCACTTACAACCCAGCTTTAGTACTCTATGACCTACACCAAAATGTATCGGTGGCCATCCCAGGGTAGTAGCAGAGGTCAACATTTAAAAATGCTCCAATCCTGGTGAAAGATATACCACATAATTTGTCTGGCCATAAAGATTCCAAAAAGGTATAGTTTGGACTATCTATGACTGAATGTTAAGAGTTATGACGTAAAACAGCAAAAATGGAGAAAGGGGTCCATTTCAGTTTGTACAGGGTAAAAAGTGATTCAAATTATTGGTTGACCTAATAGAATTTGTTAATGAAATATTTTTGACCATGTTAAATACTTGGTCTCCAAAGTGAAGGTCAAATATTCTGTGTTTGATGCACTGTAACATAATAACTAAACATAACAGAAGGTGCAAACTATTTCTTTTAAAAACATTAATAGCTGAACCGATAAATGAGAGCGCCCCCTACCTATGAGAGAAGATAAATGGGTGTGTACGCTCAGGAATTAATGTAGAATTACATACAACATGTATGCCTTCCCTCGCTGCTCGTCCACGATCACCTGTGAGGACAGTTCACAAGGTCAAATGGGGTCTAAAGGTCAAAGGGCATAGTGCAGGTCCATGTCTGATGCATTCTCTTGCTGTTGTTTTCTTGTTTTGTTACTGTCTCCTTCCGCAGGTTGTGTCATATCATGCGTTTGTACGTTGTTGGTCTGTGTTACACTATCCATTTGTCTGTTTGTCTGTTTCTCTGTTTTGTTTTGTGTTTGTTTGTTTTTGTCTGTCCATCTGTCGTTCTGTGTGTGTTCGCATATCGCGTGTAGCCGTTTTCCCCTCCTGCTCCTCCTCCTCTTCCTCCTTCTCCTCCTCTCACCCGGTCTCTTCTCACTCTGGTACTTACAGGCAGGGCAGATAGGGGGCGCCATACACCAAGTGCTCTCTGGTTTTTTGGTTTATTTTGTCACCTGAAAGTAGTTTGGCCCCAAACTCCACCTGGTCCCGCACCACCAACGAGGTTTTTAGTTCCACACTGCTTTTGGGGAGACGGCACCGTGTCTTTTCATGCTTTTTTGTTTAGAAAGCAGACACGACATGTCGTTCTGTCGGGGTCAGACAAAGGGTGCAAGAATGAATCAAAAAGAAATGCCTCAAACCTAAAAAAAACTTTTAAATAAATGTATTGCGACCTGTCTTTTTTTTATGTCCACTGGTTGTAACTGCATTTGCAACATTTAGTTTTCTCAGTTTCAAATGATAAAATTCTGAGTTTTGATACACGGATTAACATAAATAAAAAAATAAATCTAGTAAACATAGTTTTTAAGTGTTTTTAAATACATTCAAATCACATTTGAGCAATCAGCTTTGAAGTTACATTTATTCTAAATTCACATCTTTTGAAACTTTCAAAAAGGTCTAAATGCAGAGTTCAAAGCAAACATCTATGGCTGTAAAGTTTTGGAGTAATGAGTGGACGGTTCAGTCTTTTGTCTCTCTGTGACATCACAGAGAGACAAAACTTTGTATTGAAATGCATTTCAGTCATTGGGTTAAAAACTTGGCACAAATGCATTGAGCACAGTGACAAGTGCATGTTTGTGTCAACGAAAACAATGTTTACAGATGTTTTTGTTTGTTTGTTTGATTCATTTCTTCAAATGAAAAATTAGCAAATGAGGCATTGCTTTTTGATCCACCCATATTACTGGGAATCAAATTTTAAATGGAAAAACAAAAAGGATCCCAACCACTAAATGTGGTACAGTTTTGTTTTTTGTTTGCATTGTTTTACTTTGTTTTGTTTTTTGTTTTTTTGTTTTTAGTTTGTTGTTATTTTGATTTTACTCAAATCATGATTTACATTGTGAGACACAACAATGAAAACAAATGGAAAAGATTGAACAACCACTGGAGCACATACCTCTGCCAAGGTGCCAAGGGTCAGAAACACCCAAATTGTATAAAGTGATTTTTCCTAATCATCAAAAATGTCAAAATTTCTATGCAACTTTTTTTTTTTTTTTTTTGCACCAACAGCTCATAACTGAACTACTTGACCAGGAACTATCCTGACTGATGATATTTCAGTTGGAAATTCCCCGGTTTGTTCTGGGTTTGATAGGAAAATAATATTAATTTGCAGCAAGTGAAATCTGCATTGTTTCATCGGGGACAGGGGTGATGGCCATGGAAACATGGGGGAAAGCTATGGTGACATGGGTGATGGTCACTGAGACATGGGCGAGGGCCATGCCAATATAGGTGAGGGCCATGTAGACATGAGCAGTAGCCATTGAGACATGAGTGACAGCCATGGATGGATATATTGATGAAAGCCATGGAGACATGGGTCACGGCCATCAAGACAAAGGAAAAGCTATGGCGACATGGGTGATGGCTATAGAGACATGGGTGAGGGCCATGTAGACATGAGTAATAGCCATTGAGGGATGGATGATGGCCATGGAGACATCGGTGAAGGTTATGGTGATATAAAAAATGCTTCATCCGTACCGGATACTTGTCTGAAATGAGTATCCAGCTCAACCCTACTTGTTGCCCTCATTTGTTCCGGAGCACAGCGGTGTTCTGCTGTATCTGTTAGCTGTTTGAACTGAGCTGTTTGAGTTCTTTGAATTAACAGTCTTTTTCAAGACTTTTTTACTTTTTTACTTTTTTTTACTTTTTCACCGTCCAACGCCTAAAGAAGACCTCTAACGGTCGAAGCATCGCGACGGAGCACTTTTATCAGCTAACCTTCATCAGCGTTGGCAAGCTAACTAGCTTGCTAACGCTTTCGTTTTTATTTTTATTTTATTTTTTAGCACTGTTGTCGTGCTGCTCCACAGCCTGCCTAGTGGATTTTTATTTTATTTTAGCGCTGTTGTCGTGCGTTACCTGTGCTGCTCCACAGCCTGTCCAGTGGATTTTTATTTTATTTTAGCACTGTTGTCGTGTGTTACCTGTGCTGCTCTACAGCCTGTTCAGTGGATTTTTATTTTATTTTTTAGCACTGTTGTCGTGCGTTACCTGTGCTGCTCCACAGCCTGTTCAGTGGATTTTTATTTTATTTTTTAGCACTGTTGTCGTGCGTTACCTGTGCTGCTCCACAGCCTGTCCAGTGGATTTTTATTTTATTTTTTGGCACTGTTGTCGTGTGTTATCTGTGCTGCTCCACAGCCTGTCCAGTGGATTTCTATTTTATTTTTTACCACTGTTGTCGTGCGTTACCTGTGCTGCTCCACAGCCTGTCCAGTGGATTTTTATTTTATTTTTTACCACTGTTGTCGTGCGTTACCTGTGCTGCTCCACAGCCTGTCCAGTGGATTTTTATTTAATTTTTTAGCACTGTTGTCGTGTGTTATCTGTGCTGCTCCACAGCCTGTCCAGTGGATTTCTATTTTATTTTTTACCACTGTTGTCGTGCGTTACCTGTGCTGCTCCACAGCCTGTCCAGTGGATTTTTATTTTATTTTTTACCACTGTTGTCGTGCGTTACCTGTGCTGCTCCACAGCCTGTCCAGTGGATTTTTATTTAATTTTTTAGCACTGTTGTCGTGCGTTACCTGTGCTGCTCCACAGCCTGTCCAGTGGATTTTTATTTTATTTTATTTTATTTTTTACCACTGTTGTCGTGCGTTACCTGTGCTGCTCCACAGCCTGTCCAGTGGATTTTTATTTTATTTTTATTTTATTTTTTACCACTGTTGTCGTGTGTTACCTGTGCTGCTCCACAGCCTGTCCAGTGGATTTTTATTTTATTTTTTACCACTGTTGTCGTGTGTTACCTGTGCTGCTCCACAGCCTGTCCAGTGGATTTTTATTTTATTTTTTAGCACTGTTGTCGTGTGTTATCTGTGCTGCTCCACAGCCTGTCCAGTGGATTTCTATTTTATTTTTTACCACTGTTGTCGTGCGTTACCTGTGCTGCTCCACAGCCTGTCCAGTGGATTTCTATTTTATTTTTTACCACTGTTGTCGTGTGTTACCTGTGCTGCTCCACAGCCTGTCCAGTGGATTTTTATTTTATTTTTTAGCACTGTTGTCGTGCGTTACCTGTGCTGCTCCACAGCCTGTCCAGTGGATTTTGATTTTGATTTTTTTTTTTTTAGCACTGTTATCGTGCGTTACCTGTGCTGCTCCACAGCCTGTCTAGTGGATTTTTATTTTGTTTTAGCACTGTTGTCGTGCATTGCCTGTGCTGCTCCACAGCCTGTCCAGTGGATTTTTATTTTTATTTTATTTTATTTTTTAGCACTGTTGTTGTGCGTTACCTGTGCTGCTCCACAGCCTGTCTAGTGGATTTTTATTTTATTTTAGCACTGTTGTCGTGCGTTACCTGTGCTGCTCCACAGCCTGTCTAGTGTCGGATTCCCTGTTTGGGAATCCGCTAGCTTAGCGTAGCTACTAGCTCTTAGCCGTTTTAGCATGGCGGCTTCTCCTGTCTCTCCCGTACTTTTCTGCTCTGGGTGTGAAATGTTTAGTTATTCCTCGGCCTCTTTTAGCAGTAACGGTACTTGTAATAAGTGCAGCTTATTCGTAGCTTTGGAGGCCAGACTGGGCGAATTGGAGGCTCGGCTCCGCACCGTGGAAAATTCTACAGCTAGCCAGGCCCCTGTAGTCGGTGCGGACCAAGGTAGCTTAGCCGCCGTTAGTTCCCCCCTGGCAGACCCCGTGCAGTCGGGAAGGCAGGCTGACTGGGTGACTGTGAGGAGGAAGCGTAGCCCTAAACAGAAGCCCCGTGTACACCGTCAACCCGTTCACATCTCTAACCGTTTTTCCCCACTCGCCGAGGATCAAACTCTGGTTATTGGCGACTCTGTTTTGAGAAATGTGAAGTTAGCGACACCAGCAACCATTGTCAATTGTCTTCCGGGGGCCAGAGCAGGCGACATCGAAGGACATTTGAAATTGCTGGCTAAGGCTAAGCGTAAATTTGGTAAGATTGTAATTCACGTCGGCAGTAATGACACTCGGTTACGCCAATCGGAGGTCACTAAAATTAACATTGAATCGGTGTGTAACTTTGCAAAAACAATGTCGGACTCTGTTGTTTTCTCTGGGCCCCTCCCCAATCAGACCGGGAGTGATATGTTTAGCCGCATGTTCTCCTTGAATTGCTGGCTGTCTGAGTGGTGTCCAAAAAATGAGGTGGGCTTCATTGATAATTGGCAAAGCTTCTGGGGAAAACCTGGTCTTGTTAGGAGAGACGGCATCCATCCCACTTTAGAGGGAGCAGCTCTCATTTCTAGAAATCTGGCCAATTTTTTGGGATCCTCCAAACTGTGACTGTCTAGCGTTGGGACCAGGAGGCAGAGCTGTGGTCTTATACACCTCTCTGCAGCTTCTCTCCCCCTGCCATCCCCTTATTACCCCATCCCCGTAGAGACGGTGCCTGCTCCCAGACCACCAATAACTAGCAAAAATCTATTTAAGCATAAAAATTCAAAAAGAAAAAATAATATAGCACCTTCAATTGCACCACAGACTAAAACAGTTAAATGTGGTCTATTAAACATTAGGTCTCTTTCTTCTAAGTCCCTGTTGGTAAATGATATAATAATTGATCAACGTATTGATTTATTCTGCCTAACAGAAACTTGGTTACAGCAGGATGAATATGTTAGTTTAAATGAGTCAACACCCCCAAGTCACACTAACTGTCAGAATGCTCGTAGCACGGGCCGGGGCGGAGGATTAGCAGCAATCTTCCATTCCAGCTTATTAATTAATCAAAAACCTAGACAGAGCTTTAATTCATTTGAAAGCTTGTCTCTTAGTCTTGTCCATCCAAATTGGAAGTCCCAAAAACCAGTTTTATTTGTTATTATCTATCGTCCACCTGGTCGTTACTGTGAGTTTCTCTGTGAATTTTCAGACCTTTTGTCTGACTTAGTGCTTAGCTCAGATAAGATAATTATAGTGGGCGATTTTAACATCCACACAGATGCTGAGAATGACAGCCTCAACACTGCATTTAATCTATTATTAGACTCTATCGGCTTTGCTCAAAAAGTAAATGAGTCCACCCACCACTTTAATCATATTTTAGATCTTGTTCTGACTTATGGTATGGAAATAGAAGACTTAACAGTATTCCCTGAAAACTCCCTTTTGTCTGATCATTTTTTAATAACATTTACATTTACCCTGATGGACTACCCTGCAGTGGGGAATAAGTTTCATTACACTAGAAGTCTTTCAGAAAGCGCTGTAACTAGGTTTAAGGATATGATTCCTTCTTTATGTTCTCTAATGTCATATACCAACACAGAGCAGAGTAGCTACCTAAACTCTGTAAGGGAGTTAGAGTATCTTGTCAATAGTTTTACATCCTCATTGAAGACAACTTTGGATGCTGTAGCTCCTCTGAAAAAGAGAGCTTTAAATCAGAAGTGTCTGACTCCGTGGTATAACTCACAAACTCATAGCTTAAAGCAGATAACCCGTAAGTTGGAGAGGAAATGGCGTCTCACTAATTTAGAAGATCTTCACTTAGCCTGGAAAAAGAGTTTGTTGCTCTATAAGAAAGCCCTTCGTGAAGCTAGGACATCTTTCTACTCATCACTAATTGAAGAAAATAAGAACAACCCCAGGTTTCTTTTCAGCACTGTAGCCAGGCTGACAAAGAGTCAGAGCTCTATTGAGCTGAGTATTCCATTAACTTTAACTAGTAATGACTTCATGACTTTCTTTGCTAACAAAATTTTGACTATTAGAGAAAAAATTACTCATAACCATCCCAAAGATGTATCGTTATCTTTGGCTGCTTTCAGTGATGCCGGTATTTGGTTAGACTCTTTCTCTCCGATTGTTCTGTCTGAGTTATTTTCATTAGTTACTTCATCCAAACCATCAACATGCTTATTAGACCCCATTCCTGCCAGGCTGCTCAAGGAAGTCCTACCATTATTTAATGCTTCAATCTTAAATATGATCAATCTATCTTTGTTAGTTGGTTATGTACCACAGGCCTTTAAGGTGGCAGTAATTAAACCATTACTTAAAAAGCCATCACTTGACCCAGCTATCTTAGCTAATTATAGGCCAATCTCCAACCTTCCTTTTCTCTCAAAGATTCTTGAGAGGGTAGTTGTAAAACAGCTAACTGATCACCTGCAGAGGAATGGTCTATTTGAAGAGTTTCAGTCAGGTTTTAGAATTCATCATAGTACAGAAACAGCATTAGTGAAGGTTACAAATGATCTTCTTATGGCTTCGGACAGTGGACTTATCTCTGTGCTTGTTCTGTTGGACCTCAGTGCTGCTTTTGATACTGTTGACCATAAAATTTTATTACAGAGATTAGAGCATGTCATAGGTATTAAAGGCATTGCGCTGCGGTGGTTTGAATCATATTTGTCTAATAGATTACAGTTTGTTCATGTAAATGGGGAATCTTCTTCACAGACTAAAGTTAATTATGGAGTTCCACAAGGTTCTGTGCTAGGACCAATTTTATTCACTTTATACATGCTTCCCTTGGGCAGTATTATTAGACGGTATTGCTTAAATTTTCATTGTTACGCAGATGATACCCAGCTTTATCTATCCATGAAGCCAGAGGATACACACCAATTAGCTAAACTGCAGGATTGTCTTACAGACATAAAGACATGGATGACCTCTAATTTCCTGCTTTTAAACTCAGATAAAACTGAAGTTATTGTACTTGGCCCCACAAATCTTAGAAGCATGGTGTCTAACCAGATCGTTACTCTGGATGGCATTTCCCTGATCTCTAGTAATACTGTGAGAAATCTTGGAGTTATTTTTGATCAGGATATGTCATTCAAAGCGCATATTAAACAAATATGTAGGACTGCCTTTTTGCATTTACGCAATATCTCTAAAATCAGAAAGGTCTTGTCTCAGAGTGATGCTGAAAAATTAATTCATGCATTTATTTCCTCTAGGCTGGACTATTGTAATTCATTATTATCAGGTTGTCCTAAAAGTTCCCTAAAAAGCCTTCAGTTGGTTCAGAATGCTGCAGCTAGAGTACTGACGGGGACTAGCAGGAGAGAGCATATCTCACCCGTGTTGGCCTCCCTTCATTGGCTTCCTGTTAATGCTAGAATAGAATTTAAAATTCTTCTTCTTACTTATAAGGTTTTGAATAATCAGGTCCCATCTTATCTTAGGGACCTCGTAGTACCATATTACCCCATTAGAGCGCTTCGCTCTCAGACTGCGGGCTTACTTGTAGTTCCTAGGGTTTGTAAGAGTAGAATGGGAGGCAGAGCCTTCAGCTTTCAGGCTCCTCTCCTGTGGAACCAGCTCCCAATTCAGATCAGGGAGACAGATACCCTCTCTACTTTTAAGATTAGGCTTAAAACTTTCCTTTTCGCTAAGGCTTATAGTTAGGGCTGGATCGGGTGACCCTGGACCATCCCTTGGTTATGTTGCTTTAGACGTAGACTGTGGGGGGGTTCCCATGATGCATTGTTTCTTTCTCTTTTTGCTCCGTATGCATCACTCTGCATTTAATCATTAGTGATCGATCTCTTTTTCCTGGTTCTTTCCCTCAGCCCCAACCAGTCTCAGCAGAAGACTGCCCCTCCCTGAGCCTGGTTCTGCTGGAGGTTTCTTCCTGTTAAAAGGGAGTTTTTCCTTCCCACTGTGGCCAAGTGCTTGCTCATAGGGGGTCGTTTTGACCGTTGGGGTTTTTCATAATTATTGTATGGCCTTGCCTTGCAATGTGGAGCGCCTTGGGGCAACTGTTTGTTGTGATTTGGCGCTATATAAGAAAAAAGTTGATTGATTGATTGATTGATATTGATGATGGCCATGGAGATATTGATGAAAGCTGTGGAGACATGGGTGAAGGTCATGGAGACATGAGTGACGTCCATGCAGATATTGGTGAGGCCATGGAGAAATGGCTGATGGATATGGAGACACGGGTGAAGGTCATGGAAACATGGGTGATGGCCTTTTAGACATGAATCATACCATTGAGATATGAGTGATGGCCATTGCAACATGAACAAAACCATGAAAGCATGAGTGATGACCGTGGAGACATGAGTGTTGGCCATGGAGACATATGTGAGGGGAATGGAAATATGGACCATGGCCAAGGAGACATGGGTGATGACCAGTGAGATATTGTTGAAGGCCATGGAGATATTGATGAAGGCCTTGTACACATGGGTGAGGACCATGGAGACATGGGTGAGGAGCATGGAGACATGGGTGATGGCCATTGAGATATGAGTGATAGCCATAGTGATACTGATGAAGGCCATGGTGATACCGATGACAGCCAGGGAGCCATGGTTGAAGGCCACATGGTGTAGGCCATGGAGATATTGATGAAGGCCGTGGTGATATTGGTGACAGCCATGGAGACACAGTTGACAGCCATTTAGACATGGGTGATGGCCATTGAGACATGAGTGACACCCACTGAGACATGAGTGACAGCCATAGATATATTGATGAAGGCTATGGAGATACCGATGACAGTCAGGGAACCATGTGTGAAGGCCATGGTGACATGGGCTTTGGCCATGGAGATAAGGCCATGGTGACATCAGTGACAGCCATGGAGATATGGATGAAGACCAAGGAGACACTGGTGTTGGTCATGGAGATATTAGTGAGGGCCGTTGAGACATGAGTGAAGACCATGGAAACATGGGTGATGACTGAAGACTCAAGTGAAGGCCATGTAAAAATGGGTGAAGGCCATGTAGATGCTGATATGGAGAAATGGGTGATGACTTTGAAAACATGAAGGCCATTAAAAGCTTATCTGTTTGTGATGGAAATGTTGAACTTCTTGAAAGAGTCACTTCTTGTAGCATTTGCGTGTATGAGTCCTCAGCCTTCGAGATCAAGAGTCATCTGGGAAGAACAAATGGAGTCATGAGGGAGCTACACAGAGGTGTTTGGTGGTGTAGATACCTTTTCATGAAAATGAGGGTCTACGTCTTTAAGGTCATGGTGCTTCCTGTCTTACTGTATGGTTATGAGACATGGATACAGTGACCTAAGGTGATGACTAGATGCCTTTGGTACTCGGTCTCTTTGGAGGATCCTTGGGTCTTCAACTTCCTGAAGTGGTGTCTGTGGTGCAAAAAGTCTTCAAGTTCCATATTGTCAAAATGTTTTGAGACAAAACTGTCCTTGGCAGAGGTAAGAAAAAAGAATTCTACAGAATGTTTGTGCCAGAGTGACGGTGGCTGCTGTGCGGTGATTGACTCTTTTCCCATGAAGCCAAGAAGAGCTGATTGCTTATTGGTTGGCGGTTTGATTCCTCTGTCCGCAACTCTCATGTTCAGTTTTTACAGCACAGCCAACAGAGAATCCTTTCAAACAAACTCTGATGAACAAGTTATAGATCCAACACCCTTTCAGCTTTCCTGCTGCACTTTCTGATGAACATATATACTTTTTTGAACAGTTACATTTGACTCTGACTGGCTGAGCTGGAACACTGACCACCTCAGTGCTTCAAACAAACGCTTTAGTCAACAAGACGCTACATGAGCCACGATTCGCTTTGTTAGAAACATGTAAGACTGAGCAGATTCTGACCATTGAGCCCAAATCTTACTTCCCAGGTGAGTATTGAGGTGATGGCAATGGCACGGTTTGCTGTGCTTTGATGGGCTCTTAGCTTAACACTGCACTCTAAAAGTTCAATACCTCATGGAGAAATCAGCACCAAAAAACATGCTTTTATTGAACAAATTTGAATCATCTATAGCACATCATGTTTCTTGGCGAGGTGAGTCAAACACGTGTCAGTTGCACATCTCCATCTCCAGGTTTCTGCTTTTAAAGTGTAACCGGTGTCGCAGACTGAACGGTCTCCCCTAAAAATCTGTCCCCTGGCTTCACTGCACATGGATCATTTTGGAGCGTCAGTAGGGATTCACCGATTTATTTCTGCTTATAATGGCCTTGTTTCTGCTTAAAACTGACTTTAGAATGATTAAAGAGGCTTTACTTTGTCATCTGATGGTTAATAATCACATTATTCCCTTTGATCACTATGGGTGTAAGAGTCAGGCTCGGAGAGTCAGACTCAGACAGTCAGACTCAGATGTGCTGCGGTGGCGCTTTGATCGCTCCCCAGTCTTTTATTATGAAATAATACTGAATTTATGTGGAAACAAGAACAAGCAGAGATTTCTGACTTCCGAAATCTCTTCCAACCTCCAAAATTCAGTGGAGTCTTCCATGCCCTAATACAGGGGTGGGCAACGAGGGCCGAGACACTGCATGTTTTCCTTGCAACCAATCACCTCAACAGGTGGGTTGCTGATGAGCTTCTCCCTTGAACATAAACACCTGGTTGTCAATGAAATCACCTGCTGAAACACCTGAACATTAATTAAATCACCTGCTGAGGTGATTGGTAGCAAGGAAAACCTGCAGTGCTTCGGCCCTTCATGGCACATGATTTCCCACCCCTGCCCTAATATGTATCTGTGGTGCAAATTTGGTGAGCATCCATGAAGGAGTTTTGACATAATGCTTCAGAGCCTATTTAAAATGAAACTTGATCCAGAATCCGGATCCAGATCACCTCTAAAATTTAACGGATTCTTCCAGGCCCTAATATGTATCTGTGTTGAAAATGTTGTCAACACTCATGCAATATTTTGACATAATCCTGCTAACAGTAATCCTTCAAAGTGTTGTGAAAGTGTAGGAACACAGACCCACAACAGGGGGCGTAAAAGAACGGGCAATGGATAAGCCAAACAGTAACAATTTAATGTTGTAAATTGTGCACAACGGAATACAGACAACAATCAGTTTGGGACTATAGTCAATTACACGTTGGGTGACGTGTGGGCAGGCTTGAGGATAGGAGACGCCCGTCCAGAACCGAGCCAGATCCCACATGGCCCTCACCGCCAACGGATCTGAAGAACACCGGAGCCGCCAAGTCCTGGGTCCCCAGGTGGTCACCGTCTCCAGCTGTCAGACCTGGTACTGCTGGCAGAGAACAGAAACAGCACAGGTGAGTGTGAGTACGCACACTCAGTAATCCCACAGTCTGTGTTCTGTAAGGAGGGAGAACCTCCACCTCCAATAACACACTCGGACAGCTCCTGTGAAAACCACTTATCTGGTTGGGGTGGGAGGCGAAGCCGTCACTGATCACACCAAACGCCAACACAGCAGATAAGGAATACATCACAGGGAAACGGCTGCAAATGAGATCAGACTATTATTCAGTTTAAATTCAGCAGAGAAATTACCTCCAAGGTTGCTGATTTCTCGGTGGGGAGGTGGAGTTGCAGTCCGGCCTTTATGGTGGTGGTGATATGGATGAGTGACAGCTGGTGCTGATGACGAGTAACAGCTGTCACTCCCGGTTGCTATGACGTCCTCTCATGCTTGAAGCCCACACTTCAAGCAGGGCGCCATCTGGTGGTGGTGGGCCAGCAGTACCTCCTCTTCAGCGGCCCACACAACACAAAGCCTATATAAAGTGAAACTCGATCCAGATCACTTCCAAAATTGAATGGAGTCTTCCTTTGTCTAATGTCTATCTCTGGTGCAAATTTGATGAGAATCCATGAAGTAATTTTGAAGTAATCCTTCAAAGCCTATATAAAGGGAAATCTTTATCTAGAATTTGGATCTGGATCTGGATCACCTCCAAAATCCAGTGGAGTCTTCCATGCCCTAATATCCACCATTGGTGCAAATTTGGTGAGAATCTGTGAAGTAGTTTTGACATAATCCGTCAAAGCCTTGGCGGATGTAATATACGCCGATGATTTAATGATTGTTGTATAAAAGCTTCAGATATCTGCCGCTGAGATAGATGATGACTGGGGTGTAGTTTTAAGGAGAAACGAGGTGACAATTGGTGAATCGCTGCTGACGCTCCGAAATGATGCGTGCGCAGTGAAGGCGGGGGGGGGGCAATGTATAGGGGTGAGCGTTTGGTCGGCGACACCGGGCCTCTCCTCCAATCCCCCTGTTTCTCTTTCCTGCCTCCTTCTCACTGCCAAGCACAGATCCTGTCGGGCTTTGAAGGATGGATCAGAGCCGTCCTTGTCGTGGTCGAGAGGAACAAAAGAGTCGAGCATTTTACAGCTGGTTGATTACACTATGTAACACAATTTTTGTTCCTGGCTTCTAAGTGTTATATTTCAACTGCTTATGTCTAAAGTCTATGGAAAAATGACTACATTCAGCACAAACTTTGATTTTATTATTTTATTTTTTTTATGTTCTAGAAAGTTCTAAAAGTTTCTTGAAATTTCTAGATAATTCTGGAAATTTCTAGAAAATTCTGGCCAGTTCTAGCAGTTCAAGAATATTCTAGAAGACTATTCAGTAGTAGTGAATGCGAATCGAGAATATTCTGAAAACAGACAAATTTCAAAATATCATTGTCCTGATCACAGAAGCAAGGTTTCTGTGGAATAACAGCTATTTTCTATTTATTTAAGGCATAACAGGTTAGGAAAACACACTGTGTACCCAGGAACAAAACAAAAATAAAAATTTGTTACATAGCGTTATGAATGCAGCATCGCATCATGATGTATCCTTCCCTCTTTGTCCAAGCTTCTTTTGTATGCTGTTTTTCTGGCCTTGTTCACAGCTCCTGTCCGGGAGTAACTGTAGGTCAGTGGTGCCGGCACTTAGGAGGCTCCTCCTCTAAAAGCACCAAAAACCACACAACAAAAATCCCTTTAAATACACAATTTCAGGAGCCTTCGGCTTTTGCTTCACCCTGACTCTTGTGGTTTGTAGCATCTTTATTTTTTTACATTTTTTTATATTAAAATCTTTTTTGTATTCCTGGCTCAAAGGCACAGGTCAAACGACAAAAGGACTCAATTTTCTTCCATATTTATTCTCATGTTATTGTTTGTATGTCAGTGCTGATATTTGATTGGTGCCTTTGAACTATTTTGCCCTGATCTGCAAATCTTTTCAAATATCACGGTAATTTTATACACATTTCGTTGCAGAACATGGTCTCAAGTAACTATTAAAACCACAGTACAGCGATTTAAATGTTTCACATCTGAGTAATTGTGAAATTATGGAACACATCACAGCTTTACAGCTTTCATTAATGTTTCCTGCTTCTATGTTCAGTGGCAGATCTAGGATCTAGACGGGGGTGGGGGGGCTTGAAGGGGTCGCAACACCCCACCCCACCAAGCTGCTCACCAAAGGTGTGCTAAAATGGGAAAAAGCTGCTCGGTGAACATTGCTGCATGCAGAATTTGAAGAATTCAAGTGATTAAAATAACAATTGTGTATTAAAACAACGGCGAGGGAGTCGGAGTCCCTATTTAGCTTATTCGATTACCTCAGAACGCGGAACACACCCAAATAAGTCATCACCCCTCCCCCACCTGCCACCTAAAGATAGCTCCGCCCCTGACAGTCAAGAGTTGCCTCCATCAGAAAGCTTTCAGACTCTGAAATGTAGTTTTAAGCAACATTTCCAATTTCACAGATGTGCATTATATCCCGGAAGGTCATGGTATGAATTCTTGTGCATACTTTGGAAAAATGTTGGCGATGAGCCGGGATACTGTGGTCTTGTTTTAACTGTGGCAGGACTATTGAGATGTCCAAAAATTTCTTTCTTCAGTCCCTGAGAGGTTTCCAGAAGTGCCAAGGTTGGGCTAAATTTATCCTATGGGTATGCTACACTTTTTTCCACACATCACATGGTACAAATTCAGCGCTTTGCATCATCAGACCTCGTGCGTGATGACATTCACAGGTAACCCCCCTCTTCAAATGCCAGTTTGTCACGTTATAGGCGTGTGACCTTCCAGGATGCATGTCCACGTAAGAACAGAATGTTACTGACAAAAACTGAGCATCACTATTTTGATCTGTGTCACAGCAGCTGATGCTAATCTGGCTCCTACGTGATTCCATCATCATTTACACAGAATCCAGCCCTTTCATGCCTATGCAGGGGGAGATATCATCAGTTATCAAGTTGTTCACCAATGAATATTCTGCCTCAGGGTGTATGGTTTTCTTCAGGGTGTAAAAAGCCATATTCATTGGTAAAACAACTTGATAACGATTTTATCATATACCTATAAATGATAAATGTTGTATGGTTTTCTTCAGGGTGTAAAAAGCCATATTCATTGGTAAAACAACTTGATAACAATTTTATCATATACCTATAAATGATAAATGTTGTATGGTTTTCTTCAGGGTGTAAAAAGCCATATTCATTGGTAAAACAACTTGATAACGATTTTATCATATACCTATAAATGATAAATGTTGTATGGTTTTCTGAAGGGTGTAAAAAGCCATATTCATTGGTAAAACAATTTGATAACGATTTTATTGTATACCTATAAATGATAAATGTTGTATGGTTTTCTTCAGGGTGTAAAAAGCCATATTCATTGGTAAAACAACTTGATAACGATTTTATCATATACCTATAAATGTATGGTTTTCTTCAGGGTGTAAAAAGCCATATTCATTGGTAAAACAACTTGCTAAGGATTTTATCATATACCTATAAATGATAAATGTTGTATGGTTTTCTGAAGGGTGTAAAAAGCCATATTCATTGGTAAAACAACTTGATAAGGATTTTATCATATACCTATAAATGCTAAATGTTGTATGGTTTTCTGAAGGGTGTAAAAAGCCATATTCATTGGTAAAACAATTTGATAACGATTTTATTATATACCTATAAATGATAAATGTTGTATGGTTTTCTGAAGGGTGTAAAAAGCCATATTCATTGGTAAAACAATTTGATAACGATTTTATTATATACCTATAAATGATAAATGTTGTATGGTT